>NC_053162.1:63931168-64263668 GCF_016835505.1 Polypterus senegalus | reverse complement strand
CTAAATAATGAAAGATCAATGGATACCTACAGCCACTTTACAGAAAGTCACTTATTTTCATTTTCTTACATCCTCATATTCCAGTTCGGTATTTTAGTAAACATTATGGTAAAAGTATGAAGACAAATGTTTTAAATAAGATAATACTTTATGTGATTAAAGCAAACAGAGTGACTTGATGAACTGTAGCACTGATGGAACATTATGACTTAAATAAACTGTAAAACAGATTGTGTGCAAAGTGAACTTTTTCTTTTACCTTTATTTGCCACACTCTGTGTTTGTATTAAAATTTGCCCTCACTTTTTGGATGCACAGAGTGTATGATCTGCACCAGATGCAACTGTACAGCATAGCATATTATTCTGACATCAGCCTCCTTTCACTTGTTTCTATAGTGTACATGAACCTGTATAGCTCATTAGTTGGTAAAACACTGAGGACATTGATTTATCTAAATCTAGTAAAGTATTACTGTATTGTTTGCTTTTGAACTTATGTGATTCTAAAAAGCTTAATTATTATTTTGCAAGTTTTCCACATTTTTCTTAGTTTAGTTTTCATTACAAAAATGACCAGAACAATGTATTTATGAATTCATTTCAATAAATAATGCATTATTCTTGTTCATTGACAGCATTTCTATAATGTTTCATTTACTTTGTGGCATGGTGTGTTATCCGTTTTCATTTGTTCTTCTTCTAGTAATTAGTGAAGCTTAGGCACGAGTCTTCTGTATTCGAGTTCCGATGAGAACACCAATACACATCTAATGTTTCTAATCAGGAGTGCCGGAGTTTAGATGAGGCTGTAAATTATGGGAATGTCAATAATTGCCGCCCCGTTAATCAAGCCTGTGTGCTTTGCACCATAAAGCTGTTCACTAATCATGCGTCACATTGAAAAGCTTTAAATCTGTCACCCTGTGAAAAAACAAAGTAGCCACAGACCAATGGGTATGTGAAATGTCTTCCTTTTAAAAGTGTAGTGTTGAAAAGGATTAGTCATTTTTACTTAAATAGGTCAATAGCTAATGCATGTACAAATGTCACATTAATTTATATCTGGATATTTGTGATTTTATTTGTCTTTTTTTTAAATGAATGTGGGGCTGGCAATTAGTTTTCACCCATTTTTGCTTTTAAAACCAAGCCATAAATTGCTATCTCACTTCTGTACTCGGAGACCATTTACATTTTAATTTGCAATACCAAGCAGTCTGCTTTTCACCTGGTACACACATTACTCAAAAGAACTTCTTCCAAATAAAAATCACACAGATATTCTAGATCTCTCTTTTGATAAAATGTTAAGTGTCCATATTGTGTTATGTACAAATTCAGGGATTCTTGTTAATCTTAATGCAAAAGGCATCTTAAGAGTATTTAGCCTGGAACACATTGTTTAAGCTAACAGCTTCATCTGATTTACTGCATCAATGTTGGTACAAAGTGATGATTTGACAGAAATGTATATTATACTTTACATATTAATCAAATAACACTTGTCAGGGTTATTGAATTTGAGCTAAAAGTGCATACAATTCAAAGCATGCGTATATCAACTAAACACTTTATATAATTACTGATAATTTACACTATTTATATTATATATATCAATTTTTATTAATTCACAGGAAAAGTTATGCTAAATCTAATAATCACAAGGCCAGCTGCTCTTTCCATGTAATTCATATTAATTGCATTTGTATGGATTTTTAAATAGAAGCTTAAAATAATAAAGCAAATAAAGGAAATCCCAGTTTTTGTAAAACATGTTAAAAGAGAAATGGAGAGAAAACAGTTATCATTCTGCCTAATCTGAACAAAACTACGCACAGTTGTTGGACGGGTTCATAGATCAAGTGGCTAATGTTCAAATCCAGCACTCAGTCTTTGCTTGTATGGACTTTACACTTTCTCTTTTTGTCCAGGTGGGCTGTGTTTGGGGTGCTCATTTTTTAGTGAGCGATGGGCTCTGTGATGGACTGACATTCTGTTAATGGCTGTTTCCTGCCTTGCACTCGTTGCTGCTGGAGCTGTGGAGCACTACAGAGCTGAATCAGATTAATCAGGTTCTAAAATGTTATGTTATTTCAAATAAAGATACATTTAACACTATGTAATTTTTCAATTTCACTGACATGCCTTATGAATGACTACTGGTAATATATATTCTGACGTGGTGGCACTTTGGTTAGCACTAATTTCCTGAATCATCAGAGATTTTGTTTAATTTTTGGCTCAGCTATTGTCAATGTAGGGCCTGCACACTTTTCCTTTTTCCCAAGTGCATTTTCTGTAGTGATTCTGTCTCATTCTAAAACCCAAAGATATGTATTTCAGTTAATTTTGTGACTGCAATCTATCTTAGGAACTGGTACATGAACGTGTATTTTGACTGACTGGATTTTTTTCATGTCTGCTTTTATCCTTGGCTCATGCAATATGGGGAATGGGTATGTAATGGAAATGGCACATTAATAACACAGGTGAATTCAATAAGTAATGGGAATATCACTCATTGTGATAAAACTACTGCACACTTCTTTCTTTTTCTTCTTCTTCTTTCATGTATGGTCTCTGTATCTGACCAGCTTCCTCCACTATTGTCTTTTGTATACTTCTATGCCCGACACCTCTTTCTCCTTTTAGATTCCCCTTCGCACAGTTCGTTCACTTTCTCTTTGGTCATCTCCTTCTCCTCTGCCCCAACACCTCCATATCCAAGATTCTTCTTCCCACATTTTTTTTTCTCTCTTCTCATGACTGACCCAAACCTCTTGAACCTTCTTTTCTGTATTCTCTTTGAGATTTCAACATCTTTAACCGTACCTCTGATTCTCTCACTCCTGATCATATCAAGCTGTGTTACTCCACACATTCATTCAATCATTGTCATTTCTGTAGCGTCCACTTCATTTCCTGCACCTTTTTAAATGCCCAGGTATTTCATCCATGCATCATTAATGTTCTGACTTTTACCTTTACTCTTGTACTTATTCTTCTGCTGCAGAAGCCTTTTTCAATTTTTTATTTTTCTTTGTGATTAAAAACAAAAAAAGGTAAGTAAAGAATAAATATATACATTAATTTAAGATGCTGTAATAAACAAGTAAAGTTTAATGGCATAGCATATTTAAATATAAATGACTTCTTTAACATCCGCTATGTTCTTCCAAATAAAGATCTTCCTGTTTTGTAATGTCAACAGCCTACTTTTGACTTCTCTGCATCCCATTCTTATAAGAAAAGGTAACCCAATTTCAACTTCATTTTCCCCCATCACACTTTTTAATTCCTTGTCTTCATTTGTTACACTTCACCATACACACAATGAAAACACTCTGGTAGTGCAAGACTAAATATTTAAAGCTATGGATTTCAAACAACCTACCAAGTTTCCATAACATTCTTGATCTATAGCAGACCATTCATTGTCATGCTGTATATACATGTGTAACACATTCTAAGCAAGAAATACATTAAACGTGTATATTCTACTATTTTTAGCATTTTATAAATTTCATTTCAACACAAATTAGCATTAAAATTATAGTTCCTGTTGAATCTGAGTTATCCTAAACCTCGAGTTTTAGACAAATTATGTTTTTCTGGAATTACGCATCCATAGACACCTCATTTAGCATTTGTGTAATCTGCCAATTTTCCATTTAAATGTGCAGTAGACATTTTTGTATCATTTTTGTAGCTGCACAGACATTTACCTTAAAGCGAACAATCCTTTTTTTGCGTTTTAATTAATATGAATTGCTTAGAGTGTGATCATTGCGCTTTACAGTGACTAATTAAATGGGCGAAGCTGTAAGCCAGAAAACTAAAATCCTGTCTCCTCCATAGCACTAACATTGCTGGCCTGGAAAAATTATAACCGCTGACCTGTCACCATACACTGGTCCATCATTAAATAGACTGTAGACAATTTGATCAGCAGCATAACAACCCAGAAGAAAGCAGATATAAACTACAAAGAATCCGCAAGAGACAGCAAGAGGAAGTGATAGTGAGGCCCAATGAGAATATCAGTCTAAATTGAATTATTATCATGGTGGCCAGCACTACAATCCCATACTTTCTGACTGGTGAGTTGGCAAAATAAATGGAAATCCAGATGGCGTCTAAAATCTCTCAGTTTTGTCTTGTGCAAAATACTTACCTAATATTTAATAATGCATTCATCTTTCAAGACAATTGTAATTATAATAATTCATAATCTTATACAATGGATAATCTTAATATTCATGTAACCAGTTATAAATGAGCTTCTGCTTTTCAGGACTGTGAGCAGCTCATTCAGGCAGTAGTTGGTGCAAATCAGGAACCCTCCATTTACAAGTGTGCATCAAAACACTGCCACATACATATTTAAAGTAATCTTGTAATTTAGAACTGACAACTTGACTAGATGTCTTTGGACTGTGGGAGGAAGCAGCCAGATGAAAAGAAAAACAAAAAAAAAGACTCCTTAACTCAAGATCAAAAATCAAATCCATGACCTGTGAGACAGTGACACAGCTGTCACACCCTGGATTTATGTTTTAATTGCAAAAATAATATCAAAACAGTTTGATGCACATCTTTTCCCTGCTTCTGTGTGGGTTCAACCTTTTCCACAGAGCTTGGTCCTGCTCTTCCTCCTCAGTCAAACCCTTTTCCTTGCAGAATTTTCTTTTACTTTATCACATGAAGACTAAAACCATTCTCTTACAACATCATCAAATTGTACCTAAGAACAAAACCTAGCAAAAAAAAAATGTTCTGTATAAAATTTATGATTATAGCGCTAATCCAGTTTTAAGGTTACCTGGGACCCTTTTTGGTGTCAGTGAAGTCCACTGGGAGTTTGATGCTTCTTATATCAAAGTATATTTAAAACTGCAAGGCTCGTGCAAAATAGTATTTACTGGGAATAATAAAATGTAAGCTAAAGGCTAATTAAAATATTAAGTAATGCAATGGCATATAAGGCACCTACATAAAATATAACATTTTTGAATTAAGTATAGTTTTTCCAACCTCAAGCTGAATGTCTTTCGATATGCAAATATACAAGCAGTGTTAAGTACAAAAGAATAAATATATTAAAGTGAAACAAAAAATAGAGGCTCCTAATAGCATAGCTAAGATCATATAAACATTACACCAATGGGACAAACCTCAAGTGTTTTGAGCAAATAAGCATCATTTCAGTAGAGCTACACTGCAAAGTATTTCATCAGTTTTGAGAAATGCTTTTTGATCCTTACTGATGCAATTAGCTGTGCCTTATTGGCAATTTAGACCCGCTTTTAAGCATCTTTTAGAGAAAATGATAGTTTCTTTATATTTTTAAAGAGGAAAAATATACTATTTGCTATGCCATTGGGATAAGGTACAAATGCAGTTACTGCCTCATTAGATACATGATTGGTGTGCTTTGAGCAGCTTTGAAGCAAGGAAAAAAAAATCTTTTAAAATGTGTTTTTTATCATTATGCATAAATCCTGAGAATGAATGATAGAGCAAGATGCACATAATTTATCCACTTTTGAGCATGTCCAATTCTACACTACAATAAAAATGAAAGTGTTATTTTTGATATTAAAGAATGTATAAAAAAGCCATTTGAGGAAATAAATGAGTATCTAACAATTTAGACCCAAGTTGTACTGTTTTTATACAAAAAGAAAACATCACACTAACAGTTATTTAAGTTCACAATCAAACATTAAAGAGTTTAAATTTGCTCCAAACTCTCTCGTCTCAGGTGTGCTTCTAAACAACAGAATAGTCTTCTTCATTCAATAGACCCCTTGATTATTATTTACTTTCCCCACTACTGGACTCAGTAAGCCATGCTGTCCTGCATGTGCCTTCTGTTTTGTTGTAAAGGTAAGCATTGTTCTCATTGTATTTTTATAATATCCGCCTATCTTCCCATCTGAATTCACATGCTTAACATCCTTTATTTTCCATGTTTTACATTTCTTGTTCTTCTCTTTAATGATGCCCACTTAACCTGTATGATTTTGGATAATCAGAGAACTGAGCCAGACTTTTATTAAAGAATAAGTGTCTAAGATTAAGACTTTTTTCTTGTCATTTCACTTTTCTCATTCTGCCCATGCCTGCTCAATGTGTCATTTATCATCTTGTACTTTTTTGAGGGAGCATTATTCATTGTACTACTTTCTCTGGACGGAAGATTCCTCAGAAAATTATTCTCCTGTTCTGCTTTTTACTCTCCAATTGTACAATTAAACCAAATCAGATTAAAATTTAAGTATACGTTTATTGACACATATTGGCAAGTCTTCATGTTTACCTTGTTTTCACAAGATAATGTGCTTTACCTTGAGCTGTTATGTGATTTATTGTGTGGATGCAATTAGCCCTTCTTGCCAACTTCTATATAAACATTGTAGCAGTGTGCTTCTTACCACACTTATGTGGATTGTATTTATCATTTTAATTTGAGTTTCTGTTAAATCTAATGCATGGCAGCTGTCAAGTAGTCTGGGTGAGGGTGAACCAGACTGGGGATTACAGGCAAGTGGATGAGTAGAATTCGGGCAAGCAGATTTTTCAGCCTTCTATGGCACTCTGAAAACATTCATGGCATGATGGTAACATAGGGATATGTTATATTCCTTTATAAATCATATACAGTAGCAACCATATACAGTAGTGAGGAGAATAGGGATGATGAGATCGACAGACGGATGGGGGGCGGTGAGCACATTTATACAGTTGCTATACCAATCCATACTGGTGAAGAAGGAGCTGAGTCAGAAAGCAATACTCTCAATTTTTCAGTCATTCTACAGTAAGTCCCTACCCTCACCCATTGTCATGAGCTTTGGGTAATGACCAAAAGAATAAGATTATGGGTACTAGCTTCCGAAATTAGCTTTTTCCCGCAGGTTGGATGGGCGGCACCTTAGAGATAGGATGAGAAGCGTAGGCATCTGAGAAAACCTCGGAGTAGAGCCGCTGACCTTCCGCATTGAGAGGAGCCAATTGAAGTGATTCAGGCATCTGATGCAGATGACTCCTGGACTCCTCTGGGTGGAGCTTTTATTAGCACGACTGGCTGGGAGGACACCCAGGGCTTGCTGGGAGAATTATATCTCCCGGATGGCCTGGTAATGCCTTGGGATCCCAGAGGATGAGTTGGCAAGTGTTGCAGGGGAAAGGAACATATGTGTTTCATGGCTAAGACTGTTGCCCCCACAACCCAGTTTCGGATAAGGGGTGGAAAATGAAATGAAATTAAAGGAATACAGTAGTATTCCTTTATAAATTTTAAAGAATACGCCATCCAAAAATGAAATTTGTTTTATCTGTTACTTAGTCAGCATTGTTTGTAGTGATAAACAAGATACATTTTTAATCTCATGTTTTTGTGAAAAACTGAGATAACAAAACTCCTGATGCAGTGGATTTCAATTGCGACATTGAACAACAGCAACAATATCAAAAGGTCAATGAAAGAAATTCATGTTACATCATTTTCAAGTTAAGTATTCATTCATATGTTTATAATATCCCAAAGATATGTATTTAGACAAAAATATTGTTAAATAAATATTTTCCGGAAAGTCTTCTGATGCACAATTGTATAGTTTGGGCAAATGAGAGTGAGCTTTTGACATGAAGACCCAACTCTCCCTCATGTACTGTATAAATATAGCAAAATCTCATATATATTGACATGATCATTTAAAGTGTAAATGATTAAATACTTTATATTTGTACTACTAGTAAGGACCTGAGCGTTATTACCTGAGCATTCAAAACCTAAAAGGGATAGATAACCCAGAGATGAATCTCTAAGCCAGAAAACTGTAAGTGCTGAAAATCTTTAGTCAAAACCATATTCCATATTCCACTGTGGGTGAAAAACACTGAACTGCCATTTCAAAGTTCATAGTTATTTTTTACAGAAATAAAATAACTAGCACGCCAACAGTTTTCAGATTTGTTTGTTTCTTCTTCACACATAGTGAAACAATGTGAAATTTATAAGTGTGACAGTTTTAAATTTATTACTTCATTGTTGTTTCCTGAAGACAGACAACAGTTGAAATCTGTGAAACAATGTTCAACAATGTCGATAACTGTGGCAGGAGAGGATTAGTCAGCATAAAAAGGATATGCAAATGCGGTCAAGTGTGAGCCAGAAGACACAGACAGCATTTCACATTTGGGCACAAACTTTCAATGGTGTTACTTGTGGTGGTAATCTTGGGAGTCTTTTGTGTAAAAAAATAAAGGAAAATATCAATCAAGTTTTCTGCATAGCATTTCACAGTGGCAACAAAATGGCCATTTAAAAATGTAATGATGTAAAAATACAATGCCAGTTGGTGTTGGCTGTGATGCTTCTACAGGTAATGTTAAATTATTTATCTCTCTACTTCTAGCTGTGCCCTTTCTAGAGAGCTGTTCCACTTGCAGAGATGTTGGGCTTCACAACACACATGGCAAGCGTCTCAGATGGGTTTAAATGATTGTGTCACGCAATCAATCACTTATAGAAGTTTTTATTACCATGAGACATGAGACTTGTGTGTGATCACAGGTCATCCAGCATTTCTCTGACTTTTGTCTGTGTGATTGTGTGTATTCTCTGTAACTGTTGTAATACAAATTAATCACACAAAAAACTACAAAAAGAGTAGGGAATTGCTCCGTGTAATATCCATAGAAAAAGCAGCAAAATTGGGTCAAAAATTGATGAAAAAACCCAAAACATTTGACATCATACAGAATTGGAACGATCGTTTATATACAAAATGGCTCCAGGAAATGAGTTATGAGGAAGTGACATCATTAGAAATGGGCCGGAAGTGATGTCATCAGCAATGATCCGGAAGTGACATCATAACTGAGGAACTGGAAGTGACGTTATCCCGATGAGCCGGGGAGTGATGTCATCCTGAGGAATCGGAAGTGACATCATCACAGACGGAGCTGCCTGTAGGGAGCCATTTTCAGAGACCGGAAGTGTTGTTGGTGAGTGTTTATTGTTTATCTTCTTTTGTTCTGTTGAGACACAGAGAGAGGGATCAGTACCCCAAATCAACCCCCTAGCTTGTATTATATCACTCACCTCTGGGCTTGTTGACTGCCTCCTACGTGCACATGTGTGACACTGTGCAGGCTCTACGAATTGACAACACAGACTGATACGTGACATTATTTTGTCTCATTAAGGCTATGGTGCAGTGTTTAGCTCTGCTGTGTCACAGTTAGGGTTGGCACCACCATTAAGGCGAATTAAACATTTGCAGATCAAGGGAGGGACCTAGCCACATGGGTTAGATACTAAACAGTCGGTTGACGCACTAATAAGCACCGGCACTGGCCATAGCTCAGGTCACATTTTTGGCCATAATAACCAGTCTAGTATAGTTGGCAGATTCTTCCTTAGCCCTCAGATGTACTTCAGTTTCTTCTTCCCTATTGACTTAAATGTATTTTCCTAAGTTTTCTGAAATTCCCAAACATTTCTGGTTTTTCACTGAAGTCAAGCTGAAACAAATTCAGTGGGTTCACTCATCACAAGTAACCACTGAGACACATAATTTCTGAGAGCTCTTGATTAAAACTAAAGATCCTTGGATCATTAAATTCACATTTTTAAATTCTTCTTATTGAGGCTGAGTGGAAGAATGTGGATTTTTCATTTTTACATTTCATTATAGTTTTCTTCACATTCTGGTTTACTGAGGAAGATTGAAAGATGCTACTGGTTAATGATGTCCACTTCTCCCACAGTGCATCCCTGGTGTTTATTGATTTAGCTTTGCTGTATATATTATGCCTACTCTTTAATGCTAACATTTGTGTCCACTCACCAGTCTCTGGTGCAAAGGGGGTGACCTTTGTCATTTAACAATTATTGCTTTACTGAGAGTAAAAAATTCCATTGTTCCTTTGATAAACAGCAAAAGTATGTGAAGCAAACTTGTTAGTGCTCAGTTTAGGAATATCTAGCCTGCAGATGAATACATGAGTTAATATTGCTGCTTCTAGAGGTTTGGTTTCAAATATTTGTCTGAGCATGATCTGTTTTGACTCTGGTTCTCATTGTGTTTGTGTGAATTTTTCTTCAGACATTCTGCTCTTCTTCTCTCATCATAAAAGACTAATGTCTTAGGTGCATTGTTATCTCTGTATTATCCCCATTTACGTGAAAGCGTGAGTTATTCTGTCCTGTGATGGACTGTTTAGTGTAGATTCATGCCCAATGCTGCTGGCGAAACCTCCAGTCCCAGTGACCACATTTCAGATTAAGCGGGTTTGCTAATAGATGAATATGTGTATCATGCAAACTGTGTACTGCTGCATCTATAACACACTAGAATTGCACTCCCTAATTCAAGATTGATGTAGTTAGATGGAGAACTTATGAAAGTTCAATCAAGTTGTAAGAAACTTCTTTCCAGGTGAGTAAACCTGTCTTTGTTAATCTAAAATATAATTACCTGCCTTTGCTTAACTGTGGAGATCTGAAATCACAAAGCATAACATTAGTTTTTTTTCTTCTACTGCTTAATTAAATGAAGATTATTAATAAAAATGTCTATGCTACTTTAACAATTCAAGCAAGTCCCAAAACATTTTAAGATAAAAAATAAACACTTAAGAGAGAAGCCAAATCAGGTATTTAGACTCTCCTAAAATGGGGTAATGTAAATAAGCAGAAAATGTTAATTTGTAACAAGACATTTCCCATGTCTTCATACTACTATTGTTACTATTACTGCTATTACTAATCACACTGCTAAACAACAAACAAAAACCTTTAATACTAATGCTGCCCTACTCACTCTTGCCATCAAAAATATTCTTATATTCGTTACAACATACCTGGAACTGGTTGATCCACCATTTTCTGGGAAATGACTAGGAAGGATACTGGTGTCGGAATTGCAATTCCAGAAGGTGACATCCAAGTGTAACCAGACATTGTCAGTTTGGAAAAGTTGCATTGCATCACAGGATCTTCTTGCTGATTGTTGCATAGTCATTCAAGTCCTAACAAGCACACAAAATGACTGGCGATTGGAGGTGATGGTGCCCTGTGCCATGAGAACAGTTCTGTTTTTGAATCTCATTCAAATTGCACTACTCTTCTCTTCAGTTTCATATGCAAATTCAGAGGTGATGCAGGACTCGCAATTAAATATCAAAAGGTGTTGGTCCCCAACAGCCCAGGTTGCTTAAGCCTCATAACATCACGCAACATCAAACATTTTAATAAATGCAGAGAAACAAGCTTCACCTTTGTAAATGTGGACGCTTTTTCTCTATTGTCCACTGAAGACAGAGATATAATTAAAATTAGTAAAAATATTTTATTAATACACACCAGGCAAAGGTAAGAATGACAGAGAAGCACAGTCCTAGGACACCTGCCCTTCATCTGCGCGACGGTGTCCTAAATCTTTTATAATGCTAAGCAAAATTTGACCTTATGACTTTAGTTGCACAAGAATTTCAAGACATTACATCTTTACAATAATTTTGTTTGGATCAGTAGTTACACAATTTTTAAAGGTCATCAGTTGGGCACTTGTAACTTCTTGTTTGTTACAGAAAACAGAAGCTGCACTTGTCACAGACTTTTCGTGGCCCTTGTCACGCACACCAGATTTGATCAATAACTGATTTTTATTTTTCCACATAAAGCATCATAATGTGGTCTGAGAGAGATTCATGTGCTGTCATGTGATTCTTTTATGATTATGGTCCCAAATTTTTGAAATTAATATGAAGCCATTTCTATCATAATCTTTGCAAGAAATGTTAGAATGTCACATTTGTAGAGATAAAATTAGCTGCAATGATTCATGCTAACCTGCCTACCTCACAAAAATCAAAGGTTCTGTTCGAATGACCCCAGAATTAGGGCAAGATTAGCCATATGGGCAACTGGCAGGTGCAGAGTGATAAATAGGAAACATTGCACTCACAATCCCCTCAATGGCTACATGTGTTTTCTAATTCATTGATTCATTTATTGGTAGAATCACATAAAAGAAAATTAAACACAAATACAAAAAATAAGTTCCTGTGCCAGGCACCTACTTTCTGAACTACCTGTGCTAATGCCAGTTAAGAAAAAAAAACGGCCAGGCCTCATCTTAGTGTAGGGGTTCTCCGCCTGGGAAGCACCAGCAGTCTTTCATTGTATCCTTTTTTCACATTTGGCCTACACAACCTCTTGGATGTTACTCACATGCAATCACAAATCATTTGTATCGATTCCTCCTCTATATGCTTATGTTTCGCTGATGTTTCACACTACACAATATTTTTATCCTTTAATAATATGGTCATGTCACATCAGTTCATTAGAACACTTAATGATGCCTTAAGAGGACTTTGCATTAAACAATAATTTCAAATTTAATTCGGCAAATAATTTCACATTGTGTGTGATTGCTTGTCCTGAGTGTGATGTTAAACTGCATCCACTCTCTCCAGCTTGCAGGGAAAACTTGGGGGTTGGTGGCAGGACTGGCACTTCAGCCACAGTAAAAAAAACTTCACACAGCTCCAAAATGACAGAAAGGACTCCTTTCTGCTCTGCTGCAGCCACCAATAGGAAGGCTGCTCACATTATGAAGGGGATTGTATAAAGCCCTCGGCAGCCTCATCCCCAGAAGAGTCAAAACTGCTGCAGCGCCAATGAGGTCAGGCCTGTTGGGGACTGAATCCAGTGTGGTGCTGAGGTGTCACCCGCTGCATGGCAGCACTTGGGTCCCAATTTGAGGTGGCCCATCTGGGAACACCTTGTCTATCCGGCATGATTATCATCTACCTCTGCTGTTGGAGGAGCTTTGTGAACTCCGTATTTAGGTGGTACACACCTGGGACTGTCCAGATCTCTATAGGTCGGTACACCATTTATTGGTCTGGTCATTCAGATGGCTGTCATACTCAGGGAATAGCTATTGCTTTGACAAATCTGTTCCTTCCGATAGTGTCCAGTGTCACTCTTTTCAATGAGTATATTATGAGACTCAGATTAAGGCAGTCCCTGGGTGCCTTGTCTGTTGTTTAGTGTATGCTCCTACCACAGTGAGTGATGTTTCAATGAGGAACAGATTTATTTGCAGCTTCGCTCTGTGGTTGATGGGTGCCACTCCTCTAGTCATGGGTGCTTTCAATGCGACCTCTGACACTGACAGGGCTTGCTCTGAGGATTGTGTTGGTCCCCATGGGTCTGGCGACTGTGGTGAAAGTGGCTCCATGTTCCTTGGCTTTCCAAAAGCTCAGGGGGTGTGGATCGCAGGATCCTGGTTCCAGTGCCCTGAGCCACATTGTTAGACTTAGTCCTCGAATACTGGTGGTGCAGTGAAGGAGATCGATCACATCCTTGTGGGCAGACTCTGGAGGCTCTTACAAAAATGTAGGGTCTAAAGAAGTACCCAGTTTGTGAATTATTAAGACCACAGACTTCTTGTTGCCACTCTGAAGATCAAGCTTAGGTCCAGTTGGCTACCACCTATTAGGAGAATGAGGCTGAACCTGACCAGACTCCAAGATCAGGCTGTTTCTAATGAGTTTGCACTCAATTTATGTGAGGAACCTATAGACTTATAGACTTTGGTGCGACTGCTGGTCTTAATGTGATGTGGGAGACTCTCCATGACAAGCACCTGTAGGATACTAACGGTTGTGTTTGTGTTACCAGTGTACCCAGAAGGAGGTGTTTCTTCTTGCAGGGCAACCTGGAATATGTGAGCAAGTGACACACCATCTATGGTCTAGTGGCCCACATTCTGGTTACAGAGGAACTGAAGCATTATGGATATCCAAATCTGTTGCTGAAAGAGTTGCAGTCATGGCAGGTGATGGAACAGTCCTTATGGATGATGCTGTAATTGTGACCCACTGGGCTGGCTACTTTGAGCAGCTGCTTAAAGCTGATCTTCCGACTGAGTCCATGGTTAATGAGGCTGATCGTCCAACTAGTTGTGAACCGCCCAGTCTCACTGAGATTGCACAGGTGATGAAATAGCTGGAATTAGGGAAGGCTGCAGGGGATATATGGTATCCCAGATGAACTTCTCCAGGGCTGGTGGTAAGGCTGTCATGCTTGCATTACAAGCAATCTTTGCTTCCATTTTGGGAGATGGACGTCATTCCAGCTGACTGGAAAACAGGACTTGTCGTTCCTATCTAGAAATGGAAGGGTGATCGCCTGGATTTCAGCAACCACAGGGGGATAACACTGATCTCGGTGCCGGGTAAGATCTTTGCTAGGGTCACCCTCAGTAGGATTCATGATCACTTACTCACCAACCAGCGACTGGAGAAGTATGGTTGTACGCCTAAAACGTCTACCATCAACTGCATCCTGGCACTGAGGGTTCTTATGGAGCACAAACGTGATTGTCGGCAGAAATTCTATGCAACCTTTGTCGATTTTTGTAAAGTGTTCAACTCAGTTGATCGGGCTGTTCTGTGGGACATTGTAAAACTTTGCAGGATCCTCCTGGAGTTTCCGGATATCATGACCAGCCTGTACACTGATTGGTACTGTGAATGCTGTGCAGAGTTTAGACAGAACCTTTGCGTTTTTTCCCTGTTGATTCTGGGGTTCTTTAAGGGGGTATTGCACATTACTTTGTTCAATGTTTGCATGGACTGGGTGTTTGGCACGGTTTTGGGGACCAGGGGCTGTGAGCATCTGTTAGTGAAGAAAGTTTCACTTTGCCAATGATGCTATGATCTTCATGGAGTCAATAGAGGCTCTGATCAGGACTCTCGAGATACTGTGTGAGGAGTGTGAGTGTCTGGGCTTGCAATTGGATAAAAACCAAGATCCAGGCCTTTAATGACATCATGGACACAGCCATCAGCAGTGAGTCTGTCTGCGGAAAGAGTGCTGACCTTGTCAAGAGATTTACTTATCTCAGCAGCGACATTCATGTCTCTGGTGACTCTTCTTATAAAGTCAGTAGATTAATTGAAAGAGCATTGGGGGATTCATGAGGTCGCTGGAAAGTGGTGTGTGGTTCCTCCAATATCTTTACAAAAGGGTGAAGGTTCAAGTTTTTAGACTCCTGGTGCTTCTTGTTTTGCTATATGGGTGCAAGATATGGACACTATCCAGTGACCTGAGTCGAAGGCTGGACCCCTTCCAGACTGTGTCTCTTCAGAGAATCCTTGGGTACCACTGGTTTGACTTTGTGTTGAACAAGTGGTTGCTCATGGAGTCCCAAATGAGGCATATTACCTACATTGTGAGGGAGCATCAGTTATGGCACTATGGCCACTATGGCCATGTGGCGCAATTCCCCAAGGGTGATCCAGCTCACAGAATCTTCATTTTTTAGGACCCAAATGGCAGAACCAGACCAAGGGGACAAGAACATAACACCTTGCTATGGCAATTGCTCTTCATTTCTTTCATTTACTTGTACTTATTTTGTTTTGTTTTTTTTGGTTTAAAACATGGCTAAAATGTCTTCAAAGAAACTGAAAATGCAAGCAGTCTTCTATTTTACACTTTGTCATCAAACTCCATCCAAGTCTATGGATGATCCTTCACAGCCTTCCAGTTCTAGAATATATGGTGCAGTTCAGGCAGTAAGCACAGTAGCCATTTCTTGACTTATTTGGTGTTTATTAATCAGAAAATAGAGATGTATGTGAATTACACTGTGTTTTTCACCATACAAAATCATCTCCTCTACTGGGCATCAGAAAGGTCATTGACAAAAGTATTTGTTTTCAATGAAAAGTTAACAATTTAATGTAGAAAAATATTCAAGTACAATGTAGGCATTTTTGTAATTAACAATTGAACTCACAAGCATTGACGATTCACTTTGTTCTTCGCTAACTGCAACAAGACACTCTAATATCGTTTTAGTTCAGAGTTCTTCTTCATTAGTATTTTTATGAAGACCCGATTTAAAAAAAATGATTAAACAAATGTTAATGTCATTAAATGATATGTGCAAGCCTAGAATTTTTAGGGAAACATGTTGATATCGTATTGTGTGGCCTAAAAGAAGGTTGGGAAAACCTGGATTAGTGGGTCCGCTAAATGAAAAAGAAAAAAAGTACAGAAATGTTAGCACTTTACAAACTGTGCTGATATTGCTAGATTTTTTAGAAAAGATGAAGCCTTAAAACCATCACGAATTAGCATTAGCAGGGAAGACGCTAAGATTAGCTTGGCCAGGACTGAAGGGGCACCTAACTCCAGTAGTGTTCGAGTAGAAGCAAGACAATTACCCATGAGCAAGTGGCCAACATCAGTGAGCCTGATGATGATGGAGCCCAGGTCATGCCTAATGATCAGCAGCAGAAACCTTACAAAGTTTCTGTAGACCCAGCACAGAGCCATTTGGCAAGGGTCTTCATTTTCAAAAGAAGCCACTTTTTCTTTGACTATTTTCCATTTTTTTCTTCTTTCCTCTGGTCAGATTTATAGATTATCCTGCTTTTCTGCAGCTAAATGTTATTATACTTTGTTTTATTTTGTTGATGTATTATATTTTGAACTGTAAGATTTAAATGTTGTACTAATTATAATACTTTTTCAATTAAATGGCCAGATTTCTTGTCATGTATTTGGTAATTTTATTACGCTACTTTAGTACATGTAATTACAAGGGAAGTTCACAGATCTTACTTTGTTCTATTTTTTCAGCAAAACAAATGTGATTAAGCTACTAGAAGAAAATAAGACACTAATTTTTCTGTATGTTGAAAAGAACAGCAAAATTGTGATTCATAAATCATTACCAATCATGATTGATAACACAGATTCTAACACTCTAATGATCCAGGTGCCAGGTGTTTTTGAAAGCTTTTTTGCTTTTAATTCTCTCTGATTAAATTGTTTTACGTGTATAGTAAATTGTATTTGATTTTTCTCCATGGGGGCACAGGGGATTCTGATGCCCAAGTGTACCATAGTCTTAATCTGGCCCTGCCTGAAATATCTCACTTTGTTTCTTTGACTAACGAACCTAACATTTTTGATGTGCTTTAGATGTAGTACAAATGTCCGAAATACACCAAGATCCAAATCTGTCCATTGATTACCTCTTTTTGATGGCCCAATTCTGCAGTCCTCTAGTGGCAGTACTGAAAATGACAACCCTCATTTAACTACCTAAATAGCTTTGCTGATTCCCTTAAAATTGGACCACTGCTCTTATTATGCAGTTATTCTTTTGTCACAGATTGCACAGTATGTATACAGTAGTAATAATAATATTTTAGGAGATGTTTCATGACTGTCAGCTAAATCCTATTACATTAAAAGACAAACTGACATCATCCAAAATGACAGCAATAATAGAATCCAAAATTAGACACTATTCATTAGTACTACTATTCCACTTGCAAGGAATTTTGGACTTTTTTCATTTTACTGTCTTCTGCTATTTTTATTTTAGCTGCCTAAGCCTTGTCAATAAGAGCTAAGCTAACAATTGCTCATGTCCCCATGAAGAAGAAGAAGAAGATTTCTTTCTGTGTCACATACTTTTATACTCCTGTATCTTCATATCTTTATGACAGCTACAGTTATACATCACATTCCCCAATCTGCTCTCTATGTCAGATGAACTTGTGGGTGATTGATCTTGGCATTGTCCATCAACCCTGCTTTTGTCAGTGACACATCACATCTTCTAAGTTTCTTTCTTGCCTGCCCTGAGCAGAGGAGTGTATTTATTCTGCAGTTGGCAATTAATATGATTTTGTTAACCCATATTAAAATATATGATCAAGTAAGTGGCTTTCTAGGATTTTAGACTATAAAGCTTCCCTTAAAGTATATGTTTTGCTTGATGAAGAGTTTACATACCCAGGTAGAGAGATTTTCCAAATATTAATTATGGTCTGCCTATTATTTCTAGTGCAGAAATCCTTCAACTTGAACTGCAGTCATCAAAAAAAAACTGTCCATCCAGAAAGTTTTCATATGTCATCCTTGTAAAAAAACATCTAGCAAAAGAATGAAAGGACCTAAACACAGGGTATTGTGCTTTATGAAATCTGATTCTGAGCACCTATCTACAGTATATTGTTCTTTTTAAGCACAAAAAAGAAACATGATAAGTAAGGGAAGATCATTCAGTGCATCAAGGCTGTTAGGTTAGCTAATATATAGTTTGTCCAATAAGTCATTCGGATATTTCCTGGAACTTATTGAGATTTCCATTTCAACTACATGAAGCTGTCATTTGTTCTGGATACCCTCAACCTTTTGTGCATCTTAAAGGCACTTGTACCTAACATGCTTGAGTACACGATTTTTGTAAAGTAACTGAGCACATACAGTAACTGAGAGAATTTTTCTTGATCAACTTTTTCAATGTCGTCAACCATCGCTCATCTTGGGGAATAACCGTCAATCGTTGCTTGGTGGATTTGTTTATGGTCATGCAAGTTTGTTTGTGACTCATCGCAAGGGTTTTCACAAACCATTCACGACCCTTTCTCATTCAGTACAATTACAGTTCACAGCCAAGTTATAGACATCACACAATAAAAAAATGGATCTCAACCCTTAGGTTAAGAAGCCTTGCCTTTGAGAGTTTTAAGGACCTGAATTAGGTCCTTATGTGGCTTTCTGTGTTCATATCTAAAGATTCTTAATTCTATGAGTCTGTCAGAGTAGGACCTACCCTTTCATCGAGTGGCGCATGGAGCTGGTCCATTCTGTACTGTTTTTACAGCAGATATGTCTTTTTTGTAGCAAGGTAACTAGAACTGTCTGGTGTACTGCAGAAACTGTTCTACTGTCTTACTAGTGCCTTGTGCTTATAACAGCTCTTGATTTATATTAAAGTTTTTACAGTATAGCCTAACATCTTATCTGCCATTTTAATTGTTTCTGCACATTGAATAGACAATGAAAATATGAAGTCTACATTAAACCAGAAATCCTTTTCAGATACAGCTTTCTGCAGAACAGTGCGATGTACAGCACCTTGTCATGAATGTTCCTTTTGCCTGCGTGTGGCATTTGGATTCGTGTGCTTGAAACTGTGCTTTTCCAAATGTTTGCCCAGTTTTGAAGATTACTCAGGTCTTTTAAAATTGTTTTTTCCTGTCTTCTCAGTATTCACTATCCTATAATCCTATACACAGTTGTTAAGTATTAATAAATAACTGCCTATGAATGGTTTTACAATGAACTAATCTTACTAATGAGAACAAATTTTGTATTAAAAAAAAAAAATCAATGCATGGGTGCAGTACCTGCTTGGATTATTTAGCATTTAGGAATTCATCAGCAGCTTCCACAGAACAAGGTATGTAGAGAAACACATTTGAATATTTCTGTAAAACTGCTGACTTTTCCTTTCTGTCAGTAAGCAAGGTCTGAAATGAAAAATACAATCTGATTTTATGAAATATTTCTTAGTCAAATGGTCATCTGATTTTAGATTGGGTCTGAGCATGCTGACATTCAATGATACATATAATCTGCTAGGAACATTTCTCTTCTTAAATATCATCTCACTGATGTTTTGCATTCCTTTCATAGCTCTAGGGTTGCAGTAGTCGGATACAAAGTCACTCAAAACTCTCATTGCTCATGTTCCTGCAATATATGTCTCTAACCTCTAGATAAAGATCTGTGCATCTCCTTACCCTTTAAACAAAATGCTACTGTTGTAGCATGTATTGTGATACATGGTGTGCATACCAAAGCATGTATATGCACCTCTAAACTGTTTAAGTATGGAAGAAGTAGTGTCTAATAGCATCAGGAAATGGAAAATTTGAAAATTTCTCGTATTCGCTTATATGATGAGAACTGGGCTGCTGACAGGTGAAGCAGAAAGTCATTTTTCAAGTTAAATGCCAAGTGGTTATGTAGCATAATATTCAGTCAAAATTAACCACATCCCCACTGCACTGACAATAAGCATATATCAAGAAATGTCTACGTTTATTTTATGTTGCCTGTTTGCAGCATTAGAAAATGAAGAAAAAAAAAATTCTAAAATACTGTACAAACTGGTTACATGTAGGCTATTAATAATGGTTATAAAGATAACAAAAAATAACACAGGAATAAAGTTATTTTTATAAAATGTTTCACAAAAGGCTTGCACACCATTTGTACCATGCATTTACAAGGTGTTATTTAAGATTGCTGAATATTCTTAAAATAAAGAGCTGTTTTATTGATGTAATTTTTTTATGAATTTGATAGTGGCACAGAGGTTACTGCTGCTGTCCGACAGTTCCAGTGTCATGGATTCAAATCCCATGTTAAGTCTGAATGCTTTCTGAGTATGTGCAAGTTTTCCACTGGTAGCCCCAATTTACCTCACAAATCCCAATAATATATACGATAGGCTGATTGGTATGGAAGTGTACCTTTAGTGAGTGATTCAGTCGTCTGTTTGGCTTCCTGGGAGGATTAAATAATGTTGGATTAAATGTGTTCAAAACCGGATGGTTATAAAACACAGTACAGATTATGGCAGACCTTGGGTTGTTTGCATTATTACTCCCATAGCCCCTAGTCTTTAACCCTGATGGTCTATCCTTAAGTGTCCTGAAACTTATATATGATAGAGTTCAAGCTAGGATATAGAGTATTTTAAACTAGCGATGTTAGATTTTCACCTAATGATGTGGCAAACTAAGTTTTGCATAATCTTATATTTTTCTGCAACTTCTGAAAATGATTTAGGGGTTTATGTTGACACAACATTTTCATCATCTAAGCAATGCAAATAAATTCTTAAAAGGGCAAATAGAATGTTAGATTACATTATAAATAGCATTGAATGTGCATCAAGTTTATGTTTAGACTATACAATGCACTAGTGAGTCTTCATCTAGAGTCTTTCACTACAAGAAAGACATAAAAGCTCTTGAAGCTGTGCGAAGAACAACAACATGGTGTATCACAAGACTTAGGGACACGTCATACTCTGACGTACTCCGAGAATTAGACCTATTTAGTCTCAAGCAAAAAACACAGTTTGAGGACCTAATCCAGGTCTTCAAAATTCTCAAAGGCATTGATAAAGAAGATTCAGCAGAATTGTTCTAACTAAACAGTGAATCACATATAGGTGGACACCAATGGAAATTAAAGTGAACTACATTTAGGATTGAAGCCAGAAAACACTTCTTTACACAAAGACTTGTGAGAATCTGGAACACACTACCGACATATTTAGTTGAAGCAGAAACCTTGAATACCTTTAAGAGGTATCTGGATATGATATTGACACAACTTATCAGCTTGATTGACACAAATGAACTTTTTTTTTTATTTTTTTATTTATTTATTAATTTTATTACAATCAATACATAGCAATCAAGTTTTTACAAAAAAAAGAATTATGCTAAGAACAGATCGATCCCCACCCCTGAGAGAGAGCAAGCCAAACGGTGTAAAATTTAAGGCTTGTAAAAATACCTAAATTAATAAATTCTCTGTGCTTTATGAACTTATTTTAAAATATTACTGATTAGATCCTGCCATGTTTTGAAAAAAGTCTGTATGGATCCTTTAACTGAGTATTTGATTTTTTCCAATTTCAAATAATATAACACATCAGTTTCCCACTGACTTAAAAGAGGAGAGTTTGGGTTCTTCCAGTTTATCAGAATAAGTCTGCGTGCCAACAGTGTAGTGAATGCAATCACAATTTGTTTGTCTTTCTCCACTTTAAGCCCCTCTGGAAGAACCCCAAACACAGCTGTTAATGGGTTAGGAGGGATTGTGAGTCCAAGGCTGTCTGAGAGGTAATTAAAAATTTTGTCCAGAATAATGTTAATTTGGTGCAGGCCCAGAACATGTGACCCAGTGAGGCTGGGGCTTGGTTGCAACATTCGCAGGTTGGATCATGCCCTGGAAACATTTTGGAGAGTTTTAGTCGAGACAGATGTGCTCGATATATAATTTTGAGTTGTATAATTGTATGCTTTGCGCATATGGAGCTCGAGTGAATTCTCTGCATTGCTACTTTCCACTCATTTTCTGATATATTAATTGAGAGGTCATTTTCCCAGTGTCCTCTTGGATCTTTGAAAGGAAGGGATTGTAAAATGATTTTATATATTGTAGAGATGGAGTCTAATTCCTCAACACACATGAACTTGACAGACTGAATGGTCTCCTCTCATTTGTCAAATTTCCCATATTCTAATTTTGTGAAATATAAAGTTACAATTGTCATCATCTAGAAATTAACAAATAATACAGTAGACATTGAGGCAATGTTTGGTTATCCCAAAGCAAATAAGTGAATAACTCTTATTTTTTTATTGTGAGACAGTATGGTGGTGCTATGATTGATGCAGCTACCTCAATGATCCTCTCACGTCTCTTACTGTGTTTCTTCCTGGATATTGGATTAATCATTTTTGAGATTCTGTTTTATTTAGCATTGAACTAAACAGGTTGATTCATAAAAATATAATTCATTAATCTATTGTTGACCTCTCATATTCCATTTTATTGTCACCATGAATATATCAAAAGCATCAGGGGCAAAGCACAAATCAACCTTGGGTGGGGCACAAGTGACACAGGACACTCACATAGACACCTACAATCTCTGATACTGGGCTTGTAGAGACTTCTACTAACTTAAGAAAATATATCAATGAAATGTCTGAAGAAAATCATAATATCCAAATAAAAACACCCTTGGACACAAAGAATAAAGACATATTCTGGGACCCTAGGGACTCGGTGCCATAGTATTTACCTCTACACCACATGGTCTTCCCATGAAAGCATAAAGTGACGGCACATTTTGCAATTAATCATGGCTTTGCTTTGGCAAGCAACAAAAGATGGTATTCCATCGTCTACTCCATTAAAAGTGTAGGAAAAGAAAAGAGACTACAATATAATTAAATAATTGACTGTTTTGAGCAGCATTGAGAATAACTTGTGTCATACAAGATTAATTTCTGAATTAGAGCATCATTACTTTTTTAACATTGATTTTATTTGTTTTACAAAGTGCCTTTTCAAGAACAGTTCTCTCTCCACAACTAATTGGACTGTGCTTTCAATTACTGATCTGATCAGACCATTGATGAAATATTCAGCAACATAAATTATTTTAATTTATTCTTCTTTTGTACATACAAAAATATATTTCTCTGTAAGAACTCTGCATGTTCTCTGTCATAAAAATACAATAAGAATCAGAGGCTGTTAATATGCATTATACTGTAAACAGTATGAAATGTAACCTCAGGATAGAAAAGATGAAAACATCAGAATGACATACAAAGTTGCAAGCAAATTTATCTGAAGTTCATGTAGCTTGAGAAGAAATTAATAAATGATCACCAGTAATGACCAGCTCCAAAGATTTCAAGATAACTAAATGAAATAAAGTGCCGTACTGATATGATCTATCATGGGGACATTTACGATGCAACGATTTACTCAGAGGTCAGCATTAATCGAGTAAACATTTAAGAAAATATAAGCTTTCATTGAATAAACAACAATAAAACAACCCATCATAACAGTGCGTCACTCATAAACAAAATGAAATGGGGTTGTGATAGCATGAAAATATGAACTCAATAAATAATACAAATTTACAGAAGCTGTGATGATTAAAAATGAATAGTCAAAAATGTTCCTTGGCATAAAAAAACTCTGAACACACACACACATATAACTTTACACTCATAATAAATTTTGAAATTTTAACACTCAAAACAGGCACTTGTTCCAAGAAGCATGTTGCCTGACCTAAAACTGCATTAAACGGATGAAGTTACAGAGAAACAAGATAGCGAGTACCGGTCATTCTGATTGGATTTGCTTTCATTATCCTTTATTAAAAAGTCTGAATCAAACCAGTATATACGTATTCTTCAACTAATGCAGTGCACTTAATGTCTGAAGGTGTAAACTATTAGTTTCCCTGTCCAGTGACATATAGAAGAAATGCAAACTTCCTACATTTAAATATATGAAGATCCCAGGATGGATGGAATAAAAAATTAATAGAAATAAGGAAATAGAAAAATATAATTATCTAATTAAATAGATAAGCTGCTATATACTGTAACAGCATAAGTGGAGCAGCAATACTTACATAGCTCCCTAATCCACAGATCTGAACCTCGATTTGATTAGTATTGAGGCTGTTATCCGAGACAACTTTATATGTTGCCCATTTTTCTGCCACATTCTAAAGATGTCTGCGTTAGACTAATTGGTAACTTTGAATCAGGCCACTGAGTGCTGCTCGCAATTGACTGTGCACTAGACTGGTATCATGGCCAGTTTTGCGTTCAGGTTCTAGCTCCTCATGAGCCATTAATAAAAATTACATTCATAAAGTGGATTGATGGATTGATGTAACTCTCTTGACTGTTGAACTCTAGAAATATTTATAACATTGGAACATTAAAAAATTCGGTGAAACTCATTATAAAGTCATTCAATATTTCATTTTTTTAATCAATCAATATTTTATATAGTGGGAAATATTTTCTCAAAGGAAACAAAATTATGAACTGCATTAGTATAACGAAACAGAAGATTAGAAATGTTAAAGAGGATACAAATTTATATACACTAGGATAAGGCAAACTCTGCAGTAAATCTGTTTAGAAAATGACTTGATGAATGTAATTTTGTTCTTCACACAAAATCAAACAATAGTATAATCATATGTAAGTATACAGTATATGGTTTAGTGTGCACTGCGTTTCCATGTAAGATGAGTTCAGATTTTCCTCTCATAATAGCCAGGTTAAACGTTTGCTCCATCATGACCACAGTCAGTATTAACTGGTTCAAGAAAGGATGGACACGTCATAGTGGTATCACGGACAGAATCTGGAACAACAGCAGCAATATTTAACCTTCCTTATTACAGAAGTTTCAGGACACACTCAGTTATAATTTCCACTGATTTGCACCTTTCACAAACATTTTTTTCCACATGTCATTTGATAGAAAAAGCATGTTTTAAAGTTGGTAGACATTCTGTATTGGATAAAGGCGGTTCAGAAAATTCAACTGGAAAAAGACGTGGTGAAAATCCAGCTGACCTACAATTGGATAATTGGCCAACCAATCTCTCTAAAGGGCATTGAACTGTGTATAGAAGTAAAGTTCAGACATGTATGGCATGTGTGTTGCTTTTTTGTTTTGCAACTATTGTACATTTTAGGATTGTCCTGTTCATGAAAACTGCTACCAAATATATGATATATAAGTTACAGTTATTTTGCAGCTAATGTCAAATGAACATTGTATTTTACAACTGGCAGTGCTGTATTCATGCTACACAGCATTGACTTTACCATTTTTTTTATAAAATTATACAAGAAAAAATCTCTTAGACTAGTTAACAATGTGAAGTGGTACAATTATTTGTGCACTAGGGACTTCACGCTTATTGTATAACTTTGTCAAAGGCATTTCTAAACCTTGCTTATTGATCCCTTTATGAGTTGTTCTTTTCCACCTTACTAGCATGTCATCTTCATGCTTGATAGCCAGATTTGCATTCATACACTATGTAGGCACAAGTGGCTAAACTATTCCCTGGAGAAAAATGGGTAGATTTCCCTTCTAAATGAGCCCTACACTATACCCTTGATTTTCTGTTGATTTCCTCCATAAGATTTCCATCTGGCGTGGTTTATTTCCCAAGAAGCACATAACTATTCAGTTTCAACTTGATCAGTTTCACTCAGTGCTTGTAGCCCTCATAATTGAATACAATATCTATCTATCTATCTATCTATCTATCTATCTATCTATCTATCTATCTATCTATCTATCTATCTATCTATCTATCTATCTATCTGTCTATCTCAGCTCTAAGTTGTCCCCATCTGTCATTTGATTTATTACAGTTACTTTGCAATTTAGAAAATATTTTTATATTGTACACTAGATGAAGAATCTACAGTGTTTCTAAAAACAGTAGAAAATCAGAAAAAGAAAATGTACACCCAACTGTACCTGCTTTTTCAGAAATGCTCATTTAAATTTCGGCTTATGTGGAGGCAAATACTAAGCCTACAGCAATGAATACAGGACTTTATTTCATGCTGAAAGAATTGCAGATCTGTCATAAAGTGCATGCTGAAAGTGCCATGGAGGACAACAGCATGATCTCATAGCTAGTTGGAAGGAGCCATGGCATGGACAAGCAGAAGCTGGACGCCAAAAACAGTTCCATCCCACATACATTAAGTGGCAGTGATCCACTGGTGGCATCCCAGTTTGGACACCTGTAGGGGTTCATGGAACTGGAATCTGGAAGCAACACTGTTGGGGTCCACCTAATCTATGGGGGATGGAACTACTCCTGGCCTCCGGCTTCTGCTCGTCCATTACCTGGCACCTTCCAGTGGGCAAAAGATGATGCCATCGTCCAGACAGGATGCCTGTCTATCCTCCATAGCACTCAGAACACATACAGATACATTACCAATTTTAGGTACCAATTATTCTGGCAGAATATCTTTTGAAAGACACCCATATGAAATAAAGAATAAAACTTTGCCTGAAAGGCACTCCATTCTAGAAATGAGTCTGCTGCTTGAATGCTTTAAATGAAAACCAACTCCATTACGCCATCATTATGGTGGAGGTGTACTAAAATGATTGATTGAATAATGAAATGCTTCGTTAGTTTTGGTTATTTACTTAGCAATAAACTGCTCTTAGGGTTGGCAAGTGCCTTACTACTCTTTTTAATGCCTCTGCAACCCTACATTGGATAAAATCACAACCAAAAAAAGGATGGATGAGAATTGTAAAAGCAGAATTAAATAAAATAAACAGTGAAGTCTCTTTAGAAAAAATATCAGCCTATTATAATAATTCATACATGTAGACTAAAAAACACAAAGCTCCCAAGATATTGCCTACTTCATCTGAAACAGAAAAAGTACCTAATTTGAAGAAACTTTGTTTTTATTGATAAAAAGAAAAGATGCAGTGTTATGGCACTGTTTTCAAACACTTTCATTCCCTAGTCTTGGTTAGCGTTTATGTTTAAATGACAAGAACAGGTCAGCAGCAACATAAAGTAATTTAAAGCAAACTGCACTCCAATCTACCAGATAGCCCACAGCTACACCTTGCAATCACCCAGTTCATATTTTAAACTCCTGACATAATAGTTTCATAGTGTTTCCAGTTCGGCGTTCCATGTCAGTGGCTGACTGTAGAACTGAATATCAGTCCTATTTAAATCTGCTAGTAAATACCTGGAGGTGACATAACCTTTCATGTACTACCACTGTGTACATATACCAATAATTGAGGCCCTTGACCCTGTCTACCTGCATACAACTGTAAGTACAAACTTGACATTTTGATACTGCTTGTAGCCTTTTCAGTTGTTATTTTCTGTTTCAATAATCCATGCTCGGAAGAAAAATGAAAGAAGGGACCATGAATGATTAATGCTGTCAACTTAGCGAAAATGTATTTATGAAAGTCTATAAATATTTAGGTGACATTTTCAACTTAATATAATGCTCTGTTTCATTGCAAACCATTATTTATGTTATGCAGTATATATTGCAGTATATGCATATTTATTATAATTACCCATAATAAATTGATCATAAATTGTTAATTACAATTATATTACATTCATTAAGGGAAAGACATGCATTGTCTAGACTAGATTTTATCTTACCATCCTCTGCACAACAGGGATATGCAGACAAGAATCTTCTTTTGCAAGAATGTAGTTGTGAGTCTACTGTATGCTCAAGGAGGTGATATGTTTGGGGACCAACAGGTGTCGTCGGTGCTTGGCAATCCCTCTGCCCTTGTTTAAATTTAAATTTAGAAACAGAAAAAAATGGAGCAGGGGAAGATGTAACAGATAACTGGCGTGAGGAGGACATGTATGAGCAGAGAAGGAGGAACAAATGCAGGTACGTTAAGTCATAGAACATATGAACTTGGGGCAAGCAGGCCAGTTGTCACCAGCATGAGTTACTGATCTTGCTATTTGTGCACAATATTTTTGATGATTATTCTTAAATGATCTGTATTCTATGAGAATTAGTCTGATTTCTTACGCCTTCAAATATGTATGGTTTAGGTCAACTGCCAGTTATGTTTGGCCCTTGATGGACTTCTGGCTCGTGTAGATCTGTTATCCAGCCATGTGCCCAGTGCTGCTGTAATAGTATTAGTAGAGTTAGACATTTAGGCTTGGCAGGGTTTAAAGACAAATCTTTAAAAGAATTGCATCTTTTTAAGGGCCTTGACCATACTGCATAATATTTACATCAAATTCCAAGTTAAATATCATAAATTCTTTGTAATATAAAATTACAATATTAATTAAATCTCACACTCTTCTGGGATTGGGTTAACTGTTGTGAAAGACATGCAGGTTAGGTGGATTGGTGGTGCTAAATTGACCCCTGCTGTATGTATTTGTGTGTTCACCCTGCAATAGGCTGGCGCCCCGTGCTGGATGTTTTACTCGCCTTGTGCCCTATGCTTACCGAGTTAGGCTCCATCTTTCCCGCAACCCTGCTTTGCATAAGTGGGCTTAGAAAAATGGATGGATGGGTGGAAAGTTGGAGCATTTTTAATTTTTACCAGTTTAGCAACTCACAGCAACATTTAGGGAGTATAACTTGAGCTCCTCCTTGAGCTAGTGCTTCATGTGAACCCTGTTTACCTCATCCAAGTATTTTTCCAGGAATTACAAAACCACAAGGGTTTCTTATACCAATTTAAGTTGTTTTTTTCATCAACAGCTACAAGCTTACCCTACTGATCATTCTAAGATGGCATTTATAATTTACAATCTAGATGATAATCTGGACACAGCCCTAGACTGTTTTTCATTAGAGGCATTTTTCAGGGAATTTAGAATCACATTGAAAAGACGAATGTAGCAATAACTAGGTTAATGATTTTTAAACAATAAAATCAGTCAGTGTTTATGTAGTCACATTTAAGAAATTTACTGTAGATATGAGGGTGAGTTGACCAAGGCTCCTTAATTTAGTAAGGGTTTGTTTGATGAAATGAAAGTCTAGTATTAACGATAGCAACACCTTTATGAAAGAAAATTTCACAGTTTAATGGAAGGGCATGTCCTAAAGGAATTAGGGAAGAGATATGTATGTATGAAAGTAGTAAGAGATGCATCTGTAAAAAATGTCACTATATTTAACGGTAAAAATACTGAAAATGGTGAAAGTAAAATACCTTTTCTGAAAAAAAGGAAAGTTATCTTATGTTCTACTGAAGATTACTTGTATATCTTAAGCAATACATTTCATTATTACTGTAAAATCAGTACTTTTCTACCTTCAAAAAATACTACATACTATTTACTGATGCATTAAGGTTACACTGAAAAAAATCGTTGTTAATTTTACAGTGCAAAACTGTTAAACAGCGAAGGCAAACAACTATAAAATGTAAAACGGTAAAGTGCGATTTCAGTAACACTGAATTTACGATATTTACATAAGTAAAGTCCCCTTTTACCATATTGTTCCTGGCAAACCATATACCTTTGAAGAGTAGGGAGAAAAACTTAAACAAAATTAGCAGACGTATTTCACTCTGCATGCTGAATTCTTTTTTTAAGGTTATGGAAGCTGATTTCTGGTGGGTTGTATTCGATAAGCCAGCAGACCTGTAGGACACCATACACCACAAAAGCAAACTTTACTTCTCCACCAGAGAATGTAACATAACTTCCTTAAACATTGAATTCTTTTCAATGTACATACAGTGGAAAAACTATTTGCCCCCTTCCTGATTTCTTATTCTTTTGCATGTTTGTCACAGTTTCTGATCATCAAACACATTTAACCATTAGTCAAATATAACACAAGTAAACACAAAATGCAGTTTTTAAATGATGGTTTTTATTATTTAGGGACAAAAAAAAATCCAAACCTACATGGCCCTGTGTGAAAAAGTAATTGCCCCTGAACCTAATAACTGGTTGGGCCACCCTTAGCAGCAATAACTGCAAACTTTGTGATAACTTGCAATGAGTCTTTTACAGTGCTCTGGAGGAATTTTGGCCCACTCATCTTTGCAGAATTGTTGTAATTCAGCTTTATTTGAGGGTTTTCTAGCATGAACCTTTTTAAGGTCATGCCATAGCATCTCAAGGATTCAGGTCAGGACTTTGACTAGGCCACTTCTTCATTTTGTTTTTCTTCAGCCATTCAGAGGTGGATTTGCTGGTGTGTTTTGGGTCATTGTCCTGTTGCAGCACCCAAGATCGCTTCAGCTTGAGTTAACAGATGATACAGTAGAATTCATGGTTCCATCTATCACAGCAAGCCTTCCAGGTCCTGAAGCAGCAAAACAACTCCAGACCATCACACTACCACCACCATATTTTACTGTTGGTATGATGTTCTTTTTCTGAAATGCTGTGTTCCTTTTACTCCAGATGCAAAAAAGTTCTGTGTCCACAAGGTATTTTCCCAAAAGTCTTGGCAATCATTGAGATGTTTCTTAGCAAAATTGAGACATAATGTTCTTTTGCTTAACAGTGGTTGCTTGGAAATCTGCCATGCAGGCCGTTTTGCCCAGTCTCTTTCTTATGGTGGAGTCGTGAACACTGACCTTAATTGAGGCAAGTGAGGCCTGCAGTTAGACATTACATGAGTTTAATTTTGGATTGGGAAGGTTCACCACTGTTCCATGTTTTTGCCATTTGTGGATAATGGCTCTCACTGTGGTTCGCTGGAGTCCCAAAGCTTTAGAAATGGCTTTATAACAAGACTGATAGATCTCAATTACTTCTGTTCTCATTTGTTCCTGAATTTCTTTGGATCTTGGCATGATGTCTAGCTTTTGAGGTGCTTTTGGTCTACTTCTCTGTGTCAGGCAGCTCCTATTTAAGTGATTTCTTGATTGAAACAGGTGTGGCAGTAATCAGGCCTGGGGTGGCTACTTGAACTCAGGTGTGATACACCACAGTTAGGTTATTTTTAACAAGGGGCAATTACTTTTTCACACAGGGCCATGTAGGTTTGGATTTTTTCTCCCTAAATAATAAAACCATCATTTAAAAACTGCATTTTGTGTTTACTTGTGTTATATTTGACTAATGGTTAAATGTGTTTGATGATCAGAAACATTTTATGTGACAAACATGCAAAAGAATAAGAAATCAGGAAGGGGGCAAATAGTTTTTCACACCACTGTAATTAAATGATACATGTTTGCTGTTGGTTGTTGTTACTTTACTTATGCAAACTGTGTACTAGTGTTTGATCACAACATTATTTGCTAATGGTTTATTGATTTGGCATATTTATTACAGTTTATGGATTTCAGATTATGGTTAAACATTCAATTCTAATGGAATTTGTTGTAAAGAAAAAACAATTATTTACTATAAAGTTATACTGTAGACCTCAAAATATTGAAGGGCTTCCAGTACTTTACCGCATTTTTTTACAGTGAAGGGTTCTGCTATGGAAATACATATCATATGGTTTTGAAATGGTTGTAGAAAAGCTAATAAGTCCACCCTATGTTATGGTTTAAAGGGTGGGTGATTATTGTCAAATTCTTTAGAGAAATTTATTTGGGTGCAGTACAGATTTTTATTAGTACTGCATTGTTAGTTTCTATAGGTATTCAGAAAATACCTTTACATCATAGATAGATAGATAGATAGATAGATAGATAGATAGATAGATAGATAGATAGATAGATAGATAGATATAAAGAGAGAGAGATAGATAGATAGATAGATAGATAGATAGATAGATAGATAGATAGATAGATAGATAGATAGATAGATAGATAGATAGATAGATAGATAGATAGATAGATAGATAGATACTTTATTAATCCCAAGGGGAAATTCACATACTCCAGCAGCAGCATACTGATAAAAAACAATATTAAATTAAAGAGTGATAAAAAAATGCAGGTAAAACAGACAATAACTATGTTAGCGTTTACCCCCCTCCCGGGTGGAATTGAAGAGTCACACAGTATGGAGGAGGAACGATTTCCTCAGTCTGTCAGTGGAGCAGGACCGTGACAGCAGTCTGTTGCTGAAGCTGCTCCTCTGCCTGGAGATGATTCTGTTCAGTGGATGCAGTGGATTCTCCATGATTAACAGGAGCCTACTCAGTGCCCGTCGCTCTGCCACGGATGTCAAATTGTCCAGCTCAGTGCCTACAATAGAACCTCCCTTCCACACCAGTTTGTCCAGGCGTGAGGCGCCCCTCTTCTTTATGGTGCCTCCCCAGCACACCACTGTGTAGAAGAGGGCACTCGCCACAACCGTCTGATAGAACATCTGCAGCATCTTTTTGCAGATGTTGAAGGACACCAGTCTCCTAAGGAAGTATAGTTAGCTCTGTCATCTCTTGCACAGAGCATCAGTATTGGCTGTCCAGTCCAATTTATCATCCAGCTGCACTCCCAGGTATTTATAGGTCTGTACCCTCTGCACACAGTCACCTCTGATAATCACGGGGTCCAGGAGGGGCCTGGGCCTCCTAAACTCCACCACCAGCTCTTTGGTTTTGCTGGTGTTCAGGTTTAAGTGGTTTGAGTCGCACCATTTAACAAAGTCCTTGATTAGGTTCCTATACTCCTCCTCCTGCCCACTCCTGAAGCAGCCCACGATAGTAGTGTCTTCAGCGAACTTTAGCACGTGGCAGAACTCCGAGTTGTATTGGAAGTCTGATGTATATAGGTTGAACAGGACCGGAGAAAGTACAGTCTCCTGCGGCACTCCTGTGTTGCTGACCACAATGTCAGACCTGCAGTTCCCGAGACGCAAATACTGAGGTCCGTCTGTAAGATAGTCCACAATCCATACCACCACCTACTCTCATCTCTGTCAGCTGGTCCCTAAGGAGCAGAGGTTGGATGGCGTTGAAGGCGCTAGAGAAGTCCAGAGGCATAAACATAAATCGTGGCTTCTTTCAATTCATGAGGTTTCCATTGACAATGGGTTACTGAAATGTATAAGCCCTAAGGTGAAAATCCATGTAGAAATTTTAAATTGTGATAGCTGTTTTTCATTATTCGCTTTTGGGCGTTTTGTTTGTTACAATTGTACAAATAATTTGCAGTTCAACTGGGATAACCAAGAAAATTAACTTCTCCCCCACCCCATCCAGACCAAAGCGGTTATCTCATGATACCTAATGAAAACATAATCACCTCAGTATTCTGAACTCAGTGATGTTGTTAGTACATAGAAATTCTAATTGTATGAAAAATTTATTACCAGGTGCTACTCTGCCAGAAATCAAACCAGAAGTCAAAGGAATGTATGAAAATATGATAGGCTATATTCAAAATGGTTTTATTAGACTGTCAAAAGAAAGATGGCACACTTTATCCATATAAAGATTGTCATGAATAAAACAAAATAATGATTAACAAAAACCTTAATCTCTTCCTTTATAGATCTAGTCACAGGAAAAGATGTTTTTACAAAGTTGTACCTAAGACTATGTTTACATTACCAGACTGAAATCACTCAGATCTTATTTATTTATTTATTTATTTTTGCCTGAATGTAACACAAATCTGATATTTTCAGGGCTGTGTGGATACAGAAATCTGATCTTTTCAAATCAGACCGAAGTCACTTTTATAATTGGTCCCAAATCAGACACGTATTTGTGGCCATGTGACATGAATGATAACAGGCAGATCAGAATTGTGTTTTTTCTGTCTGTACGCATGGATAGAGTCCTGTCATTCTCAGCCAACACAAACAACATGTTGTAAGATAAGCGCTATATAGCACCTGACCCGACACAGATTGGACACGGGAGGCATGTGTAAAATAAAAAGACTTTTATTTCTCTTCAGCTGGAGGGCACGTCTTCCCCGTAATCCCCCCAGCCACAACACAGTCCCAAACACCAGTATCCACCAGTACAGCACAAGAACTTTTCTCTTCCTTGGCACCACCACTCCTCCCTAGCAACCTTGTCCTCCTCCACCCGACTCTGGCTGATGAGTGGTGGTCGCTGGCTCCTTTTTATAGGTCACCTGGAAGTGCTCCAGGTGTTTGATCACCGAGTTCCGGCGGCACTTCCAGGTGTGATGAATCTATTGCCCACACAGGCTCAGGAGTCCCAAACACAGCACCCCCTGGCGGAACCTGTGGGACCCAACAGGGCTGCCCCCAACTCCAATTCCCAGGGAGCCCTGTGGAAAACTGAGGCACTACTCCAGCCCAGGGGGGAAGCCATCTAGCGTCCAGGGGGATGTATTGCACTGTCCAGGGCTGCTCCCCCTGAATATAGTGTTGCAGGGGCATCACAGCTGGGCATGGACGCCTGCCACAATGTCAAAACATCAACAGAGACGAGCTTCAACTGTGACAGTCTCACCATTGTTGACTTCTTTCTCGCACCCACACATCTCTTAGTGTAGCAGTGCAGGTCCGGCTCCATGCTCCCTGTTTTAGGTTTGGGAGTCTCTTGAACCCACCACCTTCAATAACGTAACTGGATGAGCAGAATGGAGACAAAACACACTAAGCAACAGGATGGTGCAAAGTGCAAAAGTATTTTTATTAAACACAAATCAAAAACAGTGTCCAAAGTGCAGTGCTCCATAGTTCCATAAATAAATAGTCCATAAAAACATCTGCCTACCCAGATATTGAATTCTTGCCTTGTCATCTTTGAAGTATACCAAGAAAAATGTGCTCCTTTCTATCATTCTAACTCTTTCTCTCACCTACTCGGGTGTTTCTTCCTTCAACCTGTTCAGCCCATGTTTTTACTCACCCGTGGCTTTAGACTTCAATTACATCTTGCTGTGAGGTTGTTTTACTCACTATCACAGGGTCACTTCTGGCCAAGCCACAGAATCACTTTAAGAATCATAAAGAATACTTCCAGGAACTCTCAGTTACCTTCTATTAAAAGGCAATATGGGACCAGTTTCTCTGTCTTGGGGCTGGAGATTCACAGTTGGACTTTTGCCAGCTGGGCACAACTCTGAAGGTTAAAAGCTGAATGGTACACAAAACAAAATTCAAGGAGCTGTGAAGATGACAGAAAAGTAATGTAATTTTTTGGTTTACCAATGTCATGTTACATCAATTTATATCCAAAATTGTGTATTTTAGCAACTACTTCTCATACAGTAGTTTTCAAAACTCACAAGATGCAAATAAAGCTAGTTTGATTCTGGAAATATCGCTAGTACGTTATGCCAGGCATACACTGTGTGATATTGGCACCATTTTTTTTTTTTTTTAAGTTTTATTAATTTTATTGCAATCCATACAAATAAATCAATTTTTTACAAAAAGTTAAATTGAGTTAAGGACAAATCGATCCCCACCCCTGAGAGAGAGAGCAAGGCAAACGGCATGAAATTTAAGGCTTGTAAACATACCTAAATTAATAAATTTGATAAGCCAATAGAGATGAATGCAGAAGACAAAGAAATACGGAAATAATTGCTTCCTCTGTGCTTTAAGAGCTTATTTTATAATATTACTGATTAGATCCTGCCATGTTTTGAAAAAAGACTGTACGGATCCTCTAACTGAGTATTTGATTTTTTCCAATTTCAAATAGTACATAACACATCAGTTTCCCACTGACTTAAAAGAGGAGAGTTTGGGTTCTTCCAGTTTAGCAGAATAAGTCTGCGTGCCAAAAGTGTAGTGAATGCAATCACACTTTGTTTGTCTTTCTCCACTTTAAACCCATCTAGAAGAACCCCAAACACAGCTGTTAATGGGTTAGGAGGGATTGTGAGTCCAAGACTGTCTGGAAGGCAATTAAAAATTTTGGTCCAGAATAATGTTAATTTGGTGCAGGCCCAGAACATGTGACCCAGTGAGGCTGGGACTTGATTGCAGCGTTCGCAGGTTGGATCATGCCCTGGAAACATTTTGGAGAGTTTGAGACGAGACAGATGTGCCTGATATATAATTTGATATTGGCACCATTTTAAGACTGAATTGCCATCACTAACTGATTTTCTGAGTCAGCTTAAATTTCAGTTTTACTGGCTGTCATTTCCTGCACCGTATGAGAGGGTTTGCAATGCCCGATTGCATGTTATGATTGGGCTGTGTTACGATTAGAAGAATTTCTGTCATGCCAGAAATTAAAGTCAACAACAACAACAATATTTATTTATATAGCACATTTTCATTGAAATGATGTAGCGCAAAAGTGCTTTACAGGATAAAGAAAGAGAAAAAAGACAAAATATACTGTAAAAATAAAATTAGGCAATACTAATTAACATAGAATACAAGTAAGGTCTAATGGTCTAAACAACAAAATAAACTCCAGATGGATGGAGAAAAAAAGGCCATGAGACCACCCAGCCCACTCTAGGCATTCTACCTAACATAAATGATCTCAGTCAGTCCTCATGATTTTCAGGCTTCACATGGAAGAACTTGAAGACGATGGTCATGTGGATCTGAGGCCTTTAATCCATCATTGTAGGGACATCACGGTGCTTTGATCAGGTGGTGGTGGCGCATATATAGACTCAGCTGTTTTGTAACATGAGCAGTCTCCCTATCTGATTTTCTGATGTTGCCATTAAATTTGCTGAAAATTCATTGTGCATCGCCAACAGTACTTTGTACACTTGTCATGCTGATTTTCACAATTTTGATTTCAAAAATCTAACTGCAGAGCACCACATATACAACTAAATGGCCAATGAGAAATGCATCTTAGGAAATGTTTACTGGAATAACCCACAATTAACACTCACCATGGTAAATTACATAGATTATGTACCTCCAATTCACTCTGTAAAATAGACAGACAGTACTGTCTGCACCTCAGTCTCCCATATGCCCAGTTATGCCTTTTTCTTTTCTTTGTGATTTCAGAGTACAGTACAGTAACAGCCAGCAATGCAGCTCTTGCCTTTGATGACATTTTGAGAAGCCTGTGGCCATACTGTTTTCTTAAATGGGTAACGCTTTATTGCAAAATGTCAATGGTTAAAACAGTCCATCAGGGCCACATATAATCTTGAGCACCCATATCGTGGCATACGAATCGGATTGAACGTGCTCATACAATTTGAGTACATATACTGTATGACTCTATGTAGTCACTTGACCCTGATTTCTAAAAATCACACAATATATACCTAGAATAATAGGTAATCAGAAGCTGTCCCATGGTTAGCTATTGTATATATTCTGTATCATGGTGGCTAGCTTTGTTCACAGCGAGTGATATATTTTTCAAGTTTCATTCAGTCAATTAGACATTCATCATTCTCCCATTCTTTGGCTAAAACTGCCTAATTAGGTTTTAATTCCTGTTTCTCCAATAATCTTTTCAGCAGTGCTACCTTTTTTTTGACCTCATTTTATGAACTAATAAAAATCATGCATTGTGAGGTTTTGATTCTTTATGACATCTGGTACACATAAATTGCCTTTAAGAATATCATTTTACAAAAATAGATTGTGTAATAAATTAAAATAATAAAATTATTCAGTGTTCAGTCAAAATAAGCAGCAACATTGACTCTCCTCTAATAGCCTTGGCTACTGTTATACTGGATACTAATGATGGATCTTCAAAAAAAAAAATACACGGTAAGTCTTATAAAAACTTACTAAAATTTGATCTATTGGGAAGAAAAGACAGTAGATACAATAGAGTACCTTAACTGGATGTTTGCTGCTAAGTAACTTCATTTCTAACACTCATTAGGCCATCTGCTCATAACCACTGCCTGGTTTCCTATGCACTGAATATGTATGGCAAAGAAAGAAATGCATATTTCCTGTAAATTGTTACTCCTTTTAAATACTCCAGTGAGATCTATTACACCAACAAAAAGAGGAGCATTGGAAAGATGACACTAATACCATTAGCATCAGCCACTTCTAAATGTTTGCAGCATTTGATGATTTCTGCCTTCAAGGGAGCACTTTCTTCATAGTGCTGTCATTACCACGTCGTGCTGCACTAGCTGATCAGCAGCAGTCGCCATCAAATTACTGGCTTCCTAATTATAGAGCTTGTTAACTTATGATTATCATTAAGCTTTCTTGACTTTCTAGTTGTTTAAACAGGAGTTACAAATTTCCCAATATTTGAAGGCCAGTGGCAGGTGGTGCAATGTCCCAAAGCTAAGTTTGTATCAAAACCTTTCAAGTGCATAAACAATTAGCAAGACTTGAGTATTTGGCTCAAGAATTGGTGTTACCAATTTGCAAAGTAAAATCGTGGCTGTTCTTTTTTCTGCTTTATTCATCTCTAAATAATTTAAAGCAATTCAATTTGAGGAGCTATCCTCAGTCTCAGTAGTATACTATACCAGTGGACAAATATGTACAATGGAATTAGAAATCCAACAAAGGATCTCATAAAAACCCACATGAACAACTCCTGCCTTGCACAGTATCAAACCATTTAATACTTTGGTTCACTCATATCATTACAACACACATAAATGTTTCAGATGCAATCATTTTGAAGGAACAGTCTTTAATCTTAACACTGTAGTGGTTGGTAAGACTCCAGGAAGCACCCTACAAAAATTTAAATAAATAAACTCCACAAATCAAATATTTTTGAAATGGCACAAGGCAGTAGCTAGCTTAGTGAAGCTATGTAATGATCTCAGAAATAAGTTTCAAAAAAGATTATAAGTGGTGAAAAGCTTATTAGAGGCCTTCAATAAAGACCCTGGATCTGAAGGCAGTAGCAGCCAAGGCTTGAAAGATTTTTCATGTAGACAATGCCAAAATAAAAATCCTTAATGGGCAATTTTTAGGACACTTTCTCCAGAGCATGAGGCCAGTAGATCTATTCAGGCTGTTGTGATTTGGAGTCAGAAATATGGTAAAGGGTGTTAAAGCCTCGATAAAAACACCCATAAACAGTTCAGGGCATTCCTTAGCCTGACCAGAAAAGACTTCACCAAAGGCAGCCTGACCTGTCAATTCTACAGGCAGGGTTTGGGCCTGTTGAGAGCCCAGACATGTAGAAAAGGGTTTTAAAGTTCAAAATATACAGATATTTACCTACATATGTTAAAAGTAATCTACAAGAAATATGACAACCATAAATTGCTGGTTTCTAAAGAGCAAGGCAACAAGCAATCTTTCCTAAAAGACAAATTTTAGTTGGGATTGGGAGACAAATTGTAATGAAAATAACAAATTGTGAGTTACAACCTGGACATCGAGAAACAAATAACAAAGGCTCAACAATTGTAGTTAAGTAGCAGGGCAAAATTTGAAAACCAGTAAACTCACATCTAAGCAGAGCCCAAAAGTTTATCGTAATTGCAGTCAAGAAAGAACTTTTGAAAACAAGACAGGAATAAGAGTTTTAAACTTTAGGGTGAATCCAATCTTGAATGACCAGGAAGAACATGTTGCTGAACTTTATACATTTTTCCTGGTGATACCTCACGCTACATACTTCTCGTTGACCTTACCTAGCAAAGGCACGCCATTAACAAATAATCATCAAGGTGGCAGCTCCTATACAAAAAAACAACAAGGCGTCATGGGAGATCATTACATTAAAAACGTAGGGAGCAAAAAAGCAAATGTGACCACAAGATTCATTGACCTCTAAAATCTCAAAATCTCAAATAAAAAAAAAAACAAAAACAAAAGCCTGATCAATACATGTAGCATTTCTGTTTGTTTTGAGAAAAGAAGCTTGTTTCTCTAACCTATCTTCAGGAAACAATTTTTTTCAAAAGGTCTGTGTTCTTTATTTTAACATTTACGTTAAAGAATCTGAAGCCAAAGCCTAGGTATTCCAATGAGAGTGCTCTTTTGACCGTCACAGAGGTCTTCCAATTGGCACTTCCACCTTTTGCTTCATTTATTCTCATGCTTTGCAACCCTCCCATGGCCTTCACTGTCATAAACCAACAGATCCACCTGACTACACCACAAATGGTTTCAACACTAGAATTTTCTTTTTCCTTCCATATCTCAAAAATATGCATATTAAGTTAATTTATAACTCTTGCATGAGCTAATGCACTGGGTTGACTAATATTACACTCACCATTGATGGTAATAGATAAAGAGGGTCAGAAGAAAATGAGTGGTTCAATTTGCCTTATCCTATATGGCTAACTTATTTAAGAAAGACTCTTCATGTATTACAATAAGTCATAACGCAGGTTCCCATGAGCTCTGTATTGGACATCACTGTAATCTGGTGTTTCTTTCTTTCTTTAGCAAACAGTTGCTCGCGTAAATTTTTCTTGGCTTACATACATCTTTGAATAGAAGGCTAAATATTCTATAGCTTTGGATCAAAATCTTCATATCAGAGTCACCTTATATATCAGGCTGTGACCTTTACATAATTAGGATTTACTACACTATATATACAATGTACTGTTTTATTCAATGTTTTATTTGTGATGTAGAGTGCCTGGCTGGCTAGCACTTTTGGGGTGCTTAAAACATCATCTAAGTTTAAGTGCATGGATGGGTACCTTGTATTTGTGTTAATGCACCTGCTATTTGCAGTTGGTTTGACATAAAAAAAACTTAATCCGCAATGCAAAGTACTTATTTCACAGATACCTTGTTGTCTTTAAGATTTTGGCTTCCTGTTTTATCACTTCTGTTTAGCACTGCATTATTTTCCTCCTCCACTTCACTGAGTCTATTTTTTCTCCTCCGTGAAGATGTTGTGTGATGTGTGGGCTTCTCTCTCTTGGTGCGTCAGTTTTCCTCCCACATCATAAACACATTCAAGATAGGTTAACTGGAATTCGGATTGTGTATGTGTGTATTAGTGTGCCCTGTTATGGGATGGCACTCTGTCAAAGGTTGACTACTGTATTGTGTCCTGAAATGAAAAGCTATAATCCTTTAAAAACGTATGTGTCCAAGTTCATAGTAAGTAACAATGGCTGTAAGGCAAACAACGTGAAGAGACCTTGAGGTTTTCACGTGGTACAAGACACACTCAAATAGAACAACCCAGATTGTCACAAATAGGCCATTTTGAGACATCAGTTAGCCTTTCATATGTTTTAGAGATGCAGGTTCAAATGACATGAAACATTGCATATCCTTAACACAGATAGCACCACAGTTTAAAAATGAACTTGACGTTCAAGTGTGTGAAGAAAGCAGCACAGCAGCAAAAGAAGCTGAAAAGTAAAAATAAATAAATAAGAGGAAAGTAGTCCTACACCCTGATCCACTACACTCAATAACTGTCACTCACAGAGTCACATAATCAATTCTACAAAATCAATAACAGAGAAATATGGAGTAATAATAACACAGAACAGCACCCAAGCTTAAATGTGGAACCTTGGGACCAAAAACAATAACTAAAACCTGTTTTAAGAGCAAAAATAAATAAGAGAAAGAAGCACCCTCTAGTGGCCATATTGTTCTCCATTGAATAGTCTTACTTGATGGGTTCCATCTCCTTTGAACAGGTAGGCTCGCTCTTCTGGAGTATATTCATGTTTATTGTATGTTAAAAAAAGAAAAGTGCAACACTTTGTAAAGTAAAAATAATAAAAAGTGAATCAAAGCTGGAGGTTGAACAAAAGAACACATTTATTGATTTAAGGTGTGCATATCCTGAGTGGATGTGTTAGATAATTAATATGTATAACATTTCAGACAGCAAGCGGCTCAGTGAATCCGGGCTATAATGTTTTCCATAAGCCTGAAAAATCACGTTTAGGGATATGCAATAATTTAATATGCCATTTGTTTATTTACTATTCTAAATGAGACTGAAATATAAAATATGCATCAACAGGATATCAGAGCACTGTTTATGTGAGCTGGGTGTGGAGGCATTCGTTTTCTCCGTCGCACACTGTGGATGTTGCCTGCAGACATCTGAACACTTTGTAAAATGGCTGTAATCAATGTGATCCTAATTTAATCCCTGTGTACAACAAAGCATGCGAAGCAGAAGCCCTGATTATCGGTTTATTCAAGCTTCAGCGTCTGTCTTTCAATGTGGGCTTTCACATGCTTCAGAAAGCATTTTAAAAAGCTTGTTCCTATTTTAGCTAATAGAAATTTGAAGAAATAAAATAAAAAAAAAAAATCCAGTAAACTAAAGTGGAAATGTTTTCTTTTCCTGCAATACAATTTGTTTTTGTTTTTTTGATGGTGTTCATGTACTGTATAATCAGGCCATTTTCTATCTTTTCTTACTCTCTACAGGGGAGTAAAGAGCTCAGCACTTTCTGGATTCTTTGAATCCAGCTTCTTGCTTCTTGTTCCTCAGAATCTTAACATATTATCTACTAGAACTAGAATTAAATAAAGACATGCCCCAACTCTGAATGAAGCTGCCAGTTTTTTAGAATATTAACATTATATTTTTTTGAATTACAATTAAATAAATGAAATTATAAATCATTATTACAACAATAGAAATGGAAAGGCAGCATCTGTGTGTTACTCATGAATACAACAATAACTTTAGAGGGATTACATGCAATTGTTATGTACTTGATGAATAATATTATAACGTTAATCCATTCACTTTTGTGCACCAGCATTGGGCATGGAGAAGAAAACAACCCCATCACAGGGCATTACATTTTAACACAATTTCACTTTTCATTATGAATATTGTTTCATTCTCTCTCATATAATTGCTCTGTTCCCGTCTTGTGTGCTAACACGCTGTTACCCAAAAAAATAAAATGCATTCCACTCCTCAGATTAGCACACTATGCACTCTGTTATTATTTATGTTCACTTCCACTGGAAAATTTGGGAACGTTATTGTTTTATTTTCATTTTGTGCAGTGCAGCACTTGGGTGTGTAAAATATTAATGTGTGGTTGATGTGGGATATTGAGTAATGCTAGTAATTTCAATTTTAATCTTCGAGCAAAAGAACATCATCCCTCCAGCAACCACCACCACCTACCACCCAACCAATGAGTCAGAGCACTCATCAACCTGCCTTACTTTTAGCAATTTCAGGAAAGGAAACTTCTTTATTTCTCTTCTTTTAAGTATATGTCTTCTAAGTATCTTTTTCTAGTTAATAATTTGATTAGATTTAATGTCATTATTAGCTTTTAATAACAGTAAGTGGATTTTGATTAATATGGATCTAAGGCAACAGTCCTTCAGAATACATGTCACACTGACATTTACCCAATATAATATTAATATGCAAGGTGTATTTCTTCTGCTACAATATGAGGTTATACTGTATTTATTATGGATAAGCCTTTGATTTTTTGTCAGTTTTCTGTTACAATTTACTTCTTTTTATATTTGTCATTGTTAACTAATAAGTTCTGGATAATATTGAAAAATTCAAAAATCTTGTACTCCATGCTGCCCAGATGGGCCTTGGCATACCACAATCCTGACTTAAAAGCATTAAAGCATTAAAAGCATTTCATGATGTGAGAGCCAACCTTTATTTTACATTACACCTTTTATAGTGAGTACCATTATAACGCGCTTTGCAAAGAATATAATATTACAGAGTAACAAGATAGCCATCAATAAACCAGTTACTGTTGCTAAAAAATTCTTTTCTTGTGATTATGAAGTTGATTGCTGTACACATTTGGCTTCCTCAGTGTTATTCCACACAGCAGTTTATACCTTGCCATTGTCTTGTTCTGTCAGGGATGTGTCTGATTGTGAGATACTCCTCAGCTCCTGCTCCTATGATGTAACAGAAGCCCTCTGTTTCTCTTCGTATGTGAATGCAGTCTGTGAGTGAATCCCATGGTATGCATTCTTCTTGCTGGACAGAATTTCCAGTCTTGGTTGTTTTCAGCCATGATACACCTTCCTCAGTCTCCAGTGGACACACAGCTATTGCACACTCCTCTTTCTCTGTTGGAATTCTTCTTTCCAAAGTCAAACAAATCTTGCTGTGAGACACCTTCTGTCACATTATACAAAGAATCCCTGACTTTTCTTCTACCTGAGGTGAATCATTTTGCTTTTGAAAATGCAGAACGTTATATTCTTCACTATAGAATATTTTGTCTTTTCCTGCTTCTCTGTTGCTACACCTGCCTGTTGGCATGATTTGTCCTGCTTGTGTACTTAACAAAAAATTTGTGGGTTGTATCCATTATTTATATGTCTAACCACTTTATGCTTACTCTTCCAAATGATCAAACCAGGCATATCACTTTATAGACTTCTCTAACTTACCCAAATGACAATTAATAGAGTCCTTTTTTTGTGAAGTCACATACCACCCAATACCAGTCTAACATTTAAATAAAGGTAGAGGACTCTTTATTTCAGCATAGCTTATTCTTATTTGCATATTCTTTATTAGTCACTTTGCTGTCCTGCATTACTCTTAAATTAATAAATTATACTAGTTGTTTTTGTTTTGTTATTATTAAGTTTCAATTATTGTCTTCCTCTTCTTGGGTGGCCATAGTGGAACATGGTTTGTCTTTAAATGGATGTGTCATCACATATGAAAGAGCTATTTCTTTTATCTAAATGAATTTGTTGTCATTTGTATGTCCTTGCCATACTCTAGCTGGCCTAGGGAAGGTGGAATGTGGACTTAACTCCACTCTGTATAAACATTTCAGTGCAAAATTCTTAGGCACAGTTATATACATTCCCTTTGTAAAAAGTGACAATAAGATACAATAAGATGTTTGAATGTCCTTACAAAAATTAAATAGTAATAGACTGCTCTCCAGTTAAAAATGTGACATCTTTGTAGGCACATAGCCCAGTACTTGATTAAGCAAATATAAAAAACAAGTACTAATCATCAACGACATCATATGTAGGTTCAACCAAAGTCATTAAACAGAAACAGCTGTGTAGAGAGAGAAAAAAACTGGGCAAGGGGTAACCATACTAAAAAAGGGGAGGTAGTAGCAGATGTACCAGTTTAAACTGGAAATCTTACACCATGACAAAAGCGGGAATAGCACTAAGACATAAAGTAGTTGTGAAGCATCATCAAGGTCTCCACCAAGCTGAACGTTCATGGCAAGCATCTCTTCTGGTGCAGCACAAACCAGAAACTCAATGATCGTTCACAGAAACCAAATGCAGTAAATGTGAAATGCATCAAGTTTACTATCATTCAAAGTCCAAAGATTTCCAGCACTACAGTTGGCTCAGAACTGACAAATAACATTGGGACCTAAATCTACAGTCCATAAAACTCTTATAAGAAGAGATCTGCATTGAAGAATTGTGGCCAAAAGGCAATTTCTCCAAGGTGGAAATAAAGCTAAATGACTCACCTATGACTGAAAACAGAAGGATTTGGGTGCAGACAAAATTTGAAGTTGTTGGCTCTAACAGAAGGCAAATTGTCCACTAAAAGGCTAGATAATGGCAAATGGATAAATGTCTGCAGACAACAATGAAGCACGGTAGAGAATTCCTGCAGATTTGTGGAAGCCTGTTCACAAATGGAGTTGATGATTTGATCAAAAATGATGGCCCCCTCACTGTCTGAAAGGTAAAGGCATATGACAGGGAGGCATCTAATCAGTCCCTGTGTCATTTTGCAGCATGACAGTGACCCCAAACACATGTCCAAAATCATAGAAACCATCTGCAGTGAAAAGTGGAACAAGGAATACTGCAACAGAAGGTATGCACCCCGCACCACCCATAGCCCTGATCTCAGCCTCACTGGGACTACATGTAGATACAGAAGCAAATAAGATTGTCAAAGTCTGCAGTGGAACAAGAGGCTTAGAGCAAATGACCACACAAGTACTTTCAAAAACTGCATGCAAGTACACCAAAGAAAATTTGCTGATGTTTTTAAGGTAATGGTTACACACACTAAATATTGATTTAATGTGTGTTTTTAATGTCTACTAAACTTTGTAGGAATTTTTGTGATTAATAAATATTCATGGCATTATTTTTGAAAGCACTTTACAGCATTTTATTTGGTAGAAGGCTTTCTTTCCTCCTTGCGCAGCTCCCACAAAAACTCATTCACCTCCTCCCAACTCTGACTACCAATGTAGGATAAATAGTTTCCTTTATGCCAGATTTAGGAGTATTTTTAGGGCTACAGTATTGCACACTGGCAGCAATTTCGGGCCAGGTAGAAGCCCCTCAAAAAAGGTGTAACTTTTCTTTGAAACTTCCCCTGGCTGCACCCAAGAACCCTGACATGGCTGCCCCATAGGACTGCAATTCCCAGCATGCCCTACCAGTATTCGTATGGGAGTTCCTGCCACCATGTATACTGGAGGAAAACATAATCCCAATCAGCAGGCACCTTCTGTTCCTCTGGTCAAACCTCCTTTCTGGGAAAGGTACTAGCCTCTAACTCGGATGGGACACCAGACCGTCCCTGTATTTTTTTATGGGTTCCCTTCCAGACAGGGAACTATCCTCCATCTGTGTTGGGATATAAAATAAATATATTTTTTGATCTACTGCATAATGTTTCTTCTTTTAAATTTTCAAGCACTGAGCTCATAAATGTCAACGTGCTTAATAAGAATAAGCTGTACTGGACTGAATCCTTGATGGCCCTTAATTGCAGATCTCTCATCAGTTTTGTCTGCATCTAGTAGGATGTGGATGATAGCTTTTCTTGCTGAACCCATGAAGTGATACTTTTTATGTTTTGTTGATTCCTGTTTAAATATTTTGGCAGATGTTTTTCAAGTGTTCTTTCCATGCACAACAGTCTGTACATAAGTGAGGTCCCGGTGGTAATTTATTCTCCTCAGAAATCAACTGCACTGCTTTGGTCTTCTTTAAGTGATGAGTGATGAAAATTCAAATCTATTGTGGAAGTGAGAGTTTCTTCCAAGCTCCAGCCCAACACCAGTTATCTTTTTGAGTTGTTTTCTCACTTTTCCAAAACATTCTTCAGACACTAATTGCAGCCAAGATTAAGTAGGAATATATTAATTTCTTCCTGAATATGATGCACAGGTGGCAGGTCCTATTTAAGATAAATATTCACTACACATGAGACGGGCATAGCAGTTGTATTCAATTCCATGTTACAGTACCCAACGTACATCTTGCCATTTCCTTAATTCCTTCTAAAATTTAAGACAGATATAGCAACCTGGCCAGACAGAGTGTGTTAGTGTATCCAAAAAAGGGTGGAATAAGCTGCAGTATAGAATTTAACAGAGGGATGCACATGTTACTAATTTTAAGAAACTGGGTCTGTTGTTCATCAGATGATGGTCAACCAAAAGAGAATTTAGAGTTTCATTTCAGTTAAAATTAAAATAAATGTTAAACTTTTGAAAAAAGTCAATATTAAAATCATCAAACACATTGGGATAAAACTATTTATGACAAAAAGGAAGATTTTCAGTCAAATCACACTTTGTGTAACGTTGTGCCTTTTTAAAAGAAAAATCTTTCTTTTCCTATGATCGCCTTTATTTAATGCTACACTGCTAACAATATTTTTAACTTTATTGTAATGTATGACTTAACAACATATGAGTCTTTAGTGTTTCTGTGCTCTTGCATGGGACAGATTACCTTTGGAAGTTCAGTCAGGTGGGCTCACAATGTCACCATGATGGAGATTGTCAGAGAGCTACCATAGGAGGGGAAGAGAAATGTGAATGAAGAAATAAAATGTAGTTATAAAGAGGAAAAAGATGTTAGATAGAGCAATGAAATTTTGTCTACAGACTTTTTTCAAAATTATAGTTTAGATCCAGACAGTAGGAAGGAGTCAGTTTGCTAGTTTAAAAAAATGCATAAAACATTTTGGGACTTAACATTAAAATCTTCCCAGATTCTTTACATGCAAGAATATGTTGCTTACAAGATTGTGCTTTATGTTGATTTTGAGATTTAAACTCTCTCAGTAGTTGAATTTTTAATAAGCATTAGAGGAACTCAGGAGTATATAGTTCTAAACTAAAATCTCTCCTAAACAACAACTTACTAATATAAAGAGACTTTCTTTCGTCACCAGTTTAATGGCCATTTTCAAGGGTTGCTCAGGTTAGCCATTTGCTCTCCAAATCCTTTTGTCCCACTTTCCATATTCATGGGCATCCTTTGGGGTGAGACTAGTTCTTTTCAGATCATCTGCCAACACCTCCAACCAAGTCTTCTTTGTCCCCCTTCATGGCCTCATCCCCACCACCTCCATCTCGGCACATGTATTCACCCAGTCATCCTCTGCATACCCAAACAAACCTTAGCCTGTTTATCCTCAGCATAACACGTACCACCTCCACATCAAGTGTTTCTCTTAGCTTGGCATCTGTTTGGAATCTCCTCCTCACTCCATGAAACTTCACAAATCTTTCTGATCATCTTTATCTCTAATTTTTCCAGCTTTGCTTCATGTTCCACCTTCATTTCCCATTCTCTCTCCCATAGAGCATACTACTCCCAAAAGCTTTTATAAACTTTACCCTTCAATGCCAGAGAGATTTTTGATAAGTCAGAATGAGGGACAGCTCTTGAAATTTTTATCATGCACCTCTCACTCTGGCTATCACTGCTGTGCCCACACCACCATCTGTACTCAGAATTTCACATAAAAAAAGAAGCTGACAAAATGTTGTCCATTTCCCACCCACCAATCAGCTTTCTTACATTTCTAGTGGATTTTATTACTTATTGTAATGACTGGGAGGCAACCACTAAAATATTTTTAAAGCTGGAAAGCTAAAGTAATGATCAGGAAATGGAGAGAGCCAAAGAGATGGGCAAAATATTGCAGTTAAAAGCAAGCCAGCATTCATTAACAGAAAAGGGCTGGCCAAAAACCAAATGTCAGAGCCAAAACAGAAAAACAAAAGTACTAGTCATGAAGTGCAGTAAAAAGTTAGATTTTTCTTCCACTGTCACTGAAGTTTTTTATTTCTTGCAGAACGTACTAAATGCTTGAATAAGGAGCTGCTCTACGATAATTCATGTCACCACCAACAATATAGTCATAAACAACATTTTGCAGAAGACACTACAAAATGGTGATTCATGGTAAAACCCTAACAAAATGGCACAGACATAATGATATAAAAAATAAACAATATGAAAAATTCTTCAAAACTATTTAAAATTAATCATATAAATTCTGTGGTTGCGAAAATGAAGGCTCCTAACATTTAGACAGTGTTTAGTTCATCAGCCTTTTGAAAGCCTGTTTGCACAATGAGATGACACACCAAGTCTTCTCACCAAGAACAAGCAATCCCTGGAAAATTGAGTCTTTGTAGTATGTAGAAGGCAACATAATCCTTACCAGCAAAGACTCAGAAGACACAAATCAGAATGTTGAATCTGAAAATGTGCAAAAACATATTTTTATTAATTAATAATGAACAAAGTAATCTGCCTCAAATTGAATTTGTGGCGAAATTCTCTGTTTCGCGCCGCAAAAAAGTTCATGCAAGAAATTGCATTTGGTTTCTTGTGAAATCTATTCTATCGACACAAGAATAAAGGTATTTATTTCCTGTCTGCAAATGGATTCATTATTAATATCGCATGTGTCTACCCTTCATTTAGTATTAAAATAAAGATCTCTAATTAAAAAAAAAGCAAAAAAAAAATCCGGACTCGTCTCCTGTCACATGCAAATATTTTGTGGAGCCATCAGACGTGTGTTTTGTTTTATGCTGGTAGGAGAACGCTTACTTTGCCAATAATGATGAAAATCTTAGTGATGCATAGGAGACAGGAATGAAACTCAAAGGGTCACAGTGCATGAGAGGTTATCTGCAGAAAACAAAGGGTGGTTTCTAGGTAATGGCAGGAGAGAAGGGAAGAGATTTCACATATAGTGAGATTTTTGTGTCGACAAAACACAGTAATGGGTATGATGGTATGCTTTGGTGTGTCATTGTGAGGAAAATGGACAACATGTCACATTTTTAAAAAATGTGCTGCACCTTTGCAATAATATGACGAGAGGCATAAATAGGATTAATTTGACAGGTGTTTTCTATTACGAAATATGCAAACCCACCTCCAAAAACTCTTACTAGTGTGTTTCACATTAGCACTTGTGAAATCACCAGTGAAACTCATTTTAATTTTAATGTTAGTTTTGTGAAACTTTATGTGACAGTCTTTATCATCACTAATAATGAACCACACTTTTAAAATGTTACATGCAAAGCTGCAAATCAACAAACTCTTACCCAAATATAAGATCTAGTCCTAAGCCTAACCACTAACCCTGTCTCTAACCCATGATCCGCAAATTAAAACTTAAAAAAAGTAAAATAAATTTTACATTGTCACGCATGCATGTCAGTGGATCACCTGACGGGCTTGATCAAGGTATGTGATAACCTGCCAGGGAAAAAGGGGACACTGTCACTAACATTGTGTTCTCCTTCTCTCCCCTCAGTTCTGAGAAATCACCCAGTGAGGGCCCTTAGTCTCTCCCTTTCCGGTTTGTCTAATATAAGTAGCTCAGCTGCCAGAAAGGAGGCACCTTTTACAATAAGAGCAACCTGACAGGCGGAGCTCCAGTGCAACAACTCTCATTTCTGAGACTAAGAGCCGAATACTTTTTGTTTATGTTTCATCCAAGGGCTGGCTGTACCATTCTAAGAGGTGTTTCTTTTCTCATATTTTTGTTCAATTAAATGGGACAGCCAGGTTGGTGTCCCAACTTTTTAGCCTTCCACGACCTGTCTTTTCTGCACCAGGACACAACATCTAAAAGAAAAAAGACCTTTGACTGTTAATGATGATTTATAGCACACTGATTGTGCATGCATATATATACCCCTGTAGGTCTGCAGTCACCATTATAAGTAACAGGTAAACCTTGTTTTAATTGCAGAGCAAAAAGAAAACAAGTAAAGTAAACAAACTGCAGTCACCAAGGTTCAAATGCACCTTCTTGGATATTTTATGCAAGCTCTGTCCGGCTCCATCGTTGGTCTCAGAATCAGGCTCAACATCCTGTGAGTGGCCTGTATATACAGTGTTTTACAGTGGAATTACCCAGAAGTGAGGTCAGGTGTCTTCAGTGCTTTGCACTTTGGAGCTGCGGATTGAAAAGAAGAGGTAAATAGCGAAAGTGCTCTTTCTCATTCAGGGGTTTAAGTGCTTACCTCACAGGAGCCTTTAAGGTGTCCACTAAGCACACGTGTGCAATACAGTCTTCACTAGAAATTACACTGAAGAGTTTTAACAATGCCACTTCGTAGCATATACCACAGCATGACTTACCACATTTGTTTTTCTTTTTAAGTGTCAGTCTTTTTCTATTTTTTTCCAGCTAAATCAAATTAGTTTTATTTTAATTTCAATTGCAAGTCTTTGCAGAATGTTTTTTTGACTGATTTTCACTTCATCGCTATTTTTATATATTTTTCAAATAAGTATGCTTCTTTTTGTTAATATTGCTTTCAGCAGAGTACAAACTTCTTAAATATGCCTGGCTTGCGTTCAACACTGCCAGAATACGCTTCAGATCTCTTTAACAATGACTAGTAGCTACACAAAATGGATGGGCACATCATCTGAACTGATTCATTGTCATAGGTAATAATAATGGCTAAATACATTTGTGGCTGTCTTCTGCCTTTAATTCTGCATTTTTATATTAAATTTCACATATCTTTTACTTTTAAAAGGGAAAGATATTATCACACAATAGATTTAAAAAACAACAACAACAAACACATCATTATGAAAATGCAAGGACACCAGAACCCTAAATGGGACTCGATAATCCTCTTCTTGGCCTTCAGTAAAATAAATTGGACTTGATTTGACCTGTATCACTTATCAATACATGCTTTTTACTTTACCTATATGTTTTTCTTTTGGTAATTTGTTTTTCTTCCACATCTCAAAGACACGCAGGTTAGTTTAACTAGAAAAAGTGTATGTGTGAGTGTGCCCAGCAACGGAATGGCACCTCATACAGGTATTTTACTTTGCACAGGATGCTGCCAAGGAAAGCCAAACCCTGATGACCCTGAACTGGATAAAGTGTGTTTGATACTGATATGCAGGTTATAAAGCACTTTTTTGTATAAAACATTAGAACACTCTAGACGAGGATAGTCCATTCAGCCCAACAAAGCTTGCCAATCCTGTACACTTACTTCTTCTAAAAAAGTCAGGTTTTGAAAGTCCCTAAAGTCTTACTGTCTACCACACTACTTGGTAGCTTATTTCAAGTGTCTATCGTTCTTTGTGTAAAGAAAAATCCTCCTAATGTTTGTGTGAAATTTACCCTTAACAAGTTTCCAACTGTGCCCACTTGCTCTTGATGAATTCATTTTGAAATAACAGTCTCGATCTAGTGTACTAATTCCCTTCATAATTTTAAACACTTCAATAATATCACCTCTTAATCTTCTTTTACTTAAATTGTATAGGCTCAAACCCTGTAGACCTGGAATCAGCCTAGTCGCTCTTCTCTGGACCTTTTCTAGTGCTGCTATTTCCTTTTTGTAGCCTGGAGACCAAAACTGCACACAGTACTCAAGACGAGGCCTCACCAGTGCATTATAAAGGTTGAGCAAAACCTCCTTGGACTTGTACTCCACACACCGTGCTATTTATAACCTAACATTCTGTTAGCCTTCTTAATGGCTTCTGAACACTGTTGGGAAGTTGATAGCTTGGAGTCCACTATGACTCCTAAATCCTTCTCATAAGGTGTACTCTCGATTTTCTGACCGCCCATTGTGTATTCAAACCTAATATTTTTACTTCCTATGTGTAATACTTTACATTTACTGACATTAAATTTCATCTGCCACAAATCTGCCCAAGCCTGTATGCTGTCCAAGTCCTTCTGTAATGATATAACGGATTCCAAATATTTCCTAATCCACCTATTTTGGTATCATCTGCAAACTTATCCAGCTTGTTACTTATATTCCTATCTAAATCATTTATATATGTTAAAAATAGCAGTGCAGTGTTCTATCAATCTGTACCTCAAATAGTATACTATATTAATCCATGCTATGCTGTACAAATTCTATACAACTAGTCATGTTTCTAGTCTATCTATCTATCCATTATCCAACCAGACATTATTTAATTCAGGGTCACAGGGATTTTGGAGCCTGGCCTAAATACCACAATGCCAAATCACAAATGAAACAATTAATTTTTTTTAATCAGCTTGCAAATATTTTTCACAATAAATTAAGATTTTCAGTCAATTAGACAAGGGCAGAATGGTCAATTTTCGCTCCATAAATTGTCATCATGCTGCTTTAGCAAGAAACTATTTTCAATGTATGTATGTGCAAGATACCTGCCTAAAATTACATGATTTACAATGTTATTAAGACTGTGTGAAAAATATGCTGTTAAGTTTCATAACCTCTTTAATCTCTGGTTTTTTGCAGATATCTAATTAATATTTATAGGATAATTGCATTTTACCATTTTTGTCGAAAATTTGTATAGTCAGATAATAAGGCCAAAATGCTGTTGTTAGTAATTAAGACAAATACATTAATTATTAAAGATGCAAACATGTCAAGCAAGCATAACTAATTATTTGAGCATGTTAACAGTTGTTTAATGTTAGCAGCCCATGAATTATTTAAAATGCATGTGCCATTTTTGGAATGCTCAAGATGTGAGATGATAAGCAGGGTTGCGGAGGCAAGGTTTTCCGTGTGAGCAGTCCTACAGAGTGAATTCAAACCCACTGATTAATACATATTGCACATTTAAAAGTACTTTCTTGAACTTTGGGATAATGTTAAACACATTTATAACAATCTTGGCTCTCTGTTGGTTTTACTGAAGCGTTAACATGCACAGAAAAAGCAACTATTTCCCAAGCTCTACTCAAACAAAGGCTTTCCTTTGTTTCCAGCAAAGGAAAAGCAATCAGACTGTTCTAGTAAAATGGATGCGACAGTAGGCGATTTATTTTGTTATGTCTTAATTGTCACTTGATTTGTTAACAATTTGGTACTCTGTCAAACTGGGATCCAACTTCATTCTGGTAAAGAGGCAAGCTCCCAGGTCTCAATCAGACAGAAAAGAAAGGTTAGTGTGTACATGCTGGTGCTTAAGGGGTTGGGATATAAAGTATACAGGTTCATTGAATGAATTGCCTTCTACCTGTCACTTCTCGACCTCTGGTATTACTCACTAAAGAGAGCCATTTTTTATTTTAAATTTATCAGAAAATGACATTATTTGGAAAGAATTACTAAAGGGTATGTTGATAAATTGCAGTATTCAATTACACAGTTTGCTAATAAATAAAGAGCACGCAGAAGCACACTGTTTCACTGCCAGTCCTTCAGAAAAATACTAAATTATTCTTGATTTTAATATATTCTTCTTCTTCTTCTTCTTCCATAGCTATTCCCATTTTTATATGGGGTTACTAGTTTTGGTTAAAGGTCCCCACTTATCACAATAATACAGTCTGCAAAGAGGTCTTTTTAAAATATTTTATGTGTTATAATGTTGCATAGTAAAATCTTTTTACCATCGTAGTTCATGTATTCAAACCTTGCTCTTTTCCTACTTGTCCAATCTCATTTAGGTTAAGGAAATGGTGGAGCATAAGGTGAGAGCAAAAGGCCTATAACCAATGGCTTGCAAATACAGTTGCATTTTGCACCAGGGTATATAACAGCCATATGCAGATACAGTATGTAATTTCCATTCTAGTTGTACTAGTGTAACAGTTTTGAGGGCTCTGTGGACTGTTAGTCAGCAGGACTGGATTGCCTGTTGGATTAATTCTGCACCCATTTCATTTATGATAGGATTATGAGCATTCTGGGATTTTCTTCCCATTGGTTGGAAATGGAGTAGTTTTTACTTTCTTTTCCCCATTGCTTTTAATGAATTCAGGAATAATGAATAATGGACACTTGGAAAATGTAGTTTAACATAGAAAAGTGACTAAATGTGGGCAAAAATAAATATCCTATTGGAAGCAACCTCTGAAAATGATTTAGGGGTTTATGTTGATACAGCATTTTATCATGTAAGAACTGTGCATAAGTTATTAAAAAGATTAATCAAATGTTAGATAATATCATAAAAACAAGAAATACAAATCAAGGGAGAAGTGAGACCACATCTGGAGTACTGTGTGCATTTCTGGTTGCCATGTTCCCAGAAAGACATATCATATTGACACTGTGCAGAGGAGAGCAACCAAGTGCATCCCAGAAGTTAAGGACATGAACAACTCTGATAGACTTCACACCATTGTAGTCATTAACAGAGGAGACTCAAAGGTCTCAAAATTCTCAAAGTCATTGACCCATCTGAATTATTTTAGCTTAATGGTGAATGATGTTTTTGAGGACACCATTGGAAATTATGGGAAGTGCATTTAGGAATGAAGCCAGGAAGCACTTCTTTACTCAAAGAGTTGTGGGAATTTGGGGCAAATACTAAGACAAGTAATTGAAGGAAAAACCTTTAAGAAGTAGCTGAATGAACTATTGGACAAAGTATTGGGACAGCTTAGCTAATAGCTAAACAAATGGGCTTGATGGACTGAATGGTCTCCTCTCATTTACCAAATTTCATATGCTCTTTATTGCAAGTTCTTTGTTTTAAATTCACTACACAGCTAAACTACTGGAATTAATACTTAAAAATATATTGAAACTATCCCAAAGTATGCATTTTTAGGTGTTAATTCAACACCTGTAGTTTCGCTCTGTATTTTTTGTGCATGCTATTAAAACCTTAGTGATGTTTTTTGCATTTGTAAACCTGTTCATACTTAGCCGTACTAATACAAATAAAGAGAATTGGGGGATATTTTTAAAAAGTAATAAAAGTAAGTACAGTATGAGATAATCAAAGGTAGACACATAAACACTTAAGCTCACCAGTAATAATAAACATAATGTGAAACCTATTTTAAATATTGATTCAAAGCAATGACAATGTATATTATGAAATTGCTAACCCTCTAAAAAACTCAACATGCACATTTCTTTCATGCCTGAAACAATCATGGGGATTAGAAAATAAGTTAACTAAATGAAGGCATCATATCTCTCAAGCAATGGAGCACAGGATGGTGAAATTGCATATGGCTGCTAATGGAACCATGGGGACACAGATGCCACAGTTAGTAATTGTTGTCACTAGGGGGCACAGAACAATGGCCATCATTTTTTTTCCCTAGATATCTTTTCTCAGATAAAGTGCACAATAATGACTGTCACCACTTAGAGTGAGGAAAAATGACCAGACTCTATGGGACTGAGTATTCTGCCTGAGTTGGTTGTGTTAACTGATTGATTGAATAAAAACGAAGGCTGACAGGAAAATCTGAGCTACAGAGATCAGAATTTGTAGGTCAGAGTTAGAGATGTAATAACCTTTAGGTATGCTGATCATTTATTGAGCCAATAAATGTTTCAGTACATTTTCATTTGGTGTCTACCTAAGACACAAACTGTATGTGTTCCAGCTTTATGTTTTATTTTTGTTATATTACTACTGTATGTTTTAATGCACAATAATCCATCTGCAACAGAACACTTCAGCTACAACAGCTGCATCTGATTCACTGTCTCTCTGTCTCTCTCTCTGCTTTACATTCAGTTTAGTCTTACATAGTGCTCTTTACTGACTTCAGGCACAGAGTGTTTACTCAGATATACAGATATAATACAATAACACTCACATGGTCTGGTATGGGAGAGGACAACAGGGTGTGCTGGCGAGAAAGCCTTGTGGTAGAATGGCGCTCTATCCAGAATTTGTTCCTGCCTTGTACTTGATACTGCCTGGATAGGCTCTGAGTCTTCAAGCCCCTGAACTGGAATAAGCAGGTTCAGAAAATAGGCAAATTAGAAAATGAATGAAATTAACAGATAACAACTGACCACAAGCACTAGAGGGTAAACAGTCCTTGCAGAAATTTAATATCGCAACAGTGACTCAAAAACTCCTCCTGAAATAGTAGATGGTAGCAATTTTGTATAAAGCCCTAGTGAATAAGTGTTTATTTTTAATGCACAAAACAGCTGGTTGAAAGCTACTTAGTTACTATATTCATTATGAATGATTTAACATTTTATCAACATATAGTATTAATTACAATGCTGTTAAATTCAAATGGCAGTTTATTTTTTTTTAGGAACATGTAATAAGCAATATAAGTAGATTAAGGCAGAACAAAGGGATAATCATGGAGCATTTAGAGGTAAAAGATTGTTGGCTGCTGATGACTTCATTCATCCGAGGATGCCATAACACCATTTATGGTAGTGACTTAAAAATCTATTAACATTTCTGAATCCTTGTAAGGGAAAGGTCATTTTATTCATATTCCTTAATGATGAAACCCTTCGTAAAATGTCTTTGGGAAATTCTGGAAATTTCATGTACAGTGAACTAATGATCAGGTAATTAGGACTATTTATACTACTTGATAAGATCAAATACTATTCATATTTTCAATTTGCCAACCTTAAATTCATTTTTTGCTATTGACAACTAATAGCTTTTTTGGATGGGGAACAATATTACCGTAAAATATGAATTATAAAAATTGTTCTTTATAACGTGTTAACATAACATATTACATTTTATAGTAATAGCAACCTAATAAATGAACCATTCAAACATCAGTCAGTACATTTGAAAATGTATTCCTTTGAACAAATGACACAAAGGCATTAAAAAAATGTATACTGTATATGCATGATCTAAACCTTTATCAGTAATTCTGTAAGGCACAACTCCTAAACAAGATGCCTCCTTCCAGGAGTGTCCTGATCTTATAGTTCGTGGACCAGAAGGGGCGGGGTCTGTCGCATTAGGCAGCGTCATTGGGCGTCTTATCAGAGCTGTGTGTGGAAAAAGAGACTAGACAGCCAGCAGTTGTGCCTCCTAGTGTCCTGGGATGGTACTGTTTACCTCTGCTGTGTGCCTACTGTATATACTGTATGTCTATACTGTATATAGAGAGGGGTGGTAAAAAATAGGTTTACAGTTGTTTGTATGCAAAAAGACATGCAGGTTATGATTGCTGAACTCAAGCACACTTTAATAATAAAAAGAAGAGAACAAATAATACAATTAAATAATTCTATAATATATAAACAAATAATAATACAAGAATAAACACTGTGTACTCACAACGCTAAACCTACCTTTGCCCACAACAATATATCTCCAAAACATCTCTAAATGGATACCGGCTGGCATTATAGTCAAAGAGCACAGCTAACTCTCTTATTTATTACCAACAGAGAAGCTTTACAGGTCACTCAGAACCAGAGCCAATTGTTCTGCAAAGAATTGGGCTTCTTCCCTTTAGCCGTTACTTTGATCAATCACAATTCATAACTTACCCCTCTCTGTCACCCCGTCTTAGAAGTTAACCTTACACCCAAATTTAACTTTACTTTAAAATAGCTTATAGAATTTAGAGCATAAGTGTACTTCTTTAAGTTATAATATTCAAGTCTTATGTATTTACAGAGTAATGCATGTGCTTTATTAATACCTTGAAACATCTGGCTTCCTATCCAGTATTAGTTTATTCTTGAAGTGGTTTATGAGGTTTTATTAACAAATGGATAGATGAATATGTGCTGTATTTAAATTTAGAGCTGGTGTATATAGTGATGAAGCATCTATTGTATGTTGCTGTTGTATTTATTGTCATAAACCCTAGATTAATTACGAGCATTCATGTTGCATGGCAGTTATTAAATCAATCTTTCACAGGACACACTAATTTCTCATGCAGTTGTAATTTAATAAAAACTTTTGAGGTGTTAAAAGAGACATTCTGTATGTATTATGCTGTTAATCTTATATGTAAAGTCATCTTGAAAATTAGGCTTTAGATGTGCAGAACATTGCATTGGAATAGGAATATTCAGATGCATACACAGACCAACAATATATAAAATCCTTTCATTAATTTTCTGAAACTAACTTATTATTGCCATCATCTTTGATAATAGATACCCATTCAGGAGGAAGTCACATTCATCAATCCATCCATTTTCAAACTTGTTTAATCTCAACCTGACTCTTCACTCAAAAGATACCCCAGCCCATAAAGATGTCAAAGACAGCAAAACTGGACCAGGTACCAGTTTTTCATCCAAAAACATTTTCTACCACATTTCAGGATATTGCTTTCACAGAAACATTTGTCATAAAAATTCATAGCAAAATGCAGGAAATCAAACCACAAAATTAAAAGCCCAGCCATCAATTGCAAGTTTACATTCATATAAGTAAATTAGCAAATGGTATTTCTTGATGTTATTTTATATATTTATCTTTCAACAGTTTCACGGATTTCAACAAACATCACCATCACTAAGATATTGGTTAATAAGTTCTGATTTTCACATTCAACCTCGGGCACAGTTACCAAATGAACTCACGTCTGAGGCCAAATCTGTTGTTCCACCTGAGTCCAAACTGGTTTAAATTTGCACAATTAAAAACTGTGTGATCGAATTGAAACCTGTCAGCAAGCTGTCCTGAGGTAAACAAGCACCCAACCTGCTGACAAAGGGAGTGCTGATTAAACAACTCGTTTAGAGTTAAATTGCCACAGACTTGATGATGGCGAGAATCACAACAATAAAGAAAACGCTGCATTTATAAAATTATTGTAAATTTCTTTAGCATCAGCATTTTTGAAATGTGTTTTGAATGCAAAGTTTCCTCACTGGTTTGGATTGTTGATTCTTGTTGACAGTCCTTGTTATGTGAGTGAAGCTTTGTTGCTTTGTGCTTAATTATTTGAAATAAATCCAATTTAAGCTATGTTTTGGCTGCATATTTTAAGATATTTTTAAAATGGCCACATTCTATATAATTTGAAGATAGCATTACTTTTACAAACCTATGTATGATAATCATAGAAGTATACTGCACTCCTGGTGTAGCCGACTAGTTTTTCAACACAGGAATTTTAGGTTCAGTTTAGCTATAGGTCATGAGATGCCAAGACAGCTTTCAGACCCAGAAAACATCAAGTTAAAACCAAGAGTTTTTGAAAAAGCTAACCATAACACTGGAAATGAAAACTAGCCTGTGTCATGCTTTACCTTTGTCTATGTTAGCACAAAGGCAAGAAAAATTATAAGGGCAGAATCTACAAATTTAGATATGGTGGTATTCACACCTTCATTTTCAAAATGCAGTTATTGCAATACAGAGTCTGGAATAAAAAATATATTTGCCTGCTGGTACAGTACAAGGTACATTTAATAATTGTGGAAGGAAACCCTGTCAAAACCCCGATTGTCGCATGGTGCAGAGACAAGAGTTGGGCAATGAAGAGTTCAGTTATCGTGAGCACTGGCAAAATCTTCTTCTCTAGCTGCGGTGTTGTAGTCAGAGCATTCGCAATTGATGACATCCAAAGGGTGTAAAGACATTAGGGGAAATGGAAAAACTGAGCAGGAGTTCTTTACTATTGTAGATGACAGCAGGGAGGCTATGTGACAGTATATTTATGTGGCCACTGCTACCCATTATCTTAGCCAGGTATCTTTTGGGTTTATTGACTCTTTAAGTAATTGGTGGTGGTTAATAGTGATGAGTAGTTCGGGAACATCTCGTTCTTTTTGAACAACTCTTTTCAGTGAACCAAATGAATTGATTCACGAGCATAAACAAGCTGATTCGGTTGAGTTCAACAGGACTGCTAAAACTTATGTGTGTCCTTTGTGATGTAATCAGGGTCTTTCATTTTGCTGATGCTGGTAGGTGTTTAAAGTGCATGCATAAAAACCGACTGAGACACTAACTTAGCAGCAGGCTAACAATTCTCGTTCATTTGATTTGCTAATAAATCACCACCCAAGAATCAATCTTTTGATTCTTGTTTATTTGATCACTACCTGAGAATCAGTCTAATTTAATTCTTTGTGATTTAATTCCTGACAGCATCACTATCCAAGAACTAGTCTAACAATTCTCGCCCATTTGATTCGTTAACGAGTCACTACCTGATAATCAGTTTCACAATGCTCATTCATTTAATTCACCAAAGGATCCCTACCTGAGAATCAATTGAACAATTCTCATTCGATTCATGAATGAATCAATATCTGAGAGCCACTACCTCAGAACCATTCTAACGATTCTCGCTCATTTGATTTCTGAACAAGTCACTATCCAAAACCTTACCTAACGATTCTCATTCATTTGATTTGTGAATGAGTCACTACCCAAGAACCAGTCAAATGAATCTCGTTCATTGCACAATTCTCATTCACTTGCGATTCTTTAAAAAATATAATATTTTAATTATGCATCTTAAATGTGTTACCATGCTTAGTGTATATGAACTGGACAATGGCATATGAATTATCATGTTAAATATGTAGCTAATTATATATTTACTAGTTGTTTAAGCCCGTGCTGTAAAAAGCACAGGATCCTAGAAACTATTGAAATCATCAGAAAAAAATTGAAATGCAGAGATGTCAGTAATTGAAAGGAACTACTCTGGGCATCTCTCTACTAGGAGGTTTCATGTTGCTGATGGGCTCGCATCATTTGCTTCAATAGCGGCTATGTGACTTTCTTCTGAGTTTTCTCTCCTCGCTTGTGTATTAGCGGAGGGAGGAAAAGTAAAAGAGATACCATTTTGCCAATGTGCTCATCTCGCTTCTGTATTAGCCGCTAAGCGAGTGACTCTTTCTTTGGAGGTTTCGCTTTGCTGACATGCTGGCCTTGCTTGTGTATCCTTGGAGGTAGAGCCCTTACCCCGACCTTACCTCTTCCGGGCAGGACAGACACACACACTTCCACGCATAGATGTTTATATATAAGATAAACAATTATTTATATATAAATCAATAAACTATAAATTATATTATGTGTGAACTGCAGGATCGCTGAGATGTAAGAATTTTTGTGGTGCCAACCCTGCAATTCCCTGTTTAATTATAGACAAAAGCAAAAAAAAAAAAGACTTTGTGGCACAAAAGAGCATCAATAACACTGTTCTCTGCGCAGTTTTAACATGAAAAGGACGAGCAAGACCTGTAACTGTCCCATTTTTATCTGCCTTTTCGTGGAATGAGCAGCAATTCCAGTACTTGGAGGGGGCAAGGTCAGGTGTCTTCTCCTGACAACTGCTCCAGGCTGCAAAGGAAAACAGAGACATAGTTAGAGCCAGTGCCTCCTGCCTGTGGATGGTAGTGTTGGGATTACTTGAGTCCTTTGGGAGATCATCATACATGCACGTGTGACAAAATATATCAAAATAATGTACACGTTATTAAATTATACATTTGTGATACAATCAGTGGGAACCAGACATACTTCCTATATGTGCCAGACCTTAAATGAATCAATTTAATCAGAATCAATACACTTAAATGGGTAGTTTGAAAGAGTTGAATCAATAAATTGAATCAAAAGGCCCATCAGCTGTGGTCAGGAATCCAGGAGCAGCTGTTGGCCTGTAGTCCAAGGGTTTCTGCATAGCACATTTGACCCTATTCCAAGGTTGCTTCATAAGTTGTTCTCGATCAGGCCTTAAAAGGCCCTTCTGGCCATAGCCGCAAATCTTCAAATTAAACCATATTAATTACACCCTATGAGCACCAAAGATCTATGATCCACTCCTTAACCCTAATATAATAGTTCCCAGAAAAATCTTACAATAGAATATGTGGGAATTCTCTCTATACCTATACATTTAGGTATTTTGATGTCCATAACAGTGATACCTGGATTACAGTAATATGTGATCTATATTACTTGCTGACATTATCAACATGCACCATCAAAAGGACCAAACCACAAATAAAACAATAGAAAAGTGCCAAATAAAATGTCAAAACAAACAGGGAAAGACTTTAAGAAATGACGAAAAGCAAATCCCTTAATGTAAGCAGAAGGGAATAACGAACAGAACTCACCCCATACCATGTATTCACCCATATAGCGGTTGCAACAGCCCAGATTACAATATTTATTGTAGATTCATTAATAGAAACACATAGCTAAGCACTGTTCAAGCAGTTTGTTATCATAATAAACACCTATTTTACTAGTAAAGGTTGGCAAAATTGGATTAATTACTTTTAGGCAGAGCTGAGAATGAAATGACAGCTAGTTTGTATAATATACCATTAACATAATTGCAATGTACTGTATATCCTGCAAAAGTCATCCTTATCCTTGCTTAGGAATTAAATAGAAAACTTTCCCAGAAACTACAAAATATTTTCATTGACATTAAAAAAGAGAAATGTTGCACTCTCCTCTAAATATAATTAATTGCAGTAGCCATCTGTATTAATTACAAGTAATAAAGGACACAAATATGCCCAACAATGAGTGCCACTGCATAATGGTTATTTGCAGTATTTTAACTAAGAGATTCATTTACAAGGTTCCACTTTATCTGACAGGCCTACATCAGTTAAGGATCTATCAGTGTATGCCTTCATACTTCAAAAATATTTTAAAAAGTAAAGCCTTTTATTTGAAGCTTTATCCAAATCCCATTAGGGTTCTCATCTCGCTTTCTCTCACACACATTCTTTTACTTGCTCTCCTTGACTTTTTTCTGATAAACAATCCCCAGCAGCTATAAAGGAGTTAAAATCCCCAACACCTTTTCTTCCTAGTAATAACCCCCTAGGCCCCCCTCTCTACGAGTTGTGCTTGATTTATGGTGTGATCTGTCCCTGTTGGGAGTTGACAGTGGCTTTCATTTTCTTATATATATTTTTTCCCTCTTTGCCAAGGTCAGAGCAGAGTGGGCCCTCCAACTTTTCAGCATTCATCCTCCTTCACCCTTCCCTCGACTCGGCCTCATGAATCATTCCGTCTTCACATTGAACTCTTGATGCTTCCCTTCCACCAAACCACCCGACTTCCTCAATTTTTCTTCATTCTCGCTAACAATTTGGTAATGAAATATTGATTTTTAGTTAGATTCAAATAGATGTTATTAGGTTTGCATTGATAAATCGTTCCTTTTCGCTGGCTGGAAGTGCCTCAGTCAAATCTTAACTGCGCATTCATACCTGGTGATGTATTAATTTGACGTATTTGTCACCTAGCTGCCTGCCTCAGACTGAGACAAGGGTGTCTGTCTTAATTGCTGCTTTTTCAAGGATGAGATGTAATTTCAGCTGATTTATTTTTGAAGATTCCTATCTTTTAAAAATAAAAAATAATGTCACTGGAAGCATTTTAATAAGTTGTTTGTACAAGAAGAAACCATTTGACTGATTTTTAGTGCAGTAAAAATGTAAAGAAAATATTTTATTTATGCTTTGTTTTCCATTCATGAAACAAAAGGAATTGTCTCCCTTTATTTATACAGATCTGGGATGCTAATTGTTCGAGTTATTTTTATAAGTTGACATTCTGGTATTGTGCAGAAAAGTGGGTTCTTTTCAGTATTTATCCATTATTAGACACAATGCATTTTTTGCTTAAAATATTAGTTTTGTTCAAAGTGTACCTGTAGCTCACAGAGGATTGTACACATATACAACAAAATAATAAAATGAAATAAGCTATCAATGCAAGGAATGATTTTTTTCTGAAAAAATATGTATGTATATATATATATATATATATATAGTGAAAGAATGAGTGTGTTGGAAAGGTTTGTATGGAGGTTTTATAAGCTGTGAACCGGAAGTGATGTCATTTGACCAGAACAGGAAGTGACATCAGTCTGGGTGCCGGAACCGGAAGTCACGTTAAATCTGGCAGGTTTTCCTGTATTTTGTCTGAAGAGATAACAGGAATAGGTTTAGAGCACCCCGCCACCCCCTCTCCTGGTGGGTAATTACCTCCACTTGGTCCACTCAGCTTGCTCCTAGTCGCACGTTAGTGACAATATATATATATATTGGACGCTGGCCCGGACACAGACAGATGGACACGTTTAAATTACCACAACATATTTATTTACAGTGTCCATATTTACAAAAGTGCACAACAAACCCCAAAAGTCCCCAAAGTCCAGGCCAACTCAAATGTCTTTTCCTTCGTCAGGCCACCTCCTTGCCTCCTCCAAGACCTTGTCCTTCCTTCTCTCCCAACTCCAGCCATCGAATGGAGGGAGGCGGCCCCTTTTATACACACCCAGATGTGCTCCAGGTGCCTCCCGGCAATCTTCCGCCGGCACTCTCCAGTGTGGCAGAAGTACCGGCTCTGCATCCGGAAGCACTCCGGGTGTCCCTGATCCTCTTCCCCCCAGCACTTCTGGGTGTGGCGAAAGTGCTGTGATCCAGGGCTCCATAGGCATCAGGGCGCCCCTTGGCGGTGATCACGGGCCCCTACCGGGCTGAGCTTCAAAGCTCTGTACCCGTGGTCCTGAAAGCCACCAGGGCGGTCACCCCCTCATGGTCTGGAAGAGGCACAGGCCCTCCTCCGGTCCTCCAGGTCGCCCCCTCAGCCACCTGTGACACTATATATATATATATATATATATATGCTCAAAAAAATGAAAGGAACACTTTGAAAACACATCAGATCTCAATGGGAAAAAGAAATCCTCCTGGATATCTATACTGATATAGACTGTGTAATGTGTTAGGAACGAAAGGATGCCACATCGTTTGATGGAAATGAAAATGATCAACCTACAGAGCCCTGAATTCAAAGACGCCCCAAAAATCAGAGTGAAAAAATTATGTGGCAGGCTAGTCCATTTTGCCAAAATTTAATTGCAGCAACTCAAAATTGTACGCAGCTCTTTGTATGGCCCCTGTGTTCTTGTATACATGCCTGACAACATCGGTGCATGTTTCTAATGAGATGACAGATGGTGTTGTGGGGGATCTCCTCCCAGATCTGGACCAGGGCATCACTGAGCTCCTGGACAGTCTGAGGTGCAACCTGGTGGCATTGGATAGACCAAAACATAATGTCCCAGAGGTGTTCTATTGGATTTAGGTCAGGAAAGTGTGGTGGCCAGTCAATGGTATCAATTCCTTCATCCTCCAGGAACTGCCTGCATACTCTCACCACATGAGGCCAGGAATTGTCGTGCACCAGGAGCCACTGTACCAGCATAGGGTCTGACAATGGGTCCAAGGATTTCATCCTGATACCTAATGGCAGCCAAGGTGCCTTTCTCAAGCCTGTAGCGGTCTGTGTGACCCTCCATGGATATGCCTCCCCAGACAATCATTAACCCACCACCAAACTTCTCACGCTGAATGATGTTACAGGCAGCATAATGTTCTCCATGGCTTCTCCAGACCCTTTCACTTCTGTCACGTGCCCAGGGTGAACCTGCTCTCATCTGTAAAAAGCACAGGGCACCAGTGGTGCATCTGCCAATTCTGGTATTCTATGGCGAATGCCAATCGAGCTGCATGCTGCTGGGCAGTGAGCTCAGGGCCCATTAGAGGACATGGGGCCCTTGGGTCACCCTCATGAAGTCTTTCTGGTTGTTTGGTCAGAGACATTCACACCAGTGGCCTGCTGGAGGTCATTTTGTAGGGCTCTGGCAGTGCTCATCCTGTTCCTCCTTGCCCAAAGGAGCAGATACTGGTCCTGCTGATGGGTTATGGACCTTCTATAGCCCTCTCCAGCTCTCCTAGAGTAACTGCTTGTCTCCTAGAATCTCCTCCATGCCCTTGAGACTGTGCAGGGAGACACAGCAAACCTTCTGGCAATGACACGTATTGATGTGCCATCCTGGAGAAGTTGGACTACCTGTGCAACCTCTGTAGGGTCCAGGTATCGCCTCATGCTTCCAGTAGTGACACTGACTGTAGCCAAATGCAAAACTAGTGAAGAAACAGTCAGAAAAGATAGGGAGAGAAAAATGTCAGTGGCCTCCACCTGTTAAACCATTCCTGTTTTGGGGGTCATCTCATTGTTGCCCCTCTAGTGCATCTGTTGTTAATTTCATTAACACCACAGCAGCTGAAACTGATTAACAACCCCTCTGCTACTTAACTGACCAGATTAATATCCCATAAGTTTCATTGACTTTATGCTATACTCTGATTAAAAAGTGTTCCTTTAATTCTTTTGAGCAGTATATATATATATATATATATATATATATATATATATATATATATATATATATATATATATACACACTGTGAAAGAATTCAGACCACACAAGAAAAGGTTTCGGGCAGCCGCCTATATATTTGAAATAGGCTGTTGAATGTGAAGGTTTTGGTTCAAAATTAACATGGTCTTGACAGACTTCAATCCAGAACAGGCAAACATGGCGGTTTGAAAGTCAGACAGGGCCGGGGCTAGAACCAGAAGTGATTTCATTGGGACCCAGAACTGGAAGTGACATCATTGAGTCCAGGCAAAATTTCCTGTGGTTGGTCTGCCGATGGTAAAGCAGAAGGATTAGTGCATTCTGCCACCCCCTGGTCTGGCATGGAATTATCCTTTTTCAAGACCTTCATTTGCCTCCCATGAGCATGTGTGTGAGATATATATATATATATATATATATATATATATATATATATATATATATATATATATGTGGAGGATGGCCGGCCGTTTATCCCGGCCAATACCCACAAGCCGCCAGGTGGAGCCCTCCTTGCAGCATGGAGGTCCCCAGAAGACCAGCAGGGCATCATGGACAATGGAGTTCTTATGCACAGCCCTGCTGGATGCCATGGGGGCCACTAAGGGATGCTGCAGGGAGGAGTAATGGATTTTCCCTACGCCCTGGAAGCACACGTGGACAAGAGGAATGATGTGCTTCCGGGGTAAAGAAAAGAACTTGTACCTGACCCGGAAGTGATTGAGAGTCACATGGACTGGGGATTAGGAACACTTCCGGGTCAGGAGATATAAAAGGACTGTGGGAGCTCCCAGACGGCGAGCTGAGCTGGGTGGAAGGGTGGCAACCCGCCTGGGAGTGGAGGATTGTATTATTGTAGTATTTGTGATTTGTTTATGAATATAGTGGAGGAGAGGGTGCTTTGTGCACTGTGGAGATTTAACAAAGTCAATTTGTGGACTTTTAACTGGTGTCTGGAGTCGTGGACAGGGGTTCGAGGGAGCAAGAGCACCCCCTATCTACCACAATATATATATATGTAATAGTTGAAAAGATAAATTACTGATTCCCTTTCACCATTCTTATTTTGTACTGCTTGTCCCATAGAGGGAACTAATGATAGCACACTAAGAATGGAAGACTAGATTTTGCCTTTTAAAGGAACAGATTACAGCTTTTCTGGATTTTTCTTTGTCTAGCTGTGAGATATGATCCCACCCAAATGTCCCGATTTTGCTCTTATTTTTTTTCCAGTAATGTCTGGAGGAGCGCACAGGATGACCAGAATGTAGGCCCAGTCCTCTTCCTCTTCCTTTTAATCCACAGGAGTAGTGACTTTACTGCAACATTGCTATTGTTGAGTGCCTCACCCTGTCACAATGAAAAAGAAAATATGAAAATGCTTTAACACATAAATGCAGCATATACATTTCCTTAAGTTCCTATTCCTGTGCTTTTTCAGTTTTTGTTCTGTGATAGACAGTCTTATATAATCACAGACTCTGAAAGGAAATGTCTTTTATTTTTAGTGCAAGTATGAACACAAACATAACACAAACACAAACAACGTTATGCCATCCACAGCCCAAATCAATGAAAGTTCATCAGTTATCAGTTTTTTGCAGATAATATGCCTCTCTCTTTGTTTGAGTTTTTGTGAATTTATTGTTTTCTGTGTCAAAATTTAGTACTGTAACAGTGTTTTATTGACTACCTATTTAGAAAGATACACAAAAAATATCTTACAACTTAGAACTTAATAAGGTACTCTAGCGAGACTGTCATACTGCAGGTGCAATATTAAAGAGGCACCAGCTATTTCTCTATAGTCTGACTTCAGGCTGATCTGTACTCTCAGTAACAGGTAGTCTTTGAACTTACACAATAGTAATAATCTGTCTGTATTAAACGTAAATCTATTATTATTTATGAAAGTTGTTTGAACGATCAATTAAATACAAATGCTAATATTTTAATTTGAATTTAAAATATGAAATATCTTTTTTTGCCATATATTACTTTTTAACATTTTTATATGACATACTTTTATATTTAAATTACATAAATGAATGGCTCATGTTGTCTTAAACTGCATGGCTCATTGGCAAATATGCTAACAAGTTTTTAGTGGTGAAACTGACTGCACAGTTATATACATATTTGCCTTATATGAAAATTGAGTTTGAATTATTTTTGATGCATTTTTCATAAGGGAATATCTTTATATTTTCTGTATATCTATGGAACATTTTTTCAAGGTATCTCTGGTGTCATGTCTCAGCCAGGATACATGTTTTATGTCTCTATCCTTCATTTTTCATTATTTGATTTATGTTACTTATGTGCAAAATTCTTTTTATTCTGTTTATGTATGTAACCTTCCTGTGTTATTTTCGATGTGATTTGTAGGTGATTCCCCAAGAGTAGGAACCACCGCCAGTCATCACCAGGAACTGCCCTCTGCCCTATAAATCCAAAAGATCTCCCAAAGTCCCCTGCAGTTCATTTTGAAAGAACTAAAGAGTGGTGAGTTTAGAATAATCTAGAAGAGATCGTGCCATTTAGCCCAACAAAGCTCTCTCGTCCTATCCACTTAATTCCTAAGTGGAATAGAATTCTATAGGAAACATTTCTCACAGACACTTTAGAGAGTAAAGTAGAGGAATTTCAAGTGTCATCCAGGTGACTAGTGGTCAGCAATTCCATTTCATTCTAATGAGACTAGACACACTGCTCAGAGAAAAAATAAGACGATGGAGACCTAGCACAAGGCTTTAGTTTGCTTGAAGGTAACATGTGGATTCTTGTGTCAGTTTAGTAGTGCTATTGTCATGTGTACAGAGTATGGTGAAGTTCTTACTTGCATTTCCAACCAACCTGCAGCATGTTACCACACTCCAGTATCATGATAAACAGAAACCACAATCATAAACACAGTAATTTTCTCCAAATATACAAACAGGAAAGTAGAATTATATTAATAATCTTTGTTAAAAAGTGGAAAACCTATTTTGGCAAGTTAGAAAAATTTTTATTCTTTAGATATACTGTAGTATTTTGTTAAAGACGATTTTTATATTTTGAAAAAATAATTTTAGAACTTTGTTATTCTAATAAGCTTGAATTTTACTTCATTATTTGAAAAAGATTTTAAAAAGACATAAATCATTTGCAACAAGTGCAGAATGCAGCTGCTAGAATTCTAACTAGGAAAAGAAAATCCGAGCACATTTCTCCAGTTTTGATGTCACTACACTGGTTACCTGTGTCTTTCAGAATTGACTTTAAAATTCTGCTCTTGGTTTATAAAGCCTTAAATAATCTCGCTCCATCTTACATATCGGAATGTCTGACACCCTATATTCCCAATCGTAACCTTAGATCATCAAATGAGTGTCTCCTTACAATTCCAAAAGCTAAACTTAAAACAAGTGGTGAGGCGGCCTTCTGCTGCTATGCACCTAAAATCTGGAATAGCCTGCCAATAGGAATTTGCCAGGCTAATACAGTAGAGCAGTTTAAAACACTACTGAAAACACATTACTTTAACATGGCCTTCTCATAACTTCACTTTAACTTAATCCCGATACTCTGTATGTTCAATTCATCATAATAACTATTCATGGTGACTCTAAAATCCGTACTGACCCCCACTCTCTCTTCTGTTTCTTTTTCCGTTTTTTTTTGTGGTGGCGGCCTGCACCACCACCACCTACTCAAAGCATCATGATGTTCCTACAATGATGGACTGAAAGCCAGAAGTCTACATGACCATCATCATCAAGTCCTTCCATGAGAACCCTAAATACAAAGAGGACTGTTTCATTTATGTGAGGTAGAATGCCCAGACTGGGCAGTCTCATGGACTGGAATCCCTGCAGATTTTTTTTTTTTTCTCTCCAGCCATCTGGAGTTTTTTTTTGTTGTTTTTTTTTCTGTCCACCCTGGCCATCGGACCTTACTCTTATTCTATGTTAATTAATGTTGACTTATTTTATTTTCTGTGTCTTTTATTTTTCTATTCTTCATTATGTAAAGCACTTTGAGCTACATTTTTTTTGTATGAAAATGTGCTATATACATAAATGTTGTTGTTGTTGTTTTATTTGAATTTTCATGACATTACAATGCCATTTTAGAAGCCATTATGGGAGGATAATGTGTTGCTTGAGAATCTTACCGGATTCCTATTGAAGAAGATACAGTAATAAATTACAAGGCATCACATGAGCCAGTTTGGTTGAGATATGGATTTGATCAGTGAACAAGTATGGTTACTTAGTCTTGATATTGATATTCTGGTTTAGACTAGTAGCTTGTTTGCCATGATTTAGTTTTCATCTTTCATCATAGCGGTTGCTCTTAAACACCCATTGCCAGAAGATTAAGTTGGCATGGTGAAAAGTCAAGTGATTGGTATCCGCGCTGTTGTGCCACTTCATGTTTTCATGCCTGGAATGACACTCAGAGAGGATTAACCTGGAAGCTACTATATAAACTGGAACAAAGGCAAACAAGAGGTGCAGTGACCCCAGAAGCACTAATCTGGTGGCTTTGTAGTTATAGAGGACCATTCTCCTAACAAAGGTTTATGGGAAACAAAATGTTTTATTATGTGCATTGTCTCTTGCGTAAGATAGAAAATGCTTTTTGACAAGTTATGTTTAGTGATGAGTTGTCCAAATGAAGCAGATATTATTAACATATATGCTTCTGGAAGTCTTAAAACTATGTTTCTCAAATGATTTGAGTCACCTTTAGACTTTTTAAGATTGTTAAGAAGTAAAACTGAAAAATAACCTTTATGGTCACTTAATACAAAATTAATAATAAAATGAAAGCAGAAGGCATCATAAGGTTCGGGTTAAATTAAAGCAAGGAAACAAACCATGGAGTCCCAAAAGAGGCCAAACTAAAGTGAAAATCGGAATTTAGCAAGACTAAAGCCAACTACAGTAAATCTGAAACTAAGTGATTCCTTAGACTATCAGATAGACTTGATCTGTCTACTAACATATGAGGACAAACTCATAAAATCCTGTACCATAAAGAATTCAAATGAAAGCAAGATTTTTAGTTTTTCTTTATTTTAGCAGTTAACAAAATCAACTAGAAGTCGTCTTAAACTTACAGATACAGTATGTCAAATGAGCTCAACTTCCCCTAACACCTACAGTACGATGTTCTGCACATGGCAACAATGTTTTTAGCTTAGCTTTTAGCTCAGCAATGTGCGCCACAATATAAGTGGCAAACATAAAAAGACAAACTTAAATGGAAAAAATTAGAACAGGAAACAAAACTGCAAAATCTCTCAAATGTCTGTAAATCCTAAACAATGAGATTGTCCTCTACAAAAATAAAACTTATTTTTTTAGGTTATTCTCTTACTTTTGACAGATAGACACAGACTCTTAACTTTCTCAAATAAAGAACTAGCAAGTGGACACTGACTGAACTCATCTTTATGGAATCACCTTAACGCACATACAATAGATATGAAGCCTTCATTATGGCAAGTCATATTGCAGTTATGCCTTTGTGCTGCTCTCAACAACTGGATCATGTAAGTCACTGTCATGTAAACATGGCAGGGAATGCAGAGTAGGACTCTGTGTGAAGAAGGCTTATACAAATTAACAGCCAACTTCCATTAGGGGTAAACCGCATGAGACAGAATAAACACTAGAGGGATTCTGATTGTCCATGCTAGTTAACTTGTGATGGTGTACAGAAAAATTTCAACGAGCCAGCATGGGTGCTCTTCAATTCAGATACATTCTGTACCATAGGGCCATTGTTGTATTTCAGCCGGGGTTCAAATCTTTATTTTCTGCCTTCTTTTTCATTTTTATTCTTTTGTTTTCATTTTATTTCTGTTTATTTGAAGTTTTCTTTATATTTGATATTGTCTATGTATGTATGCCTTGGTTACCTTCCTTTTGTGGGTGGTTCCCCCAGAGGTGGGCCACCTGCCCATCACCACAAAGAACTGTCCTCAGTTTTATAAAGGTGACAGCAATCCACAGTCCCTGGAGGTTCATCCACATGATTTTTCTGTTCTTTATAATTTTCTGGATATTTTGAACTTGTGCTCTATGAAGCTTACTTTTTGTTTCAGACTGAATGTCAAAAAAGGAATATTTTTATAAAGATCCTGTGTTTGTCCTTATTACTAGTTTGTGTTTGATGGTAGCATTTTTGGAAGTTTCAGGACATACATGCACAAGAACTTAAGAAAAAGGACAGACTAAATTGAAATTCATAAGAAATACACAGTGACGTTTAAACAATGCTATGTTCATTAAGAAGCATAAAATACAAAAAAAAATAATATCAAGAAAGCACTTACAGAATGCAGGTAATAAAAAAAAATAAGCTGAATGATTCAAGCATGAAAACTAATGCCTCAGCATAGGACTTAGATTCTTCAGGGTGAGGACAGTCCCTTAAATATAGAGTCAGAGGACCCCCGTCTTGGGCTCAAGAAACATAAAGACAAAGAGCAAACTACACAGAAATTCATAACAAGTACACAATGACTTTTAAACAATACAATACTTATTAAGAAGAATAAAATACAAAATGAAAGAAAACAAAGCCATATTTAGAAGCATAAAACACAAAATACATAGAAAACCACAAATAAATAAATAAAAACATACAAATTATAAAGGCTAAAACCAGTAAGTGAGCTCCAGCTAAACCATGAAAGATAGCTACTGCTGTTAAGAAATCCAGTGGTTGACGCCATCAAATACGTTACAGGCTTGTTAGTATACCTTAAACAATACTTTGTTTCTCAGATGTGTTGCCTCCTATGTATTGTGGTTTCTCCAGAATACATTACGAACTTTGCTTTTAGAACAGGTGACAGCTCCACCAGTTTTCTCACTATGATTCAGAGGGTTTTGAAAATATAGATAGATAGATAGATAGATAGATAGATAGATAGATAGATAGATAGATAGATAGATAGATAGATAGATAGTGTAAAAGAGAGACACACAAGTCATCAAGGTTTGGGGTTTTCCGACCCCGTATACTGTAAGAAATATTTTGAACAGTTAGTCAGTGTAAGAGTTTCCATATATAACAGACAGTCAAAATGACAGAGTGGGGAGCATTTATGCAGAGGGAAAGGAAGTAGATAGAGAGGAGAGCTGGGAAGGAACCGAGATGGATGCTGGGAGTGCTAACTTTATCAGAAGTCAACAGAGGAAAGATGGAAGTAAAAATGCATGGTCAGGAAGTCGTGGCAGATTCATGGTGGCGGTGCGTCCTTCTTTCTGTAGGAACAAAGAGAGAGAGGTTAGTACCCCGCCATTCCCTTCTGGCATGTGATTTCACACTACAGTTTGGGACCTTACGCAGCCCCCTAAGCGCACGTGTGTGACAATAGATAGATACTTTATTAATCCCCAAGGGGAAATTCACATACTCCAGCAGCAGCATACTGATAAAAACAATATTAATTAAAGAGTGATAAAAACGCAGTGCAAGTTAAAAAATGCAAGGTGGAGAGTGCGAGGCAGGTATAACAGTCTATAATCTTGTATAGTGTTAACGTTTACCCCCCCCGGGTCGAACTGAAGTGTCGCATAGTGTCGGGGAGGAACAATCTCCTCAGTCGCTCACTGAAGCTGCTCCTCTGTCTGAGATGATACTCTTCACTGGATGCAATGGATTCTCCATGATTGTTCAGTTTGTCCAGGCATGAGGTGCCTTCTCCTTTATGCTGCCTCCCCAGCACACCACCGCGTAGAAGAGGGCGCTCGCCACAAACGTCTGATGGAACATCTGCAGCATCTTATTGCAGATGTTGAAGGATGCCAGCCTTCTAAAGAAGTATAGTCAGCTCTGTTCTCTCTTGCATGGAGCATCATCTAAATCAAATATAAGGAATTGTGCCATAAATGCCTTGTTTTATTAAGCTTGTACAGTAAAAAAAACATCTCTGATAGTTCCAAGGTCATTATGTCCCAACGTGTAAAGTCTAATATTAAGCTTCTGTGTCTCATGTTCAAAAGCAACATCAATAACAGACTGGCTAGTCAGTGAAAAAGATTATAGTTTGTTGGCATGCTTGGAAAATAAATGATTTTTAAATATTTTGCATGATTGAATTTAATATAGCATGTCACAGTGCAGGACTATTTGATGTTCATGATGGCATTGCTTAAAAGTGCAATAATAACAGAGGGAAATCATAGCTGTTTCAACTATACAACGAAAATATCAGCTTGGATTTATTATCAGAGATTGACTTATGTCAAGGGGACATTGATATGTGAAAACACATATGATTTTTTTTCCCTAAAGTTCCTTTTAATGCAAATATCTGATCGATTTACTTTGGCTTTGGTGTGGGGGTAACTGGGTGTCATTGATTTTTGAGGGTGTGGGATACAATTAAACAAATTCAGCTCTCAAAGAGCAATTGCAGGCTGCCTTGTAACAAGTACCTGCCAATGCAGAGCTGATTTGCAGTGAGGTGTGTAATTGGTTGTTAAGGATCAACGATAATTTATCATTTTTTCTCTCCTGCTTGACCAAGTGTGGCAGCCATCTATCCCAAGAACAGGATGGTCAAAGGTCTTATGCTGAAAACTATACACAGATTTTTGCTTGCATCAATAAAAGCATTCCACAAAAATTGTCATTTATGTGATATTTGTGGTTGCAGACCAAAGGTTCAGAATTGTTATTGTACATATTGAACATTTTTTGATTCCCCAGTTATACTTATATAAGGTTAAGACAGAATGTAAAAAAGTTTATCATGAAACAACATTCATAATATGCTGAATTTAGCTCTCTTTAGATATACTGTAAGTTACAGGTACGATAATATTTTAAGCATGTGTTTTAGTATCATTTTTCACAATTAACCTTTTCTTTGCATTTATAAGCTCACTTTTCATTCCATCACATGACAGTGAGGTGTAGTGGTTAAGGGTTTGGACTTCAAACACTGAAGTTGGGATTTCAAATCCCACTACTGACATAGTGTGACCATGAGTAAGTCATTTGACCTGCCTGTGCTCCAGTTGGAAAAGCATACATCATACATTTTGTAAGTTGCCTTGGATAAAGGAGTCAACCAAATAAATAAATGTAAATATACACATGATCACTACCTTCAGTGTTCTGTGATATATGGCCGGCCATTCATCCCAGCCAATACCCCCAGGCCACCAGATGGAGCCCTCCCTGCAGCATGGAGGTGCCCTGAATGCCAGCAGGGAATCCTGGACAATGGAGTTTTTCTTTACAGCCGTGCTGGATACCATGGGGGCTGCCAGAGGATGCCGCAGGGCGGCTCAAGGAATATTTTCCCTACAGCCTGGAAGTACATCCCAGTCACGTGGACAGAAGAAATGACATACTTCCGAGTTGAAGAAAAAGAGGAGTTTTCCAGGTCAAGGACTATAAAGGATAGTGGGAAACCCAGAGCATCAAGCTGAGATAGGAGGAAGAGTGACAATGCATCTGGGAGTGGAGGATTTGTATTATTGATTGAATTATTGATTGAATTAGTGTATTGTTTATGAGTATTGTAGAGTGGAGGGTGCTTTGTGTACTTATTTGTAATAAAAGGTCATTATTTTGGACTTTTATCTGGTGTCTGGCGTCTGATCTGAGGGTTCAAGGGGACGACAGCGCCTCCTATCTGTCACAGTTCCTTGGTACTTAATGAAATGTTCTTCTACTTACTCTCTAGATTTAGTGTGTTTATACGTTTCTTGAGCCTGTTTAGAGTGCATATATTTATTCATACCTTCTCAAACCCGCTTAAACCCAATTCAAGGTCACGGATGATTAGAGACTATTTTGGCAGCACTGGTAGCTAGTTGGGAAATAATGCTGGATAGGGTGCCAATCCATCACAGCTGTGTATAGTGTAATGCTATAATTTATTGTGTGAGGTATTTTTAGAACGTGGTCACCATAAAGGCACAGAATTTTTAACTTTCTTTAATTTTTCTTTATGCATAGTATTTACGTATATATAATACATATGTAAATATATGATTTTTTAGTTGTCATGGTGAATGTAAACATATATATGCATATACAGTACATTAGTATATATATATACAGTATATATATATATAGGTCTACAGGGAAGTATATATATATATATATATATATATATATATATATATATATATATATATATATATATATATATATATATAGTGACAAGAAAGGACACAAGACATTGCAAAGGTTTGGCTAAAAAGGAAAAGGTTTGATAGCAAGTAATGTTTACAAGACAGTGTGCAAAACAGAACTGCCCTCCAGAGGAAGGGAGTGAGGTTTATAGGGCGTCTAGAGGAAGTGATGTCATCCTCGGGGCCGGGAGCGGAAGTGATGCCGTCCTCGGGCCCAGGACCGGAAATTATGTCGTCCTCGGGCCTAGGCCTGGAAGTGCTGTATCTCGAGCTGAGGCAGTGGCTCCTGGTGGGATTTCACGGGAAAGGAATTAAGGGGACTTAGAAAAAGAGTTAGTGCACCCTGCTGCCCCCTGGGCAGATATGTTACTATTAGTCGTTAAGCCCTTCAGCAGCCTCCTATTCGCACGTGTGTGACAATATATAATGTTAGTATACTGGATTATGTGAATTTCCCCTTGGGATTAATAAAGTATCTATCTATCTATCTTATGTATAAATATCTACGTGTAGAAGTGTGTGTGTATGTGTCTGTCCAGCCTGGAAGTGCAAGGCGGCAGCTTGAAGGTCACACAGCCGGCAAGGTGGCCCCAACTTAACGAGTCGGAAGAAAGATGTACGAGGCTAAAGCATGAAGCTGGAAGAGAAAGTGACTCCATTGCCAAAGTGAAACCTCTGAGGAAGGACAAACAAAAGAATACCTCCCTTAGTTGCTGACAGACAAGGGGACGAGCACGTCCGCAAAACTAAACTGTTGACTCTGCATTTCAATTTTTTTCTGATGATTTCAATAGTTTCTAGGAGCCTGGGCTTTTCACAGCACGGCTTACACATTTAATACTATGCAACATTCCATGATCTGCTTCTTGCAACTGAAAGAGGGCCCCGTGGCAGATATTTGCCAAATGGCAGACCAATCACATGCGTTACCTGGTAGGTAACCACCCAGACTACAGATGCAATGAATATAATTACTCCGATCTACAGGCTGTCAATTAAACGAACCACACGATGTGGCACAGCATAAAGGGACTTCGTCTCTGACGCAGATGTCCAAGGTTCAATCCCTGCAAGGGGAGCAGTGGAGTGTGTACGCCTGATGAGCCCAAATAAGGGTGAAACACGTGTCGCATACTCTTTGCATTATTTGACAGTAAACTATGCAACATATATATATATATGTATGTACTGTATATAGCAAAACCTCGATTATCTGTCAGGGGTTACAATCGAGGCCATGGCAAATAAGAGAAAAGATGGATAACAGAACAGAATCTTTAAAAATGATATACAGTAAATTAGTTTAGCGAATAGTCATATTTATTTACAAAACAAAAACATATTAAAAAATATAACATAGTTTTAACAAAATTAATTAATTCAAATAATATTGCAAAGAGCAGACCCCGTGACCCTGTAGTTAGGATATAGCAGGTTGGATAATAGATGGATGGATGGATGGATGAATATTGTAAAGACCAGCATAATAAGCAAATACAACTCAGAGGTACTGGAGTTTTGTGTTTTACTTGGAGTCTTTACCCCTCCTCAATCAATTTCCGTCCAAGTGGCCACAGTGAAGGTAAAACATTTTATTGTAAATACTTGGGTGGCATTTGACTCAGGATGGACCACCGGAATACTGAGGTTTTTTTTTTTTTAAGAAGGCTTTGGCAATTTTGCTCACAGAATGAATATTATACGATAAACAAGGGTGTGTTGTTTGAAGTCTGCCTCACCACTGGGAGAAATGTGTAGGAAATATGGAAACACTTACAAGCATATAGAGTTATTTCTGTAACTCTGCACTGAAGTAATGCACAACTTTCACCAAAATTTTGATTAGGGCTGTGACAGATGGGGGTGCTGTCGACCCCTTGAACCCTCAGACTAGACGCCAGACACCAGATAAAAGTCCAAAAGTTGACTTTATTAATACTATAATGTGCACAAAACACCCTCCTCTCCACAATACTCATAAATACACTACATTCCACAATAAACAATAATCCTCCACTCCCAGACGCGTTGCCACCCTGCCACCCAGTTCAGCTCAACGTCTGGGATCTCCCATAGTCCGTGACCCGGAAGTACTTCTGAACCCGTAGTCCATGTGACTAGGACGCACTTCCGGGTTGTAGGAAAATACTCGTTTTTCCTCCCTGCAACTCCTTCTAGTGGCCCCTGTGGTATCCAGCAGGGCTATGGATGAAAACTCCATTGTCCATAATTCCCTGCTGGTATTTGGGGCACCTCCATGCTGCAGGGAGGGCTCCACCTGGCGGCCTGGGGGTATTGGCTGGGATGACTGACCGGCCATAGTCAACAGAGCATACTATAATACCGTCATAGTATGTCTGATAATCATGGCTCTAATCATACTGTACATAAATGCAATTCTTTATGACTCACTTCTGCTTTCTTTTACTTATCATAACATCTGTTAGTCTCTCATTAGCTCTTTGTCTCTCTCTGTTTTTCTCACTCTTTCCCCTAATGTTTTAGACTGATATTTTTTAAATTTATCATAATGCCAACCTGGCAGGCCACCTCTGGCAATGTTACTCCAATAATTTTGTGTGTCTGGTGGCACACACCACTTCTGGTTCATTGTGTAGTGAGTACATGGGTGAAGAATTGGCTAAAACACTGGAAGCAGAGGGTTATGGTACGAGTAACCTTAACAGAATTGGGTGATGTTAAGAGTGGTATTTCTCAGGGGTCAGTGGTAGGGCTACTCCTACTTTTTTATATAAAAATGACCTGGATAGGAATATAAATAACAAGCTAATTAAGTTTGCAGAGGATACCAAGATAGTTAGATTGTCAGATATCTGTTGAATCATTACAGATGGACTTGGACAGCTTAAGGCTTAGGCAGAACTGTAGTAGATTATATCTAAGTAAATGTCAAAAATTACATGTAGTAAAAATGTCTGAACTGAATGTGCAATGGGAGGTCTGAAAACTGAAAGAGGTGCTTATGAAAAGAATTTAGGACTCATAGTAGACTCGTCATTATCAACTTTCAGAAAAAGTTCAGAAGCCATTAAGAAGGCTAACAATATTTTATGTTATATGGCACCATGTGTGGAGTACACACAAATGACGTCCTGCTTAAGCGTTATAATATACTGGTGAGGCCTCATCTAGAATACTGTGTACAGTCTGAATCTTCAGGCTACGAAAAGGACATAGAAGCATTAGAAAAAGTCCAAAGAAGAGTGACAAGGCTGATTTGAGGAATGCAGGGAATGAGTTATGAGGAAAGAATAAAGAAGTTGAACTGTTACAATTTAAACAAAGATTAAGAGGAGACATGATTGAAGTGTTTAAAATTATGAAAGGAATGAGTACAGGAGATTGAGTTCAAAAACATCAAAAACACGGGGGCATAGTTGGAAAGAGGAAAAGAGTAAATTCACACTGAGAACCACAGAGATATGGAAAGATTTACTAAGGAGTGTAGTAGATAGTGGGACTTTAGGGGCCTTCAAAACTCGATTTAAAGTTACTTCGGAGGAATTTAATGAATATTGTTGGCAAGCTTTATTGTGCTGAATGGCCTGTTCTCGTCAATTTTTTCTAATGTTCTGCTTTATCAGTGCTGGCAGGCTGCCTGCCATTATGCTTTCTTCTAGGCCAACAGATTATTTTGGACCCCCTGGCTGAAAGCCGCTCTTTGAAGTGCAAACTCAGCAATGTTGGATTTGAATCTCAGCATTATTCACATAAATATGTGTAATAAAATAATTGTGATAGTAGCAATGCCGAATATACATTTTGGAATGTACATCAGTGGTTCTCAACCTGTGGGGCGGGCCTCTCTAGGGGGGTGCAAAGATGTGAAAAAAAGAAAACAAGAATCAAAAATATCAAAAAAACATTTGTTGAAACCAAAACAAATTAACTTAAACTATATTCTGATACTAGAACAATAAATATAGAGTTAGATAAATGTCAGTAGGTATAATAAAATATGCATCTACATTTCAAAAAAATGTAAGAGGGGGCGCGATTAAAACTGTTATGAAAACTCGGGTCACAAATACGTAAAGGTTGAGAAACGCTGACATAAATGATCTGCCATATCTTTGACTTTGGAAAAGTGTTTCTCAGTTTTGCTCACTTTAAAAACTACCTGCTTAGCAAGATGTACTGTAATGATAAATAATTATTTGTATATTTTAACATGTATAACTACTGTTCTTCTAACTTCTAAGTGTTAATTTGTCAGTACAAACAAAAATAATCCTACACTACATAGCACACATAGGTTGATTGATGCATTTCGCAATTGTAAAATATGAAACTCTCCAAAAACAATGTTTATGAAGTGTAAAGTGATTTTTTTTTTTTTTTTTTTGTGGAAAACAAGCAATGTTGGTCCCTAAAGTCTTGTTCACACTTTTGTGTCTGCTGTTTACTTTTCTGCAGCTGTGTAACGTTTGTAATCTGTATAAACCAATAAAATAAAACCAATTTATGGCTCTCTTTCACATCACAGCAGAAAAACACATTGTATTATTTAAAAATGTGTCACTCTGCACTGTAATGCCCTACAAACAAAAACACTTATTGCACCATTGTGCATATTTCTGTGTTCTCTCCATGGGAAAATCTCACTACATGAAAAACTGCTTCACTCTCCCTGATCGTTACCTACCAACCACCTTATCTTTGTTGATGATGTGCAAATTTTATGTGGCATTCAGCTCCAAATTTCTTTTTTTGTTTTCAATACAGCTTTAGGATTGTGATTAGAAAAACTGTTATGACCATTGGCAGAGGGAGTATCCTACTATGTGATACAAGAACAATCACAAAATACGGCCAGTTAGTCAACAAAAGTTTTTTATATGACGGAAAATAAGGCAGGTGATTTTGTTTTCTTTCTTTACTTCATTTAATTACTATTTACCCTTGGGAATTAATAAAGTATCTATCTATCTATCTATCTATCTATCTATCTATCTATCTATCTATCTATCTATCTATCTATCTATCTATCTATCTATCTATCTATCTATCTATTATATAGTGCCTTTCATATCTATCTATCTATCTATCTATCTATCTATCTATCTATCTATCTATCTATCTATCTATCTATCTATCTATCTATCTATCTATCTATATGGCAGGCAAACACATACAGAATTGATGTATAAAAATGCTTCCAGACAGGAACTAAGCACCTTGTGTCAAAGACACAAATATAAGTGAAAGAATATTGCCATTTGTTTTAGAACAAAATACTGAGCTTCACTGCAAAATCATTTTTGTGTGAATTGTTTCACTCATCACTATTTATCACTATTGGAGGACGCCATAAAAACTATGGCTTTATGCATCTAGCATCTTGCATCTCACAGATACACACAATCTGATCAAACGTTCAAGTCTGGTGTAACGTTACTTCATTACCACATATACTAAAACACTCAATGACACACACATGTCATATCTCAAAACAGTTGCAAGGGTTTGTTTGCATTCAAAGGGGCTACTAAATTAATATTCAGGTTTTAAATTGTGTAGTAAAAAAAAAAAAAGAAAAGAACAAACTGTTAGCATCTTTAGAATCTGCTGTTTATATATTTGTGGACTTTTACATTGCTGATAATGACTTAGGATTAAATGAAGCACAGTTTTTCTTTACAGCTAAGGAAATATGAGACAAATAAACTGTAAGACTGAGATTATAAATTGAAGCTCTATTGTGTCTTCTGGTTTAGGCAGATAACCTGTATTATTAGCCACCTAAGGTCAATCAATAATTTACTTCCTTAGCCGCCAAATAACTAAATCTCACAGCTTTAGATTAGCATCTTTTTTCTGTTAGAATAATTGGTAGTTTATCAATCTGTGCTCCATGCATGGGACATTTATATTAAAAGAATTTATACTCGGCACCCTTTAGGCTATTTAAATATATTGCATTTAAACTATTTGAAAAAAAAAACAGCTCGGCTGTGAACTCAAAAGTATTGCACCCTTGTTGCAGACATTCTGCTTCAAGCTGTTTAGCCCTTGTGGAGAGTATCTGCCATAGCTGAAAATTTATTCTATAATATATTCACAAGACATCCCCCAATGGAACCTGATTATCTCTTTGTACGGTGTTACTGACACCTATATATTCAACATAGCAATGTCTGAAAAGTAATGATAATGTCAAAACAAACAGCCCCAAATGAAAACTACAGTTTATCTTAAAATGAATGAACTGCCAAAATTCATGGCTGCTGTGTGTCACTTGACTAACACAACATTACTGAAACTTTATATGTGTTATTACTGCATGGTGGTGGTTTTCAAGTCTTCATATTGTCAGCAATTAAGAGAGCTACTTGACATTAGCTAGGATTGAATTACAAGATTTGTGCAAGTTTGGGCAAGGGTATCATGTGAACTGCGAGGAACTGTCTTCTTGTTTCCAGATATTTAATTGTGTGTATTACACATGGAAAAATAAATGCACCATTAACCTATTGTTTTTTCCTCAATTTTAACAGGTAAATGAATGGTTGTGTTGAAGGTTATTATTTATTCTGTATTTTTTATACAATGGCTATTTTAGTTTAGTCTTGTGCAGATTTGACACACAATGATATGATTTTGTAGATGTAAATTAAGTAAATTGTTGCCCAAAAATGTCAGCATAACTAACGGATGATGCATACGTACTATATTATTTTCAGCAGAGGTAGAGTATAGTACTTATGCGAATTGTTTTACTGCTTAAAAAAATGAAGTATATGACAGCTTAATCTTGAGAAACTTTTTTTTTTCTAGGGTTATTTGATGTTCACATTTACTTTCCCCAGCAGGTGAATTTATTTGATACAGGTTTTGATGGCTAGTCATTGCTTCCGTTATTACTCATATTAATGAGAGCTGCTTTTAGTGGGGAAAAAAGAGGTTCCATCATGGTTATAATATGAGAAATTTTCATGCTTCTAATTTGCCTGTGATGCGTTTTATCATATATTGAAGTAATTTGTTTTAAATGAATAATTGAAAAAGGTGATAAGAGAGCTTGCCGCTACTCACTGACTCTGTCGATCACAATGGCATCTGAGTGTTGTATTGTTGGAAGTCATTGAGCCCTCCAGCCTTTTGACCAGCTGTCTAAAAACAAGCTCCTGGACACAAATAAAAATTCATAACCCGAACTACTAACTCCAGTAGGAAAAAGTTTAAATAATTTGTTTTTTAGTCCCGCTCACACTAAGTTTGATGCTATACCAGGGATTCTTGTTTGATGATCTTGATAAAGTTATGCTAGCATTAAAAGCCAAGCTATGGATATTGTTCAAAAGTATTTGAAAAGGCTGCTTGTTTTAAAGTGTGTGGCCTAATGAGGAACTAGAATTTGGCTACAAAATAGACAAACTTATAGCATTTTTTTAAGGAAGCATGTGACCCTAGACAATACAACATGGTCAGCAGCTGTTATAGTTTTACCTAAACTGTGTTCCCCAGTCCATCCTTCTACTCTTGCACCCTAAAATTAGGATGTAAGCATTCAAAGGTCATTACAACCAGGGCTGGTTCCTTCCTTGAGCCGAGTGCTACTAGTATGACACTAAAACAGATTAAGTGCACTGAGTGAATGGTTGGCATTCAAAGATGTTGGGTTTGGGAACAGAAAGAAATCTAAATTATAGTAAAAGGTTCTCTTTTTGAAATCTTTCAACTTTGCTTTAAAACTAGATTTTGCTACAATTTCTCAAGAAAAGAAAAGAAAAAAACAGCAGCAGCCAGATAAACATATACAAAATGACTGAATATACAAAAGAGCTTCAAATCTTTCTTTCCATCAAAGATGTTAACTAACCTCCTATAGCCTCATCACCATAGAAACACAAAGGACCTGGGGCAACTTCAGTTTCACCCATGATAGTTCCTGTCAGAGCTCGCTGTTGGATCAGCAGCCTGGGCATCTTTACTGGCACAGTTCATCTTTCCTCTCCACAGGGACCCTTGTATTTACTGAAAGCATAGGCTTTATACAGCTGGCATTTTGCATGTTTCAATGCATTGACTGACAGGGGCCTTCTTCCAAAGGCAAACAACCCTTCTTCAGAGCTTTGATGTCTAGTTGAGCAGTGGGAAAAAGAAAATAAAGTTTCCTCCACAAGCACTACAGAGTAAGTCTGCTTAATTAGGCTTAGAAAAAGACTTTGTAGATGTTGATACCTTACCATAGCCATGGTAAGCAAGTCTAATGTTTCTACTGCCTTTTTTCTTCTCTGGCCCAGCCTTTGAAATGTTTTATGCTATAGCTAAGGTTTATTCAAATTATTGGAAAGCTGAAATACTGGGCAGTGCAAAGAAAAAAATGTTTACATCTGGTTTTAAAGCAAGCAAAGCATTTATGAGTATATCCTAGATGTGAGGGTTGATGTGTCCAACATCAGAAGTACAATTTACCTACTGTTGTGACACATTAGGGATGCTATCGCACCCTTGAACTCTCAGACCAGACACTAGATAAAAGTCCAAATAATTATTTATTATAATAACAAATGTGCACAAAGCGCCCTCCACTCTACAATACTCAATAATAATACAATAAATCAATACAACAATCAATCCTCCACTCCCAGCAGCTCAGTCACCCTTCCTCCCAACTTGGCTCAACTGCTGGGATCTCCCATAGTCCTTTTATATTCCCTGACCCGGAAGTGACCAGTCCATGTGATTCTTATCACTTCCAGGTCAGATTAAAACTCTTCTTTTCTTCAACCCGGAAGTACTTTATTTCTTCTATCCTCGTGACTACAGAGTTCCGGGCTATATTGAACATATGAGTCCTTGATCCTCCCTGCAGCATCCTATGGTGGCCCCCATGGTATCCAGCAGGGCGGTGAAGGACAACACCAAGGTCCAAGATGCCCTGCTGGAATTTGGGGCCTCTCCATGTTGCAGGAAGGGCTCCATTTGGCTGTGTGGGGATATTTGCTGGGATAAATGGCCGGCCATATGCCACACTGTATATCAATCTACCTGAACTTTGGTAGACAAAAGTTAAAATATCCTGTGTATTAATTCTAATGTTCACATCACCTGAACCTATTTTAACTGACAAAAAAAAAAAAAGCATTTTATTTTCACACTGTAAGGACACAGTATGAGGATATTCCAGATTTCATAAACCAATGTGGAAATTTAACAAACACATTGAATTTGAAGATGACCCAACAAAAGGCAGATGTCCAAATGACTTAAAGGCAGCTAATGCAAAACAAAATGCAAAATGCACTCAGATAAACTAACATAAATTAAAAGATACACCTTAATAACAAAAGTATTAGTTATTGGGAGGATCAACCATATACCATATATACTCAAGCATAAGTCGGGTCTTGAAACCCAAAAAATCGATCATAAAATCAGACCCCGACTTATACGCCCATTCAAAAATGCAACACATATTTTTTTTACATCTTCTTGCCTCCTTCAATCTCACATCAGTTTCTCAGACGCATCGAATTTTGTTGCAGCAACGCACTTACCAGTTTCTTTCGCTACTTCAATGACATTTAATTTATAACCAGCTTCATATTTTCTTCTGATCGAACACTCCATTGTAGATAAGGGATGCTCATATGATAAAGGTGTATGAGGGTGTAAGATACAAAAAACACAAATCAGTGGTAACATTGCTTTGGAACAGTTCGGGTATTACAGTGTGGTCACGTAGGCATAATAGAAGAGAGAGAGAGGTTAGGAGCACACACTGATATAGTACATTGCCGCACCCACATAGGAAAAAAAGGCAGTGTGCTCCATGGTTACTCTCTCAGGTGAGCGTTAGCATATCATAATTTCTTGGACCAATAGAGTTTTCCACATTTGATTTATATGACCGACATTATAAAATACCAGAAATTATATGATAAAATCAAGTACGGTAATAAAAGTTAACAAGAGAGTCCTTGTGAATTCATTAACAACTTATTTATAATTTACATTCAATATGAAGTTCAAATTCATGTTTATTGTCAAGCGTACAGAGTACAATGAGAATTTTGTTTACATGTTTATCACAGACTAACTTCAGTTCAATACAAGCAACACAGAAGAATTAAAAATGGATTTCATTTGCAGTGTGCCACACAAGTTGGTGAGCACAAATGGAGACACCCAGACAATCCTCAGATGTCTGAAAAAGTCAAGTCATCAGAGAACATTCTTGATGATAGCTTTGATGTGTCTGGATGTCCAACTTTATTTAAAAAAATGTGTGGACCAGTGCTTCAAACCACCAGATAGCATTTAAAAGTAGAAAAGAATCTGAATGGCACATCATAATCATCTCTCTGAGCTTAATATTAGACAAAGTCACTGCCAAATTCCCATGACCAAATATATTGTCCACAATTCACAAGATAAAAGAACATAGATACGATAACCTTTATTGTCACCACTCACAAATAACAATGAACAGCCACAATACTCATTATACACTCACCTAAAGGATTATTAGGAACACCATACTAATATGGTGTTTGACCCCCTTTCGCCTTCAGAACTGCCTTAATTCTACGTGGTATTGATTCAACAAGGTGCTGAAAGCATTCTTTAGAAATGTTGGCCCATATTGATAGGATAGCATCTTGCAGTTGATGGAGATTTGTGGGATGCACATCCAGGGCAAGAAGCTCCCGTTCCACCACATCCCAAAGATGCTCTATTGGGTTGAGATCTGGTGACTGTGGGGGCCATTTTAGTACAGTGAACTTATTGTCATGTTCAAGAAACCAGTTTGAAATGATTCAAGCTTTGTGACATGGTGCATTATCCTGCTGGAAGTAGCCATCAGAGGATGGGTACATGGTGGTCATGAAGGAATGGACATGGTCAGAAACAATGCTCAGGTAGCCCGTGGCATTTAAACGATGCCCAATTGGCACTAAGGGGCCTAAAGTGTGCCAAGAAAACATCCCCCACACCATTACACCACCACCACCAGCCTGCACAGTGGTAACAAGGCATGATGGATCCATGTTCTCATTCTGTTTACGCCAAATTCTGACTCTACCATTTGAAGGTCTCAACAGAAATCGAGACTCATCAGACCAGGCAACATTTTTCCAGTCTTCAACTGTCCAATTTTGGTGAGCTCTTTTTCCTATTTGTAGTGGAGATGAGTGGTACCCGGTGGGGTCTTCTGCTGTTGTAGCCCATCCGCCTCAAGGTTGTGTGTGTTGTGGCTTCAAAAATGCTTTGCTGCATACCTCGGTTGTAACGAGTGGTTATTTCAGTCAAAGTTGCTCTTCTATCAGCTTGAATCAGTTGGCCCATTCTCCTCTGACCTCTAGAATCAACAAGGCATTTTTGCCCACAGGACTGCCGCATACTGGATGTTTTTCCCTTTTCACACCATTCTTTGAAAACCCTAGAAATGGTTGTGTGTGAAAATCCCAGTAACTGAGCAGATTGTGAAATACTCAGACCGGCCCGTCTGGCACCAACAACCATGCCACGCTCAAAATTGCTTAAATCACCTTTCTTTCCCATTCTGACATTCAGTTTGGAGTTCAGGAGATTGTCTTGACCAGGACCACACCCTTAAATGCATTGAAGCAACTGCCATGTGATTGGTTGATTAGATAATTGCATTAATGAGAAATTGAACAGGTGTCCCTAATAATCCTTTAATTGAGTGTATAAATACATAATAAAAACAGATTAAGAACAAAGTAGTGAAACATTGGGCAATATATGGTGGAATGAGTTCTATAAGTAGACTATACTATGTAATCATAATATATAATAATATAAATAAATGCTACTATAGATATATAAACAGAAGGTATAAAATACAGTAGAAAAGGGTATAACAATGCATTGTGAAATTGAGGTGGCAGTTGAAATTTCACATGTCCATCCAGTAGGAATATAGTGAAGGGAGTGCCATGCATGTTGTAGGACAGCATAGTAGTTGCTATTGGAAAGACGCTGTTTTAGTCTGGTAGTACACGCAGATATGGCCCTGTACAGATCCAACATGCATTCTCCTGGGTGGAATGGATTCCTTTTGATCTCAAGGGCTTTTTGTAACACCAGCTGCTATACATCTTCTCCATATCTGAAGGTTTGACACCAGTGATGCAGTTTGCTGCCTTTACTACTTTTGCAGATCTTTCTAATCAGCTACAGTTCAGTCAGCACACCATACAGCACAGCAGTAAGTTATGATACTCTCTGCAGTGCTACAAAAATTAAGCATAAGGTGTTGCAATAGGTTGATTCTTTTCAGTCTCCTTACGGAGAAAAGGCATGGCTGGGTCTTCTTTAGAAGGTGTTTAGGTTTTGTATGTGTGAGGTATGCGTTCATGTAATGACATGATTTCTATTACAATGAATGGTACAGGAAAATGATAAACTGAGGGTTCAACCAGTTATCTTACTAATAGGTTAGCTACCACATACAGTGCCATCAGCAAGTCATCTACCAAAGCTGCTTTGTCTCAGAATAAGCAAATCATGGGTTGATCCAAGCCACCAAGCCACAATGTTTGTCAGTCTCATATTGTCATCACAGATAACTTTAGCGTTAATAGTATGACACTGCTAACAAAATCAGCTTCATTGTCGCTAAGTCTTATTGCTAGGAGTGCTGTCAATTGCCCTGATTACTTTAGGAAAACTGAATGGCTCCAAAAATATAAACTGGCTCATAAACCAGTTGTCATCATGGGCAAAAGAAATCTGCCAGCCCCTTAATGCTTGTCCTTTTCATATATGGCCATTTGCTTAGTTCTGAAGCCATATGGTGTTAAATGATTAGGCTATAGGACATGATATTCATTGCTTTCTGTACGCATGAAGTGAATCACGGCTGACACATGACAACACGTAAGCTATATAAACTGATGAAGAAACAAGGAAATTCTTAAGTGAAAATATGCAGTATTGGACCTCTAAAAAGGGAACTAAAATAGACACTATACATCATATTCATCACTTTTGAGCTTTGATGTGTGTATCACATCAACACACATTAAGTTATTTGTTTTTTCTTTCTTTATGGTGTCACAATAGGGTTGATTCATCTTTTGTTTAACTAATATGTTAAAGTTTTCCTACTGAAGGTTTTTTCTCTGTGATTTAAATCATATCTCCATTATTGCTTCGTGCGGAGTACACAAATGAAAATTTCATTTACACAGTTACATAACCAGAAACACTAATATACTTAGAGTACATGGCATTAAAAATTTCTTGTTTTTACTAACTATGCTTTTTGTATGTAATTAAGAGAACACTTAAAAGTTAGAGTTTTCCTTTGTGTTGAATGGAGTTTTGAGTTTATACCTAAATAAATGGGATAAGGTATTTCATTCATTGGTGGTTCATTGTTCAGCTCTCTCTGGTGTTCACTTTTTCTTTTGCGTCAAGCAGTCTAGGAAGTGAGTTCCATCTAACTGTCCCAAGCCCCCAAACCCTTGTTCTTGAGTTTTTTCAGCTACTGCCAACTTCCAAAAAGTGCTCTTTTGTACTTACCTACCTTTCCCCTCCAGCAAACTGTAGAATTGGTTTGTGTAACTAATGAATTAGTACTCTGGTTTATCTCTCTTAAACTTATGAAACTTCTTATTCACATAAGAAAGAAGGTGGCAAAGCAATTTATTTATGATAACCCTGGCTATGACTGCAACCCTGCCCAGGGAATGTACAGTACTTACTGTACTTCCCAAGTTAGGGTTTTATGTCAAGTAAGCATCACAGGTCTATCGCTTCTGAATACTCTGTCTCTTTGCATTATTGTGACACACACTAAAAGTAATATGTGTTATCAGCTGTGAATAAGAAACTTGATAGTTATTTTAGGTTAAGTGGGGGGATAAATAAAGTTGCTGCTAAAAATAACTGAACATACAGGAAGCCCTAAAACATAATTTCGTTTTGTATTCATGTTTTACATAATGCTTTTTTCAAATAATTATAACTATGGGCAGGGCTGGCGCATTAAATAATGCAGCCTGAGGCAAGGTATATTTTTGATGACCACACCCACCCCCATATACATATTTACTAGGCATACACTTAATCCAAATACAGTACTTATCCCATGGTACAGCACGTCTTCAGAAGAATAATATAAATAATGCATAAATAACATTATTTTTGTAAACAAATTGAAAAAATGAAGAATACCTTGAACATCAAACATACAAAATATGAATTAAAATAACACTATTGTATAATTTCTGCACCACTTCTCTTTGACACAACTACTTATTTTTATTGAATTATATGATGGCAAAACTGAGTGAAACCAAACTCTGCTGTTTTGCTCATCACACAAGCTTCTCATAATGCCGCAGCAGTTTCAAATTCTGTCCTGCAAGCTGAACGATGCCTGCCATTTTATAACTAGACACACATATTGAAAACTTTTGAGACATTGCAACTGTAAATGATACCTTAATAGCACTCCTGAAAGTAACAAAATTTTACAAAATGACAATAAAGATATACAAAATATATGTGGAAACTGAATGCCCATGTCAGGTACTGACATGTCGCTTCAAAATGTGCATGTGCCATTTTAATATTCAGAAACTCACAGTGGAGTGAAGCAGCATGAATTGTAGTTCTGAGATATTTTAAACTTTTAAACTTTAACTATTTTTTAAAGTTTTTAAGAGTGGTTTATAAATTTGGCACTTGTTATGCATATACCTACTATGGTTCAAACTCAACTCTAATTTCTTGTATTATTATTTTCTAATCTAAAAACATACTCTTGTATGAAAATGCCTCCGTGAACAAAGTGCTGCCTGAGGAAATTGCCTTGTCGGTTCACCCTGTGCGCTGGCCCTCTTGAACACTGGCATGGTCCCAATTTTCAAATATTACAGATCAAATTACCACCCATTATCTTGACCCAATATTTTCTTAGAAAGGATACATAAATAGTAGTTGCAGAAATATATTGAGATGAATATCCTGTTTGCTGTAAACTACTTTTACATTCTTATGTTAACATAAATTAGCAACCATAGTTGTTAAGGAGGCCTTATAGAAACAATTCTTAATGGTAGTGTGTTGCAGCAAGAGTTGATGTATTCATGAAAATAAAAGATCAAATCAGCATAGGTGTGTGAATATGTGCTGTCCAGGGATCATTCCTTCCTTTTTCATGTCACGATTGGTTAGGTTAGGGTTAGGTTAGATAGACTTTATTATCCCAGAGGGAAACTTGTTTGCAGCAAGAAAGTACAAAAAGACAGAAGACATTGTTATAGAGATCCAATAGATAAACAAAGACACAACATTTGACAACCAATGTTATTGCATACACACACATTCAATATCAATACAAAAGCACAATTACTATCAACAGTACACAAAATAATAATGCAGAATTTAACATTTAGTAGCATCCCTACAAATAACAGAATTGAAAATGCTTATAGCTCTAGGAATAAAAGAGTTCTTAAACCTGTTTCATTTTATACCTTTGGAAACCTAAATTTGCAGCCTGATAGCAACACTGGAATTTAGAGAAATGAGGATGGCTACTGTCTGACATAATTGAGTTGGCTTTCATTCTAACTTATTTGCAGTACATTTCAGTGATTGAGGTCGGCTTTGAACCAATAATTTTGCTGCAAATTTTTGTTGTTAAGATGATTTATATTCTTATTGTCGAAGTTTCCAAACCAACAGATAAAAGTAACAATGGATTCAAAAAAGGACTTATAAAAAAAGTGTTATTATGGTTTTGCCCACTTTAAAACTGCTGAGTTTACTAAGAAAGAAAAGTTGTGCCCTTTTTTTACAGATTTGCTCTGTGTTAAGATCAAAGTTTAGTTTGTTGTCAATTACTGTTTCCAGGTATTTTTATTGCTATACCATCTCCACTGTCTCCCATTAAATATGAGTCAGTGGATGGAGGAGAGCACCTGTAATCTACAACCATAGCTTTTGTCTTAGAAATATTTAATAATAATAAAAATAATTAATTACATTTATATAGTCACAAATTGGAGCGATCACACCATTGTACAAAATCATTGACAATAGGTCCATGGCTGCCTTCCTTATCTTGTAGAACACTAACAATGACAGTCATCTGCAAATTTCAGGATATGCCTGTCCTTGTGTAAACTCCTGAAGTCAACAACAAAAGAGGAGATAAACAGCAACCTTGCAGAGTGACCACAGATATTCCTAGGCTATCAGGGAAACAGTCATTGACACTTACTGTTTGTATTCTGTTTGTTAAAAAGTCCACAATCTACCCAACCAAGTTAGGGTCCAAGCAAAATTGATCAATCAATTTCACACCTAAAATCTGGGTCTGGATCGTGTTGAAAGCTGATGGAAAGCCTACAAACAGCAATGTCACATGGTTTTTGATCCTTCCAAGTGCTCATGCAATAAATTTAAATGTGTTGCCATTTTGTCCTCCATACCCCTCTTTGCTCTGTATGCAAATTGGATAGGATCCAGAAGAGCCTCCATTTTGTTAAGTAGTTGTTTCTTAATTAATTTCTCAAAGCATTTCATGATATGAGAAATTAATACCACTGCTCTAAAGTCACTTCATGCTTTGTGGTGTGCAGTTTTTACCAATGGAATGACAGTTGCCTGTTTATAACGGGGCACTTGTGATTCCAAGGAAATGTCAAATATGGAGTGGAATATTGGAGTACAGTAATAAAGCAGACGGTCACTTATTCTGTCTGGACACAAGCTTTTTTTGTTTGTTTAAGGACCAATCTGACATAATTCTCAATATATTCTCAACAATAATCGTCAAAACTGTACAGACTGCATCTCTGTTGTTTGTCATTAGCACTAAAACATAAGTAACATGATCTTTATAATTTGTTACTCACTCTCACCTATTCTGTTTCTCTTCTCAGTACTCAAATGTGGCACTTGGTGCAAAGGCCCACCTGCCAAGTTGTTTTGCCTGACTAAGGGAAAGTCATCCCTGATGGAGGATCGCAGGAACCATGTGGTAGAGAGGTCCTTTCATCGGATTAGCTGGCCCAGTGCTGTTTCAGCTGTGGACTGGCTAAATGGGGGAGGCAGCTTGATATCTGATGTCTCCAGGACTCTAAACAAATTCAAATCATATTATGTGATATCATCTACTGTTAAATTCTGCTCCATACTTGTAACATTTTTATTTTTATACTGTATTGAGGATTTATTCTGTTCTGTGTATTATATTGTATTGACCCCCTTCTTTTTGTCACCCATTGCATGCCCAACCTACCTGGAAAGGGGTCTCTTTTTGAACTGCCTTTCCCAAGGTTTCTTCCATTTTTTCCCTACAAGGGTTTTTTTGGGAGTTTTTCCTTGTCTTCTTAGAGAGTCAAGGCTGGGGGGCTGTCAAGAGTCAGGGCCTGTCAAAGCCCATTGCAGCACTTCTTGTGTGATTTTGGGCTATACAAAAATAAAATGTATTGTATTGTATTGCACTCCTCAGTCTGTTCTTTTGCTGATTTAGTTCTGAAGCAAAATCATGTGTTTCAAATCTTGAATAGATCTCATTCAAGTTTTGTGCCAACTGATAGTCAGTTTTGACCTCTGCCAGATCACCTTGATTATTGCTTTTTGTATGAATGCCAGCCATCATCTTCATGCCATTCAATGATGAGCCCAGGTTATCATTCTGCAGTTCATTCTCTATCCTGTCCTTATACTTTAACTTTTCCTGATTTATTTCACATTTCACATTGTTCTGTAATTACTTCTGTTCCATTAATGTTCCATGCTAAAATGACCTGTTTTTTTGGGTTATCGATTATTCTCTGGTAATCCACAGCTTGTTTTTAGGGTATATTTTGACTGATTTCTTTGGTATTATGGTATCCTTGCAGAATGTTATGTAACATCTTACTGTCTGTCAGTTCATTAATGTCAGCACAGGATTTTCAAATACTGACCAGTCAGTGCACTCAAAACAGCCACTCAGTCACTCAACAGAGTCCTCGTCCCAGACTTTAATTTGTTTGCTTTCCAGCTTTTCTCTCTTAATGACAGGTTTATGGATTGGAATAAGGTGGACACAGTAATGATCTGATGAACTTAGCGTCAGTTTTGCTATCGATTCATAAACATCTTTGATATTCCAGTAGCACCAACCAAGTACTCGATTGTGTTGATTTGGGTAAGTGATATATTGGTAAGAAATGTGAGGTGTTTTGTTCAGTACACATTGGTTAAGTGTCTCAAGATAAATTGTTGGAGAGATGGGAGGTGGCGATTCAAGCTTCTGTATCACTCTGGAGATGGTGTTAACGACATTGCTCGCAACTGACCTTATGTGAATATACATACATCTGTACATCCACCAATCCCTACCTAGTACCTTAACTATTAGATGATTTGTCTGTAATATATTAACTGCCTATCTTAAGTCTGCAATATATAGTACACAAAAATGCTAGAGCCTCTCAATGTTTGAAGACCAATTTTTACTGTCTTAAACTAAATCACATAATTTGTCATATACATTAACAGTTAAGTTTGCGCTCATTGCTGAGCAAAAAAATGTACAAATCTAGGAGGAGAGATCGAAGGAGTTGAACCTTTTTAGTTTAACCAAACAGAGATTAACATGTGACATGACTGAAGTATTTAAAATCATAAATGGAATAATACAGTAATCCCAGCTGTTACTTTAAATTAAATTCTGCAACAAGACACAGGGACACTTTTGGAAACTTGTTAAAGACAGATTTCACACAAATGCCAGAAAGTTTTTATTCAAGAATAAATTACTAAGTAGTGTGGTGGAGAGTAGGACTTTAGGGACCATAAGACTCAACCTAGATGTATAGGATGACAGGTTTGTTGGGATAAATTGCTTGTTCTCATTACAAGTTTATATACCCTGATTTATTAGACAGTGCCACTTGGCCAAATGTCTTCCTGATCATGTGACAATGTTTATTTAGTGTTGGTTAGTATTGTACACTGAGAAATTCAAAATGTGGTAAATCACTAAAGACATAGCTCAAGATGGTTTCCAGTAGAACAAGCAGAAAATGTCTTGCAATGGACAGTTCTCATTTTCTATCCCCTGTGTCATTGTCATGTCATATTTAGCAAAGTAAACCATTTGGTTTTAATTTTATTGCTCATATTTTATTGACTTTTGAGAAGAGAAGATCTACTACTATTCACATATAATATGAAAAGCACCTACTGTGGTTGACATGCCTGTCACTCCTCAAGAAACAACTTGGTTCTAGGTGGACCAATTTTGTTGTAATTTTGCGAACTTATTCTTCAATGAAATTGGTCAGGAAAATTCCATTTCAAATGAAATCTTTTGAATAGATAGATAGATAGATAGATAGATAGATAGATAGATAGATAGATAGATAGATAGATAGATAGATTCTTTATTTGTCCCCAAGGGTAAATTAAGACTTTACTTAAGAACAAGAAATGCAGAATTATTATAACAAATCACAACCCAAATCCCACAAGAATATACTGTACTGTACATTTTTGTTTAATTTCAAAACCTCTTCATGAAAAGTACTGATTTATAAAGTATACTAAAAAAAAGAATTATTCTGTGAGACTTCAATTATAGATTAGCGCACTGTTTCAAATTTACCCAGAGCGAGGTCACTGTAGCTTGCATAGTTTATAAAATATTCCCTTTTACATTGATCCCCAGTACAAAATGGATCCCCAATACAAATTAGTCAAATGCTGGGAGAAGCAGTGAACACAATTACACTGCTTATACATCTCCTCTCTTCTCCTGCTCCTTGAAGTAAGTTAAGAGTAAAAATGTAAAAAAGTCACTTATCTAGAAATGAGTATAAGAGAAAGGAATTATGTGGGTGTTGTTCTGTAATCATAGACTGAAAAAAATTGTACTCAGTATTTATATTGCAATACAGTTGCATTATCTTAACATTATTATGATTCAATATTTCTCTGCCACTATAATTTACAGGCCTGCTCTCCATCTTGGTCTGAAGCAACAAACACTTTTTTCCTTTAGATCTTAACAAGAGACTTTAACTATTGATTGGGTACATTTAAAAAAAATTAATATTTAAGAAATTTGAAGTACAAAAAGCCACATACTATTTTCACCTTAGTTTATTTGGAATCTGCTGTCTGGGAAAGCTACTGAGCCACCAAAAGCCTATGTGAGCAATGTTTTTAACAACTTGATTTCGCTACTTTTAAAAAGCAGGTTTTAATTGTACTCTTCTAACACAAAGAATTTCTTTCTATTATTGCTTTTATTTTTAAATATGACTCATTGTTCTAAACTATTTAATAAAAATTTGATAACTGACTCTGATAAAGTAGTTAATAGAACTGGACATCCTCCAAATTTCAAAACAGTAAGCTACTGTAAGTCTTCAAATGCACCTGAATGTTAGCTATGTGTACATTTTGTGAATTATCTTATCCTGTTTATTCCATTATAAGACCGGAGGGAGGCAGACACTATAAGGGATACACAAGGCCCATGATAAGAATCGACAGTGAATGGGTTGCCATGTGACATTGGATGCACTCCCATATTCACACTGAACCAAATTACTGATACATGAGTGATTTGAATGTGTTTGCATTTTTTAATCTCATTTTTGGGAGTAAGAGTTAACTGTAAGGAGCAAAAGCAAATGCATTGAATGAAGCCATTTCAGACAATTGCTCATTTTCAATACAGGAATTTGGTAGTATTTTCAGTACTTTTGCTACACCTCATAGATTTCACTAGAAATACGTAAATCATTCAATCATTCTGTATCATTTTAACCAAGGAAAAAAGCAGATAAGTGTATTTTTTCACAGTTCCTTTGCTTGAATTATTGCATACAGAGATTTGCAACTGGAAATCCCTGATAGCATAAACAAATGAGAAATGATTCATCATAAATCTGCGAGCATTTTTATGGTTCTCAAACCAGTAATGAAGGAAAAACAGCAGACAGTGAGCCCTTGGCACTGATATGAACGTCAAGGTCAGTAAAGCGCAGAATCCGGTATCGTCTGTTAAAACGGACACACTCCTCCATCCAGCTGTTCCACTTTATAACAATAAATTCCCCCACTTGGAAAGTGCAGGTGTTAACAGTTTTTGTGGACTTTAATAGAATGCTGATGATTGAATTGCACCCACGCTAGTAACCTTCAGCATTCCTATTAGGCTTAACAAAGTTTTGAAACGAAAAAAAAAACATTTTAAGTAAATGAAAATCTGTAGTGACGGCATTCTCAGCAACATGCATATTATGGATAAAAATGGGTATACTGATAAAAAAATACATCTACTATGGAAAAACAGTTTTGTATTACAAAAAGCTGACAAGAAAAAAAGTATAAAGATTTGCTTGTCACCCAGTGTCGTGCAAATTAGTAAAATAGAAATTCATACCAAACAATTACTCACAATAGATAGTGGTCTTCCAATGGCTGTTCCCACTTTATATTTTTCTTAATGGTGCACCATAATGTTTGTCCTCTGTCACAAAAGCAACACCATTGCCTTGAAGCTTCTGGCCGCTTATTCACACCCCTCCCTGGGGCTTGATTGGTACCAAGTCCATAAAGCTGCCTGCTGTCTTGTGTCATGAAAGGAATCAGCTTTGCCTGGGAACGCCATTACTGTGTAATGAGGCATGCAACAAAATATACCTTCAGCAGCCACTTGATGAAGGCTCGCTGACACACTAGACCAGACAGAAATGTTTTTTGTGTGTTCTTCCTTATTTTGTCAATCAATCACATTATTAGTCAAAGCAGACAGGGCTGTCAGGCGGGCGCAGATGCGGACTGGCAGGCGATGAGCAGACAGGTGTTACTGCTTTCCCAAAACAAGCTCTTAAAATGAGAAACTGAGTCAAGGCCTTGTTTCAAGGGCTGGTATGTCAATTACTTTGAAGGGGAGGGAAATGTTCCAGAGCACTCCTGAGTACAGAGTCTTTGAAAAAACATTAATTAATTGGGGAGAGAAAATCCTTCACTTTAAATTAGTCTAACCTATGTTATTTCATTGTGAGTGTGTTTTCTTAAGAAGACAGGAGATATCAGTTGCTATAATGACATCTTGCAGGATCCAAAGGTGGGGCAAAATGATTATGTTTATTGGATATTTTCATACAGAAAAAGTATATTAGCTTTACAATTCTAGCTTTTGAGAACTTATGCATTAATATATATATATATATATATATATATATATATATATATATATATATATATATATATATATATATATTGTGGCACACAGGAGAGGCAGCTGTGGGATTTAAGGCTCAAATTCTACGCACTCTACACCAACGGGGTGTATCGATAAGGGGAATGAGACAGAGCATAGGCATCAAGTGGAGACCTCTGTTTCATGGTGCGGAAAGAGTTGTCTGCAAATAAACATCAGCAAAACTAAGGAATTGGGTATTGACATTTGCTGCACCAAACAGCCTCTATTTCTGGTCACTGTTCAGGGAGTGGATGTAGATGTGGTTCATTTCTACAAGTACTTGGAGGTCCACATCAATGACAGGTTTGACTGGTCTTGTAATGCAGAGGAATTATTAAAAAAGGTGCAGAGCAGGCTTATTTTCCTTAAGAGACTGTGCTCCTTTAATGTGGTGTAAAATGAAGCAACTTGACACACGTAGAAAAGGTTTGGGGCAGCCACCCGTATAATATTCCTAGCTGCAAAGGATTCTTTTAAGTTCATGCAATAATGTTGCCAGTATGGAGTCCAAAACAGAACTGATCAAGGTTTGAAAAGATGGCGGTTTTAAATGGTCAAACAGGAAGTGACGTATGTTAACTGGAAGTAATGTAGGTTGACCGGAAGTGATGTTTCTCTGACATCAGCCTGGGAGCCGGGACCGGAAGTGACAATCTTCTGGGCACCGGAACTGGAAGTGACAATCTTCTGGGCACCGGAACTGGAAGTGACAATCTTCTGGGCGCTGGAACTGGAAGTGACAATCTTCTGGGCGCCGGAACTGGAAGTGACGTTTTCCTGGGCGCCGGAACAGGAAGTGACGTTCTTGATTCAGATAGGTTTTCCGGCGGCTGGTCTGTAGAGATAGCAAGAGAAGGTTTAATGCACCCCGCCCTCCCCTGGCCTGGTGTGGAATTACCATTACTTGGTCCACACAACGTCCTCCTATTTGCACGTGTGTGACAGTGGGTAGTGACATACTTCTTATTTTCTATAACTATGTGATGGCCTGTGTGATTTTCTACACTGTGGTGTGTTGGGCTGGTAACATCACTTCAAAAGAAGCTAACAGATTCAAGAAGCTAATTAAGAGGGCAAGCACAGTTATAGGATGCACCCTGTACCCCCTCTATAGGTATTAGCAAAGGAAAGAATTAAAACAAAACTGAGTGCCATTATAAACAACGCTGAACATCCTCTCTCTGACACAATAACACTGAGTACTTTCAGCCAATGAATTATTCAACTGAAGTATGTTAAGAAACGCTATACGGGCTCCTTTATACCAATTGCAATATGTCTGCATAATACCTCACTATGACTGTGACAGCCAAGTCTGAAGTTTTTCTTTATATGTGTGTGTTCAGACTATAGTATCTATCTATCTATCTATCTATCTATCTATCTATCTATCTATCTATCTATCTATCTATCTATCTATCTATCTAAAGAACTTGTGTAAAAAAGCCAAAATTTCCCCTTTATTCTTTCTGTGCCTGATCATTGCTTATGTGACATTTTTATGTTCTCCTTGAACTTCTCAAGTGTTTTTTCTGGGAACATGACATAGGTTTGCCTCCTGAGACCTCCAATAGACTGATACACCAATCACAGTTGTTTTATGTGTGATGCTTCAAGGATAGCTCCAACTTTCGAACTTGTAAATTTCAAGTTTAATTATCTTGTATTCAGGAAATGATTTAGCTAAACACAACAGATTTCAATATACTATTTAAAATAAAAAGATGTGAAGTGTACTTTTTCTTTAGCATTTAACCATTCTGTTTTATTATTTACAATAAAAAATTTTGACACAGCTTACAACGAAAAAAGTGCATTTTTGCTTTGGTTAATGCACATATGTTTAAATTTGTTTTTGAGAAATAAAAATGCAGTCTTAGTTTTAATAAACTATTTGTCAAATATCTGTAAATAGAACATTTTGATTTTCAGAAGTTCACTAAATTTGGCATATTTGAAGTAAACTGCAAGCAGTGCAGTTGAAATGGAAATTTCATTCAAAATTCTGACTTTTTCAACAATGTTTGATTGTGTGTTGTGCTCTCGTAAAGCATGCCAGATTTTAGAGTCCTGCTGAGCTCTGTTACCCTGGAAACATGCCTAGCACGTTGCTATGCGTTGTTATACAGTATAGCCACATTCTCAGAGTTTTAAGAAATGTCATTCTGGACCGATTTGACCAACAGTTTTGAAGTGCTTTGAAGTGAGTTTTCTTAAGAAGAGCAAAGACAAACAGAAACATGTGCATCACAACATGACAGGTATGGAGTGCTGTTGATTAAACCATTCCTTTTTAGTCTTTTTTAAGAAATTTCAGATTCTTACTGGTCTCAGAGGATCATGCAATGACTATTTATAAATCTGACTGGTATTATGAACGTGTTTGTGAAAAATAATATAAAAAACACTGCACAAACACAACATAAAACATTCTGATGATGCTCCCTGCTTAGTATGTGAGTATATATACTGCATATAAGTGTGTCTGTGTATGTATATATATATATATATATATATATATATATATATATATATATATATATATATATATATATATAGTATATATATATACGTATACATTCAAGTATATAATGTACTAGCAAAATACCCGCACTTTGCAGCGGAGAAGTAGTGTGTTAAAGAAGTTATGAAAAGAAAAGGAAACATTTTAAAAATAACGTAACATGATTGTCAATGTAATTGTTTTGTCACTGTTATGAGTGTTGCTGTCATCAAGGATTTGATTATCATTATTTCTTTCAATCAGGTTTGTATTTGGAGGATGTGTTGTGTTGAAGTTACATTCCGTGTTTGTCAACCGTTGTAAAGATAACAAGTTTCATTCATCGAAGTGTTCACTACCAAAATTGGTACTCGTGAATCTAAGATGTTTAACAGACATTCCCGGTATTGAGTTGTGGATTTGCCTGCGAATATTTAGCAGCAGTGTGTCTATGAACTTAATTTAAACTTAAGTTTTACACCTTGCTTTCCTATTGATATGTCTACAAAGGCTTGTTCAGATTCAGATGGTTGTTCTTTTCTTACTGCATCAATAAACAGCTCGTCTTCCTCTTTATCTGAGACATCACGCACTGCATGCACGGGTTTACCTTTCCTAGTCCTGCAAAGTCAGTTCACGTGAGCCTCTCGGGGTACATGCATCGAAGGTTCTCAGCTGTGCTTGTGCTATGTCGTGCGATTTTGCGATGTCCACAGCTTTATTTAATGTTAGTTAAGACCCGGCACTTAAAAGTTTCTCTCGCACTTTTGCTGAGTTTGTGCCAAACACTATTCTATTCCTGACCATCTCATCTTCGTTTGCATAAGCACAGTCCTTCACCCACGAATATTTAGCGGCAGCATGTCTATTGGATCGCTACCGACGGTTGGCCTTATATGGGCAGGCACTCAATTACGTGGGAGGCGTGACAATGAGAGATGCAACTCCGTCTCACATGGCGACCGAGCTGCAGGCTATGGCAGTATATATGTACATAAGTAGGTTCCAGTTATGACCTTCACGTGTAGAATTTTGAAATGATACCTGCCTGACTTTTGTAAGTAAACTGTAAGAAATGAGCCTGCCAAATTTCAGCCTTCTACCTACACGGGAAGTTGGAGAATTAGTGATGAGTCAGTGAGTCAGTCAGTAAGTGAGGGCTTTGCCTTTTATTAGTATAGATATATATTGTGACCTTCGGAGGTGTCACTAAGCCCCAAAACCCAGACATCACTACAGCACCTTCCAGGTTCAAAAGTGATCTTTATTTACAAAAAGCACCTTGATTAGTTTCTTTTTACAGAAAACTCAACATATCTATCCATCCATCCATTTTCCAACCCACTGAATCCGAACACAGGGTCACGGGGGTCTGCTGGAGCCAATCCCAGCCAATGCAGGGCACAAGGCAGGAACCAGTCCCAGGCAGGGTGCCAACCCACCACAGGACACACACAAACACACCCCAAGCACACTCTAGGGCCAATTTAGAATCGCCAATCCACCTAACCAGCATGTCTTTGGACTGTGGGAGGAAACCGGAGCACCTGGAGGAAACCCATGCAGACACGGGGAGAACATGCAAACTCCACGCAGGGAGGACCCGGGAAGTGAGCCCGGGTCTCCTAACTGCGAAGCAGCAGCGCTACCACTGCGCAAACGTTCCGCCCCAACATATCTATATAGTTCTTTTTCTTCCACTACTCCTAGGCAAGCCTTATCCACCTCCTCTCAAGTCCAACTCCCAGGTCGAAGTGAGGTGGCTTCTTTTATGTTGGACGTGGAATACTTCCACTATCACAGCATTGCATGGTGGAAGCACTTCTGGGTCATGCAGAAGCTCCAACAAAACAGATAGTGCTTCTCCTAACAGTGCCCTCCCAGCTGAAAACAAGGACTTCAACAGGGTTTCCCGTCTGAGCTACAAGTCCATTGCAAACCTGTGGGTGACCAAATTGGAACTATGCCAGAGAAGCACTTCCCCTATCATATTGGGGGATGAACTTCTCCTGGTAGACAGCCTATCCCATTCCATCCATTATTTTTTCTCCCCAACTGGAAAAAGAAATGGGAACCATTCTGGTCAGTTTGCACCTACGTGCATGAAGCTGTGAGGCAACAGCATTACTTGGATTGCTGTGGTGAAAAAGCAAACAATTTAAAAATGGTAGGAAAAGGAGATGAACAGGCAAACTCAGAACCATTTACATAGGCAGTGATCAACAGCCAAAGCCAAATAAACTAACCAAAACATAAAGGTAGAAGTTCTTGCCAAAAGAAAGTTGTAATCTTAAAGCCCAATTTGTTAAATCAGTCACTAAAAATGTGAAAGATTTATTTTTGATCCAGTCTTAGACCATATGGATAGTGTACCACCATCTTAAATAGGGGTAAGCTTCTGACATCAAATGACATGACTTCCTGTTAACTATAATCTTGTTTCTAGTGATGACAAACCACAACACCACCATTCCAACATTTATATTGTAACCCTTGGGATTGAGGCCACTTACTCCTTATTTGTTAAATTTTAAAGAAATATTTGTAAAAAAATAACAAATGTAATTAACATAATTAATCTTACTTAAATGTTTAAGATTTCCTATGCACAATTCAAATTTAATTAACCTAATGATCTTTCTTATGTGTAACATAAAATTCAGAAAACCATTACTCCACATCCGCGTCCACAGTAACAGCTTTAGCTCCACCACCTTTACATGCATAATTAGCCATGTGCAGTACCAGTCAAAACAAACATTAAAGGATACCCCCCTCCTTGCATCAGAATGAAACTCTGTGAAATAATAATAATAACAAAAGATGTATTACTGTTTACAAGGAGTTCTTGATGGAAGACAAAATTGCAAAGTATCTCCACAGACAGATTAGAAACATAAAAGTAATTTGAGTATCCCCTGTATATGTGGAATGAATCTAACACTGGGCTTTGGTGAGGTAATGCTGTCCCCACTATATAATGTGTTGGAGGAATTGTCATGTTGTAAGGAAGCTTTTCAGCAACAGGGACTGGCATTCTGGTCAGGACGGTTGGGAAAATGAATGCTGCACAATACCAACAGATCCTGGAGGTAAGTCTGCTACCCTGTATAAAAAAAGCTGAAACTGGGCAAGAATTTAGTTTTTTAACAGGACAATAACCCAAAGTTATTTCAGGGCAAAAATGTAGTGGCTTAAAATGAAGAAAACTGAGAGGCACAGTCAGAATCCTGACCTTAACTACATCATACATGTGTGACAAGACTTTAAAAATTGCTGTTCACTACCACTGCCCAGCTAACCCAATACAACTTGAGCAATTTTGTAAAGAAGGTTGAGAAAATCAAGGTATGCAAAATTAATTAGACTTATCCAAAAAGATTACTTGCTATGAAAGCTGCAAGTGGTGGTTAAACAAAGTACTGAACGGGCTTGATCAATACTTCCACACTGTTAAGATTTTTTGGTAATTAATTTTTTGATATTTTATAATTTTCGTTAATTTTTGGCAGCACTGTGAAAAGCTGTTTTTTGATTTACAAATAAGTTAAACTTTTCAATGATTCAGATTGGGACATTTATGTAAAAAAGGCAGAATACTTTTTCAAGACCCTGTATGTCATTTCTCATAGCTTATCCAATATTGATAAAGAAGTCTGGCAATCTTGTTACCTATGCTAAAAATCTTACTGAATCAATGCTTCTAATTAGTCCTTTTTTGATATGTTTGACACTGTTCAGGTAGTTTCATTAAATTATGTGTTCATAGGAACTTTATGCCAAATACTGTTTTAAGTTTATGCTTTTTTGCTGTATATGTAGAATTTTCTTAAGACTTTGGTTCAATTGAGTCTTCTGTTGATAGTTCCCTTTTTAGTCAGTTATCCAGAGAAATAATCCACCTAGTGTCTACATCATGACTGGGTCACCATCATAATGAACACATATAGAAGAAATAATGTCTTGCTTTTGTGTCTGAGCACATAGCATCGATGAAAACAGAGTTTCTTTCAAAGAATGAAAATTAGGAAATAAATTATACTATTTTGAAATGTTTGAGGTAGAATGGATGTCTCAAGGTAATAATGTAAGCTGTAAAATGCATTTTTTCATGTATAAGAATCAAATATGCAGGGCAATGAGTTTAAACCCTATCCTTTTCTCTGTGACAGACTGTGAACTTGCAGGAAAACTCTTAATGCCCTGTTCAACAGAAATAAAAAGCAAATAAGCGGCATCTATAAAACGAAAAGTCACCACATATTACACTAGTGCAGCATACTACCAATACTGATGCTCTGTGCAAGAGAAGACAGAGCCAGCTCGGCCACTATACTTTGGCCATTAGAAGGATGGCAGATGATACTCAACTCTACTTCAATGTTAAAAGTGGAACTTCCTCAGAGCTTTCAAAATATGATGCTGCAGATGTTCTATTAGATGGTTGTGGATGCTCATGTAGTGCCCATCAGTTCTAGGCTTTCTCTGCTGTCTTAGGTGTGCTGGGTTCTGTAAGGCAGCATAAAGAAGAAGGCTCTGTGCAAGAGAAGACAGAGCCGACTCATGCCTGGACAAACTGGTGAGGAAGGCAGGCTGTATTGTAGGCACGGAGCTGGACAGTCTAAAATCTGTGGCAGAGTGACAGGCGCTGAGCAGGCTCCTGTCAATCATTGAGAATCCACTGCATCCACTGAACAGTATCATCTCCAGACAGAGGAGCAGCTTCAGCGACAGACTGCTGTCACTGCCCTGCTCCACTGACAGACAGAGGAGATCGTTCCTCCCCCACACTATGCTCTCTTCAATTCCACCCGGGAACGTTAACATTATACAAAGTTATTGTCTGTTATACCTGCATTTTTATCACTCTTTACTTTAATATTGTTTTTTTTATCAGCATGCTGCTGCTGAAGTATGTGAATTTAACCTTGGGATTAATAAAGTATCTATCTATCTATCTATCTATCTATCTATCTATCTATCTATCTATCTATCTAATATTGTATTGTGTCATTTTTATTCATATTGATACTCCCCCCACACACCACCCATTAGCTAGCTAGCATTATCCATATCAGGGCTGTGGAAAGCCATTGCCTATCTTGGCAGCAATGGTTAAAGGCTGCAACACCAGTACTCACAGGATAACCTCACACACCCACCCACACTCACACTCACCAGGCAATTTAGGCTGCCAATTTAGTTTTTACATGTTTTTAGGGATAGTGGACTTGAGTTGGGTAGGTGTAGGTGTGATTTGTTTCCTTTTCTTTTTAAACAAACCCAACCACCTGCAGGAGTTATAGACAATGTAACAACCCTCTTCTGAATTACACACAAACATAACCTTAAGGAGAAAAGTGAAAGAGACCATGATGGAACCAAAATAATCCATTACAGCATCAAAAGTATCAAGAAAGTCAAAATGCTCTCATGAAAAAGAAATGAAATAGGAGTTTGTAGAGTTGGTTTGCTTTAAAAAATCTAATTACCTGCTTCTGAAAATATTCTGTTGCTTAATTACTGCATATAAGTTAAGTATGCTGACAACATGCAAGTAGAAAACAATTGAAGAGCAAGTGTTGCAATGACCTGCAAATGATTTCACAAAGCAAAATATAAGGAGAACAGTCTTCACAACCCTTCATAACTAGCGTCAAGTTCCAGAATGAAGAGATCAAGTCTTACCTAAAACAACATAAACACCTAAACTTGTACCATGAAACAATATTGTGATTGGATGTTGTACTGTAAGGAGCAATTGTCATGTATTCAATGAAACAGAATGACACCCATGTCATCTGGTATATGAATGTTATACATTTCCTGTTATACACTTTTCTTATATAATCTAGACAAAGACAGGTGAAGACAAGGATAGAATCATCAATGGGATACTCTTATGCTTACAGTCCAACACATTTATCCAACTTAGAGCCACCAATTATGTATAGAATTTAGAAGAAAACCTGGAGCATCTGGAAACAAATCTAGGCAGACATGTGAATAATATGCAAACTTCAGATTTCATTAATGGACTATTATTTGAAGATATTGTAGTATATGAAGCTGTGAGGCAACAGCATTAACTGGATTGCTGGATTGCAAAGGCAGGAGCAGCAGATGAACAGACAAACTCAGAAACATTTAAATACATAGTGGTCAAAAGCCAAAGCCCAAAACATTAACCAAAATTCGAAGGTAGAAGTTCTTGCCAAAAGAAAGTTGTAATCCTAAAGCCCATTTTATTAAGTCAGTCACTAACACTGTCAAAGTTCTGGTTACAATCCAGCGTCTTAGATCATATGGATAGCGGGCCACCATCTTAAATAGGAGTGACTTCTTGACATCAAATGACATGACACGCTGTTAGTAATGGTCTTGTTGCTAGTGATAACAACCCCCTGTACAACTATTCCAACATCTATATTGTAACATTTAGGCCTTGTTCACACGGGCGTTAAGTTTTTGGATAAACGAACTTGCTCTGAACGTCCTAGATGTTTATGTTGCATTTTGTGGTGGCGATCGATTGACTTCTACACCGGCGTTCGTTTGTCTCTGTCTAACGCCAGCCTGCAGCCCAAATTGTAGTTTGTGTGTTAACCTGTGGAGGCAGTGTCGGGGACTGGATACGAAAGCCCTTGTCGTTTTATTTGAGGAGCAATATGGACCATTTTGCTATGTTAGATATTAATCTTCTTGTTTTAAAAATACTCGTAATACGGCGACGTAGGGAGAGAAAAAATCGCCGCTACTGGGTTCATCCTCTGACTGCACAACGTCGGGTTAAAGGAAGTTTTTTGTGCTTTATGAAGAAATGCGAAAATTTCCGCGCAAGTTTTTTAATTACTGTCGGATGTCGGTTTCCACTTTTGATTGTCTGCAGCTGGTGCAATGCCACATTGCACGCCGATCAACCAATATGCGACTTGGTGTTAGCCTCAAAGAGAGACTACTTGTCACTTTGAGGTAAGGAAACAGTAGTCGAGTGTGCGCTTACACCGGTGTTATGCACTGAAATGCCCAGCGCCATGGATTGCCCCCCCTACATAATCGTTATCAAATATTATATTAGAACATAAATTAATAGGTTCATGGTTTACAAATTACATGAGACAATAAAATAAGCGATATGAAAATATATATGTTGTATATGAAAACATAAAAATATCCGGTCCTCCGAAGCGTAAAATAAACGCGCAGAAAACAAACTAGAAGCGGTTTCCTTGCGTTCGTTGGGTTTTGAACGCCAAGAAAAAGCTGCATGCAACGTTTTTTTGATGCAGTATAAACGTGCTGCCGGACAAACGCACGTCACCAAAGCCCGTGTGAACACTCTCATTGACTCCTACGTGTAGAAAACACTCGGCGCTTGATCCGCACTCACCGGACGCTACGAACGCAAAAACGCTCGATTTTAACGCCCGTGTGAACAAGGCCTTAGCAAGGAGACAAGTGAAGAGTTGAGACACATCAGCATTCAACCCTAATTGATGCTACAACAAAAAAAAAGTCAAACTAATAATACACATTCAAAATTCAGTGGCTGCAGCCAGTTTACACAAAGGGGCAGGCTTGTAACTGCCTCTAGATAGGAGCTCCGGTCCATTAATAACCAGCTTCTTCTGGTGGATAGCAAGTTTATATATTGTGGAATCCAGAAGGCAGGACATAATTACAATTTTGAGCACTACTGTTATGATTCCTGATTTTGTAATGACATAGTTTGATTTTAAAGTATTTTTGTTTGTTTTTAAAGTGTATTTTTTGAATACTTAAAATACTTTTTAATACTTATAAAACATATGTTTTATCATGGCGGCATGGTGGCGCAGTGGGTAGCACTGCTGCCTCGCTGTTAGGAAACCCGGGTTTGCCTCCTGGGTCCACCCTGCGTGGAGTTCGCATGTTCTCTCCGTGTCTGTGTGGGTTTCCTCCCACAGTCCAAAGACATGCAGGTTAGGTGCATTGGCGATCCTAAATTGTCCCGTGTGTGTGGTTGGGATTGGCTCCAGCAGACCCCCACGACCCTGTAATTAGGATATAGGGATTTGGATAATGGATGAATGGATGTTTTATCACAATTCCAGTTTTTTTAATTGTTTCTCTGCAGTTTGTCACCTTTTTGGGATTGCTTTTAATGGTCAAACCCACATTGTTTTTTTGTTCTTAGGTCTGTGTCTGGTCACCCTGCTGGTATTTAAGGTGGGCGCATGACATTACCAATGTGCAAGATTATTAAAAATGTAATTACAAATGCAAATGAAATGAAAGAGTTAGAAATTGCAAAGTTAAACACAAATTAGAGGTGAACTTATAACAAGTTTGAGTGGAATTATCAAAAATGTACCTCTGAGTTGTGCTTTTTTTAAGAGCTATGATTCATGAACTGTAAGCTCTGCCTGCAAGACATCCTTTAAAACATTTTGAAATTTCAAAAGCCAATAGTGGTGAAGTAGAGCAGAGAGATAGAGAGGGAGAAGAACAGGGAGATAATGACAGAAATTGAAAGAAATGACTAAAAAAGAATATGTTGAAAATGAAAGCAGAGCTGACAAATGAATGTAGAGTTTTGAAGAATACCCATCAGAGCACATACATTATACTGAAAGCTGAACAGTCAAAACCTTTTGTTTCTAACCTTCTGTTTATGTTTCAACCTTGTTAATACCCTTTACCCTTTTTAGGATGTATGTAGCATATTTCATAGTCTTCAAGCAAAGACAAATGCTTACAAAGTAAACTAGAATACAATATCAAAGAACATACGAATGTACATTATAAAATAAGTCAAACCCAAGATAAATTTCAAAGAAATACTAAAACTGTTCGTAAAGCCAGCAAATGTCAAATCAGATTAAAAAAGAAAAATCAATGAGCAGGAAGTACTTAATAGTAGACTGACAGTAAAAGCTCATAGAGAGAAGAGCAAGGTCAGCATTAGAATGGCAGGTATAAAAAGTCTGATATTGAAATGTAGAAATAGAAGAACATACATTTATTATACCAAAATTGTGTCCTCAACCACATTTTTCATTAAAGCATTTTTGATAAAGAAAATGTACACATTTGTCTACAGCCACTCACAAAGCCAACTAGACAATGCCTTTGGAGTTAGTTTTGCCACTAGATTACAATTTACAGCATACAGTGCATTTCATAGTGAGGACTATAAATACAAAATGCGAAAATATTATCTATCATTTTTAATAATATACAGCAAATTAATAATGTATACTATGTAATTCATAATTTGCAAGTGGTAGTCCTCATTACTTTATTTAAATTAACAGCTTCCTAGTAAAGGCTTAATTTTTAATGCAGGCTAAACAACTTTTGTTATTTAAAACCCATCCAAGACGGAGCCTTTTGGCCTTGTGAACTAACACTGTCAGAACACTTCATCGATTTAGGGTACTGTGACATTAAATTGTCCTAACAGAGCATCAGTGCAAACACTTGGTTGAGTTTGCCACTTAAAACACAAATTGTGATGGCTTTTACAGTACCTCACTGATCAATATCTGTCAATATGACCTTGTTTTAATTAGCCAGAGGAATGCTGTGTGTAATTTTTTTAAACTGCAAAATGTAATTAACTTAAGTGAGTTATCAATACAAAATTACCTTTATATATACAGTATGTGTTATAGATACACACACACACACACACACACATATATATATAAATATATATATATACAAAGCGGATTCAGAAAGTAATTAGACTCCTTCACATTCTGCACATTTTATTGTGTTGTAGCAGTAATTTTAATGGATACATTTGTTATTTTTGTCCATCAATCCACACTCATTAACCCATAATTAAAAAAGTCATTTTCAGAAAGAACTGAACATTTATTAAAAGTCAATAATTGAACCTCTCAGTTTCAGTATACAGTATAAATATTCAGACCCTTTGCTGTAACACACTAAATTGTGGTCAGATTCATCCTGTGCTTTAATTATCCTTGAGGTTGTCTAGAGCTTGATTGGATACTACTTGTGGAAAGCTAAAGGGTTTGGACACAGTTTGGAAAGGAAAACACATGTGTTTATAAGAACCCACAATACACACTGCAATGTCAGAACCAGAGCCAATTCATGGAGTCCAAGTATCTCTCTGTAGACCTCTGCAATCAAATTATGGTGAGGCATAGATCAGGGCAAGGGCATACAACCATTTCTAAAGGTCCCAGGAACACAGTGTCCTCAATAATAACGTTTGGAATCACCAGGACCTACAGTTATATGTCTGGCCAAACTGAGTAATTGGGCAAGAAGGTGTGGTGTAGCAGGTCCACAGCTCAAGTCAAGTCGGAGGGCTACCGGACCAGAAAAGAAGGAGCTGCATTTTACTGGTAGGGCAACTCCCATGTTGTAGGACCCGAATGGGAGAAGCAGGGGAGCCGCCAGTAGAACACACCTGGCTTTAGTTTTAAAAGAAAGACTGTTTCCAGTCGTTATTTTAACCTCGGTTTTTAAAGGATTTTTTTCTATTGTGTTTTTTAACCTCCACAGTTCACTTGTTTTTATTGGATTACTGTATTTATTCATTAACTTTGAGAGACACTGCACTTATTTATTTGAACACTTTGATTTTGTTGATTTGTGTTAATAAAAGCACTTTTTGCACCATTCCCTTGCTTCATGGTTGATGTCTTCACTGCCTAGCTCATCGGTGACATTTCCCACATCCCAAAAGTAAGATGGGAGCATGGAGCAGAACCTGCATCATCACAGAAAAGCCTTGTTAAGGGAGGTGATAAAGAACCCAATGGTTATTCTAACAGAGCTTTAGAATTTTTCTGCTAAGATGATGGAACCTGTTGGAAGGATGACTATCTCAGCAGCACTCCATCAATCAGGTGTTTATGTGTTAAGCTCCTACTTGGAGCTAACCAAATAGCATTTAAGGAACTCTGAGGCAACAATTAACTGTTTAAGCAGAACTCCAAGCATTATGTCTAGCAATGACCAGATATCACTCATCATCTGCCTAATACCATCCATACAGTGAAGCATGGCGGTGACAGCATCATGCTATGGGGGTGCCTCTCAGCAACAAAGACAGAGAGACTGGTCAGAAATCAGGAAAGGATGAATGCAACCCAATACAGAGGGGCCCTTGAAGAAAACTTGCTCTGAAGCATACAGCCAGATGGAGTGACTTTAGGATGACTCTCTAACTTTCTTCGAGTGGCTTTTCCAAGCCCAGACTTAAACTCCATAGAAAATCTGTGGAGAAACCTGAAGATGGCAGTTTAAACATGCTCACTACCCAATCTAATATAGCTTAGGATGATTTGTCAGGAAAAATGGGATAAACTGCCCAGATCCTTGTGTGCAAAGCGTAAAAAATGCTTGCTTAAAGTGACATGATATTGTAATTGCTTCCAAAGGAGCTTTTATAAAGTGCTGAATTAAGGGTCTGAATACCTATAAATATATATAGTCCAGAAACACACATGGGCTTTATTTCAGTGGGAAATGCTTTTCAATTGTTTCCCACCTGTATAGCAGAGTTACAAAAGCACAATGATAAAAGCAGCAGACAGCACTTGTCTCTTTCTTTTGTCACTTTCTCTCCTTCCACGTCCACTCCTCCTCTGGTAAACTTTATCTTCTCCTTCCCAACTCTGGCTCCCTGAATGAAGTGAGGTGGTCCCTTTTATGCTGCCCCTGGGAGCACTCCAAGTGACCCATCAGTATGATCCGAAAGTATTCAAGGGTGTGGCAGAAGCCCGACGTAGTCAGGCTCTGCAGCTCCTACAGCACCCCCTGGCGGCACCCACGCAACTCAACAGGCATGTGCCCTGTGGGAATCTGAGGCACCACTACAACCCGGGGGGCTGCCATTTAGAACCCCAGGGGAGGTAGTCCCCTGTGCATGTCCTCTCCCCCAGCCCTTCCACTATAGGGTTTGACAACTCTAGAGGGCATAGCAACCACTCAACCTGACACAGACAGACACAAGATGCACACTTACGAAACTCACGCTTTTATTTCTTATTCTTCAATTAAGCACACAGCACCTTACACAGTGCTCCAATCACCACAATAACTCAGTCCTTTCTTCTTCTCTATTTTCTTTCTCTTTTTCTCTTTTTCTGCTGCCTCTACTCCTCCCTTTGCAAGCTCTGTCCTCCACGCTCCCAGAATAGAGTGAGGTGGCCCCTTTTATATTGTCCCCAGATGTGCTCCTTGATGATCTTCATGCAGCACTTCCTGGTGTGGCAGAAGTACTGCATGGGCACCCGGAAGCACGGCAACTGTGCCCAGATTCTCTTTTGGCAGCACTTTCTGGTGTGGCAGAAGTGCTGCAATCCAAGGCTCCGGAAGCGTCCAGACACCCTCTCCTGTCCCGGAGGAGGTATTTGCCTCTCTCCCGGTCTTCTCATCCTCTAGGCATCCCGGCTGAGCAAGAGCCCCAGGCGTCCTACACAAGAGAAAGGGCCCCAGTCATATATAGACATTGTCTGAACTAATTATTTTTTTAAGAAAAGTGCGATTTATATGTAATACTATATATAATTAGGAAAAACAGTATAATTACATTTGTCACTGCTTTGCTATCATCTATTTTTTTACTGAAAACACTTTATTTTTCTTTTGGTCTTTACATCAGTTAATGACTTTATTTACAGAGTGCATTTTATATCACAATTTTAAAAAGTATTTAAAAAAATACTTACCATGATAGATTAGAGCATTACAGTATATTGGAAATACATCCAAAAACACAAAAATCACCAATGCACTAAAGAATATTAAAAAAGAAAAGATAGACAATGAGACAAAGGGTTTGTAATGTGAAAATAAGAAGGCCACTATCTGAATTCAAGCAGAAGAGGTGAGACTGTATTTTGAAAGTGAAAGTTTAGTTTTAAGAAGCTTCATCCCAAACAATTCTGAAATTTAGAAAATTGGTTTTCCAGTTAGTGAATATTTTGTGAAGAAATGCTAAGGGCAAGTGGCCCATCTACTTTTGGTTCCTGCCTTGCCTTCCTTGTTGCCAAGATTGGTTTAAAATGTTATGCTAAATTATGTTAAGATGCCTCAAGGTTGGTGGCAGATTGGCAGGAGGTGCTACTTCATAGCTGCAGAATCATTGTCGTACAATACAATACAATATAGTTTATTTTTGTATAGCCCAAAATCACACAGGAAGTGCCGCAATGGGCTTTAACAGGCCCTGCCTCTTGACAGCCCCCCAGCCTTGACTCCCTAAGAAGACAAGGAAAAACTCCCAAAAAAACCTTGTAGGGAAAAATGGAAGAAACCTTAGGAAAGGCAGTTCAAAGAGAAACCCCGTTCCAGGTAGGTTGGGTGTGCAGTGGTTGTCAAAAGAAGGGGGTCAATACAATACAATACATTACACAGAACCGAACAAATCCTCAATACAGTATAAAAATAAAAATTTTAGAAGTACGGAGCAGAATTTAACAGTAGATGATATCACATAATAAGATTTAGATATGTTTATAGTCCTGGAGACCTCATCCATCAAGCTGCCTCCCCCATTTGGCCATTCCATGGCTGAAACAGTGCTGGGCCAGCCAATCCGATGAAAGGACCCCTCTTTCCCATAATTCCTGTGATCTTGCATCAGGGATGACTTTACCATAGGCAGGCAAAACAACTTGGCAGGTGGGCTGTGGCATCAAGTGCCAAATTTGAGTACCGAGAAGAGAAACAGAATAGGTGTAGGTTAGTATCCAATTATAACTATCATGTTACTTATGTTTTAGTGCTAATGACATACAACAGAGATGCAGTCTGTACAGTTAATCAGCAGCTCTAGTCAGGATATGCTAAACTGAAATAGTGAGTCTTCAGCCGGGATTTACAAGCTGAGACCGAAAGGGGATCTCTTATAGTAGCAGGAAGACCATTCCACAGTTTAGGGGCCTCGTAACTAAAAGCTCGACCTTCCACTGTTATTTTATTAATCCTTGGAATCATAAGCAGACCGGCATCGTGAGATCTTAATGTGTGCTCTGGTTTGTAAGTCATGATAAGTTCAGAAAAGTAAGCCGGACCTTGGCCATTTAATGCTTTATATGTTAAAAGGAGGATAGTCATAGTCTATGTGGAGGCAATAAATTCTTCTTGTGTTTGTATGGAGTTTTGTTGTGTGTACTGCTGGCGTCCTCCCACAACAGAGAGATGTCCTTTTTGGTTAGTTGCCAGCCCTAAACTGGCACTGTGTGAGAAAGGTGATCTGAGGTGGTCTGGCATTCCAAGCAGAGTTGGTTCCTGCCTTACATTCAGTGCTGCTAGGTTACACTTCAACTCATATGGACTTGATAATGAAGAAGCAGGATAGACAGATGAATGAAAAATGTCTAGAAGTTATATCAGTTGGTATTGGTGAATTACCTGAATTGTATATAATATGTTCTTTTACTTTTATAGCTGCATTTTCTTTAGCTCACACTATTGAACCCTAACAGTCAAAGCAAAGCTATTTGCTACAAACATACTACCAGGAGATTGATTATTATATCTAACCATTGTGTTATCTGAAATGTATTTTATATTTTTTCTAGGGTATGAAAAGTTGTTTTTTTGGAATAATATTAAAAAAAGCTTCAAGATGTCAAATGCTATGTAGGGAAGGTGCATATAAATTAATCACAACAAATCACCCACTGCTACATCTGTTTTGTTATTCCTTAAATATTTTGTCATTAATAAGCCAGTCCAAAGCGTGTGAGCTGGAGTTATTTTTTTTTTCCTTCAGGGTTTTTACAGTTGCATCTGACCTGTATGTATAGGTTTACGTTAGGTTTTTTTTATACATACAGAGGATTGGTCGCCTTGATCTGTAATGTAGCAACCATTTCTCTACCCATAAACAGTGTACATTTAAAACTCTGCTGCTCATCTGTCTTCATTTGAAGACTGGGTTAAAAAATAAAACTAATGATTGCTATCATAGCGAAGATGAGCAGCTTCACCAGTGAAAAGTAGCACTGCCACATTTTGCCAAGGCTAACATTTTTCACAGGCTGGAAATGGCTGGATATACTTGTAAACATTATTAAAAATAATAACTTAATGTTTCCTCTCTTTGACTTGGCAGCATTAGTGAGGTATTATCAATTAGTGTTTCCACCAAGCATTGTGGATCATGCTCTTCGCTTTATTTAAAAAAGAAGTTTTCTAATGCATTCTCCAGCGATTGTCATTAACAGAACAAAACATTGTGTATGTGGTCCAACAATTACAGATGGCTTGTACAAATTCACAGCATGCATGCAAATGTTTATTAAATCTTCCTTGGTTTAATAATGCAGTTAATAGGATATAAGTAGGGTTTTGTCTTCCTGTGCAGCGAGCATTCAAACATTTGGTATGAATACCATTTATAATCTTTTCTGAAGAAAGAACAGAAAAAAATGCATCATGTTTTAAAATAGTCGATGAGTTTATGGGAGAGAAAAATCACTGAAGACAGGCTTACATGCTGCCATTGTTTCATAAGCTTATGTTTTTAAAAAAATCATACTATTAATGTTACCTGAAAGATGCTGTGCTGTCCAAATGTCTACTAATTACTGCTTCTTTAATGCTTTAAAATATGGCTGAAATCTTTCTATTAAGCCGTTGTTTTTATAGATAAATAGACAGTCAGATAGAAAGATAATTTATTTATCTCAAGGGAAAATTGCAATGTTACAGCAGCCAATGGAAAACCTGTACAAAATACACTCAAAATGAAACTGCAAGCAGGATAAATAAACCAATAAATAATAAATGTCTATATTATTAACATTTATAATGGAATTAAAATTAACGTTTTAAAATAGTAGGAAAAAATAGCCTAGTCAAAAGAAGATTTAATAATGGTACTGAAGGATCAGCCTTGTGCTAAAGGTGCTCTGTAGATTGATTAGGACGTCATGCATAGAGTTCACAATAGTCAGCAGCTTAGCCAGCATCCTTCAGAGTCCAATCTAAGGGCCAGAAGAGGGCATGCCTTCATAATTAGTTGGTTAAGCATTTTTAATATATCCTGTTTTTTATACTACTGTCCCATTAAACCATTGCATATGAGACACATTACTTCATCTATGCCAAAGCACCTGAGACATCTCAGGGAATACAGGAAATGCACTTGTGTGGTATGACAGCACCACTGTTTTACATTGTTTTACATTTCCTGAAACCTGGAATGACTGTTTGGGTTCTCTCTGACCACTCAAGTTTCCTCCAAGATCTTAAAGACGTGTTGGTGAATTTAATTGGTGCCATCACAAGTCATAGATAAATCTGTAATGTGATGAACTGGCCACACAAACACATATTATTCCTATGTTATGCACAATGCTATGAAGAAAAACTGTAGCTCCCTTCGACATTGTAATGAAAAAATCTAGAAAAGAAATTGATGGTGAGAAGGAAATGATTAACAAAACCATGTTCACTCTTAGCGCCCACAACAGCTAACCCATCACGCAGTACGCAATTCCAGCACTTGTGCTCTCAGTCTCACTATAGATCAGACAAATCTACTCTAATCAGGTTGGTCAGTATCATCAGTTACACGGTGAACAGTATTACAATATTTTATACACTGTACTGTAGGGTTAGTAGCATATATAGAAATACAAATATACTATCTTTTGTGGTTAATAACTGTCCACTGCTGGGAAAAGACCTTTCCTCACACAAAAATCATGCCTGTTATAGGAATCCTGTAGTGAAGAGTCCTAAATTTTATCTGGTATTCCATAACTTAATCATATGGCTCTTAAGAGCAGGACATAAACTATCTATCTGTAATGTGGTTTAGATGGGGTCTAAAATAATAGGACAGTGTATTCACCAAGTCAATAAGGAGACTGTTAACTATGGTTACCAATTGATGCATCCAGGCACCTCCTGTTGCCCAACTGCCTTTGTCCATTAGCAAAGACAATGGCTGGTTAGGAGACAGTGAAGCAGCTTGAAGGTCTTATGATCCCATTGGTTGGAAACTGAGGTTCGTACAGTCTTAGCAAACACTAGATATGCAGTAGTTTCTGTGTTTGCATCTTTGTTTCTTTTTCAGTTTGTATGATTCAGATCGTATAGAATCTTTGATCCCTTACTTGGACTGAAAATTTCTGGCAATGCTTGCAATCTGTCAAACTGTCAGGTTACCATGTTATATATCAACAAGTGAATCCTAGTAAATTACTGGAATGGTTATCGCAGCATTTTCCCAGGTTGTGTGTGTAAAAAGAGTTAAAAAGAAACACATCACACATTATGCCAGTGCAGAAGGAAGGTCACCAATCATACTAGTGCAGTATGTAACGTGGTAAGAGATGATGCATAGTTGGGGTGCTTGACCAGGCAAAACCCCATTTAATTAGTTGCCACAAAAAATAAAGTAAATCTTTAACAAAATTATGCCTTCAATGGCGCTGCAAAGATCAGCAAGTTGTAATTGTGTGTAGGCATCTTTATGTGAGGTCCAATTTGAGACTGGAGTTCCTAGAGGGCTTCTTTGGCTTCGTTGTCCTCAAGGGTTGCTTCCTCAAGACTGTGAGGAAAAAGGAAAACAAGACACCACATACTTAGGTGAGCCCAGATGGTGATCCTTTGGCATGCATGCATGACAAGGGTAATTTGATAAAGAATGTACAGCATTTAAACTAAGTACTCTGTGGGCATAGGACTAAAAGGTTGATCAGATTGAAGAGATCTAAGAATGTCAAAAACACCATTGTTACTGGGGAAAAGACAGTGTTCTTGATTAGAGTATAAAATCAATGTTAGGTTACGTAGAGAACAGACTACTTGGGGGTTATCATGATTGTGTCATATTTTAAATGGGAACTCAGGTGCTCAGGAAAGCAAAAAGTAACGGGGGCAGTTTAGAGTCATTAATTAACCAAATTAGCTCTTCTTTGGGAAAGTAATAGGAAAACTAGAGTGCTTGGAGGAAAACTAAAGCAGACAACGGGAGAACGTGAAAAAAAACTCTACATGGACAACAGAATTCAAACGCAGGATTTTGGGTCCATGAGGAGACAGTATTTTTTTTTTTCTAAAACAATGGAAAACATTCATTTTTAGAAGTTAACATAATTATTATTCACACATTGTGTAAAACTGTAAGCCACATCACAATATAAGTACATTTAAAATCACTGCCTTTTTGGAGTTCTTTTTCAGTTTTGTCAGTTATTTAAAATCCAGCATCGGATGTAATAAAAATATCAATTTAATTTCCAAGGTACAGTATAATAATGTTAATAAAAATAGTAAATATAGCTTTTAGTTTGAATTGCAGTTATGATTCTGCATGTAAAGTCATGTCGGGAACCTGATCATTGCTTTACTTTGCTTTATTTTATTTCAATTTATGAATTATATATATTGCTATTCATTTTTTATTATTATTATTATTATTATTATTGCTGTCATATCACTATTTTACTTCCAATGGGTGCTGTCATTTTTTGAGATGTTGCCTCCGTATTACTTACCGAAACAGTCACATGCTTTGACACCATGCACCGAATTATAACACTGCTCCAAAAGTTTCTGTCAAGCTCAGTAATTTAATTGAACATTTGATAAAACCTAAGAAAAGACTTAATAGTAGTGATTCTGCATCTTAAACAATAACAAGAATGATTAGAGGTATGTTTGGCAAAAACTATTTATTAGTTTTGGTTTATGTCTTGGTTTTGATATTTTACTGTCTCTTGGTTCCTGTATTTTGATCTTTGCCTATTTTTATGACAATCCTTTTAAATTATCCCTTCAAAACAAGGTTTGTTGTCTGCGACTCAACTCAATTGTAAGTGTAGTACTTAAGTTAACATTTACATTTAAACACCCTCATATAGAAATTTTCAGTTGAAGTTTGTTTTGCTATTCAGTGAAAGTATTAAAAACGTTTGTGTTCCATTCAATGGTTTAATTTTTCTAAGAATAAAAAATAAGTCTGCAGTTTTTGCTGTTAAAGTAGCCACCCAATGATGAGCATAGAGGTGTGAACGGATGTGAATTAACATCTTCTCTTTAGGACACATTGCTTTTTTGCCCTGGCATCTGCTCTCATTATAACAGAACATGACATTCTCACAACTGCTTAAACGAGTCTTGCAAGACAGTGGGCCAGAGCTATTCCTTACAGTATCGGGCACAAGTCAGCTGTGGATAGAGCACCAGCTGACTGCAAACCCTGTCTACTCATATCCCCACGGTCACACAGGACAAACCTAGAATAAACACGTTTGAGATTTGAAAAGAATACCAGAGTGCCAGAAGACAAATCCATGCAGGCACAGGGAGGATATGCATAATCTTTTGATGAGTGCTAATTCACGACCACTTTCACACTGTAGTTTCTGTTTTCCATTTTCTAAATTTTCTATAACTTAAATATAAAAATAGTTAATTCATTTTTACTTGATTAATTTTTAATAGTGAGAATTACAAAAGAAGAGGCACCAGTGCATGAAACAATGTGTCCTAGAGAGAAACTGTTAATTAGCAGCCATTTAGATCATCATCAGGCTTTTGCACATCATGGTCACTTTAATAGAAATAAGCGAGCATTCCATAATGTTAGTGAAACTAATGCTCAGTCTTTGCTAAATTCTATAAAAAAGTAACAAAAGTCAGACTGGGAGTTTCTATTGACACTTACAGTACAGTATAATACAGTAAAGCAACACTATTTTCAACTAAATAAGGTGTCTAAATATAAAAAAGGAATTGACCCACATGAATAAATGAACTTGGAATGAAACTCAAAAGACAATATGGTAGTGCAGAGATGATTTTTGAAAGCACTACTCTAATAAAAAGGACCATAAGGTTATAGGGTCAATATTGTCACATGTGCTGATCAACATATAGCACATTACCACTCTCCAGTGTCATAATCAAAGATGCATAAATGAACAAACAAATGAATGAATTAATAAGTGGCTGTAATAGTAATTTATTATTTCAAATTAAAATGGATATTCACTGAGCAATTGTTAATGTGTAGGGCCTCCTTTTGCTCTCAAAACAGCATCAATTCTTCATGGAATGAATTCCACAAGATACTGAAAGCATTCCTTTAAGATTCTGGTCCATGTTGACATGAGTGCTTCACAGAGTTTCTGCACATTTGTCAGCTGCACATTCATGTTGTTAATCTCCCATTCTACAACATCCCAAACATATTATATTGGATTCAGATCCAGTGACTGAGGAGGCCACTGAAGATCACTGAACTCATTGTCATATTCATGAAACCAGTTTGAGGTGATGATACTTTGTGACATGACACCTTACCATGATGGGAGTAGCCATTAGAAGATGGGTAAATTGTGGCCATAAAGGGATACACTTGGTCATCAAAAATAATAAACTAGGCTGTAGTATTCAAGCGATGATTGATTCATTTTAACAGGCCCAAAGAGTCCCAAGAAAACATTCCCCACACCATTACACTAGCACCACCAGCCAGGACTTTTGACATAATGTAGGCTGTTTGCTTGTATTCATGCTGTCGGTCCTAAATTCTGATCCTGCCATCTCTGTGCCTCAGCAGAAATTGCAGCATTAGAGCAGGCCACATATTTCTAGCCTTCTATTGCCCAGTTTTGGTGAACCTGTGCCTACTGCAGCCTTAGCTTTCTGTTCTTGGCTGACAAGAATGAAACCTGGCATGATCTTCTACTGCTGTAGCCCTTCTGTATGAAGGCTTGATGTGTTGTGCATTCTGAGATGGCTTTCTACTCCCCACAGTTGTACAGAGTGGATATCTGGGCCTGGCTGTTTTCCTCTAACCTCTCTCATCAACAAGGTGTATTCATCTATAGAAATGATGCTCACTGGATGGTTTGTCATTTTTGCACCATTCTGAGTAAACTAGAGACTGTTGTACATGAAAATCCCAAGAAATCAGCATTTATAGAAATACACAAACCAAACACAAATCTTGCAATGGTTGATATCACCAAGATCACGTTTTCCCTGTTCTGGTATTTGATATGAGCATTAACTGAAGCTTCTGACTCATATCTGCACGACTTTATGCATTTTGCAGCTGCCGCGTGATTGGCTGTTTAGAATAATGCAGCAATAAGCAGGTGCACTGGTGCTCCTAATAATTTGCTCTGGGAGGGTATTTGTTACATATTAAAACAATACAAAATATATAAGTGACATCACTCTTATTTTTAAAATAGTGCCCTAAATGTTACCAAATCAATTCCACTCTAGGTAATTCTGAAATACAGACACTTTCTTTATAAAGTACCTTGAAGTGAGTGAGGACTGAAATGAGTAGATGCACAGGATGTCCTCCCTTTCTCACAGGACACTGTCCATATTTAACATTAATATAGGAATACAGCAATGCATTTTAGTCTGATAACCTCAAGTATTTTTAAAATTCATGAAATGGCACATTATTTAATTACCAGTAATGGCAGACTACAAGATAACGTGTAGTGAATACACTTGACTTGAGCATTCATAGTTTTCATACTCTTTTTTTGTACGTTTAGCATTCGTTTGCTCAGAGATAGATGTGCTTGCTGCTTCCTGAGCAGCCCTTTCTTTTCGTTTCTTTCGTCTGCATCTTTTTGCATTAAAACTGATTAAGTCAGTGTTTGTATTGCAGTTACTTAGTACGTTTTCCTTAATTTTTCACTTAAGCTGGCACTTAAGTCTTCAATCTGCCCCAAGGATGATTTAAGATGAAGAGGTAGGAGAAGTGATGGCAAAGGTGGTAGGGATGAGAATGGCGCCCATATGCATGCGCCGCACAGTCACCCTGCTGCCCGTTACCGAGAGTTGATTCTACAATAAAATAAAATAAAAATAAAAAGAGTAATAATTCCAACTCTTAGCTTTTAATATAAAGCTGTAGTGCAGAGTTTCAGTGTAGTATATGTGTACCACATTTCAGGCTACAGGTTACCCTTCCTGGGTTGATCTTTGACCTTGGAAGTCAATCATCACCCTGAAAGCAGATAGTAGACATCACATAGTATATGTGCATGAAATTTCAGGTCAATAGGTCAAACGGTTTTTTGATAACTACAGGTGATTAAAAATCCTGGACAGACAAACAAACAGCCGCAGTAGAGTATTATATAAGAAGATTCTTCATAATAATGCTCAGAATCACACATGGTTCCTCCAAATTTTTGCAGGTAACTCTCTGCCTATGGTTCAACTTGCTCCTCACAGGACTTTATTTTTCTCCTCCTCCTCCTCACTTCGGCTCAACACTTTAAAACATACCAGTTTCTCGGCCAATCTCCATTTCACTTACTATAGATTTCAAGTTCTTTCTTTTAAACAGCATATGAAATTAGCAGTTTGCAAAAATAATTACACAGGAATGTTTCTTAAAGTGAAACTCATTTAGATGTCTTGCTGGAAGAAAATACGATAGAAAGAGGGCAACAACAAATTATATGAGAAAAAAAAACCCAAAAACCTATAAGGCAACAACTTGTTTATCTGTCCTTCTTTTGTTGAAGCTGTGCCTTTTGTAGCTCAGTTGCCATTACAAACAGATTTATATCCTTAATACCCATGTTTGACTGCACAGCTCAGCACCTTTGGGCTCTCACTCATGCGGCAGCACTGGCACTGAGCTTGAGCTGTAGATCCAGGAACTGAAGCCAGAATCGTGAAGGCATCTGTCACCCTATATCAGATCTGCACTTAAAGCCAGTGTACGATAACAAAATAGTAAAGATTTAGTGGAAGCATTGATAGCTGATAACACTTGCTCCAAAAAAGCAATCTTAAAGAAAAACTATTTATATTTTTTAAAGTTCATTTCCTATTAGTAACGTTTCCTTGTTTGCTCAAATTGCTACAGTGATTGTAATCAAAATATTTAAGACAGTTCTGCAATAGGGCACAATCTGCGAGTTCCATGATTGCACAGTGGGTACTGCTGAGCCTTAAAGCCGCACAGATTTGAGTCTGATGCTCAGTTTGCTCTTTGTCTGTATTAGTGTTTGCACATTCCTCCATGTGGACATGCTCATATTACAACATCCTTGGGGGCAAAAAATATTAAGTTATATTAATATAGGAGAGATATACACTTTACAGTACCTTGAAATCTGCAAAATTTGCTATTGGATATGACATTCATTTGACCAAAATGAACAAGAAACACAAAACAACTGGTTTTACTGTACTTGTACTCAAAGGTTTGTTCAAATGTACTTTACATATAGAGATTTACTGATAAATGTTATTTGTTTTCAAGTTCTGTGCCTGATGCCTAACTGAAAAAGAAATCTTTATGATATAACAGTATGGTACACGGCCATACTGTATGCCACAAAGGACTATCATCTTCATGATTTTGGCTTTATTTCTGGTTAGTGATTCTAGATCGGGAGATCATTTTAATCTGGCTTTCTTGATACTGTAACCACAGCTTGCCTTTTGATTTGCTACTGGCCTAAACCTTTTATTTGTTTAATCATATAGTCAATCTCTCTTTCCCTTTTGGGCGTCTTTTCTCTGGGTGATTCCAAAGCAAGCAGTAAGTGTGAGAGAGGGGCAGTAGGGTCTCCTTTTGGGCACCACACCAGGAGTCACACCGGTGAGACACACTGAGAGTGAGAGAAAGCCCTTTTTGAACCATATCAGAAAAAAAACACCCCACTGTCAGCCACCATGATTTTAACTTTTGAATTATTTTCCTTTTTCTTTCTGCTCCACCTTCAATTCATATAAATTTAAGTTTAATTATGTTATGTTTAATTATATATATTAAATATGTCCATGTTAAAGATCTACATGTAAGAACAGATAACCCCTTCCGTCTTTCCTTATAGACACAAGGGTAGTTAATCATCCCAAATGAACAGGCCAGAATCTCATTATATTATATGAGAAAACTGCATCTCTCCTGCACAAACATGAGAATAATATGCAAACTCGGTATGAAAGGCACCACATCCAATAGTTAAACTGATAACTTCAGGCAACAGTGCTAAATTGTAACATCACAAAGTTTGCGTCTACTCAGAAAAAAGGCAATTGTGCAATACATTTAAAATCAGTGGTAAATGTTTAATTGGTGTATATAGGAAAGAAAAAAAAGATGCTGTATTTTACTCCTGCAATGATATAGTATAACATTAATTTTAAAGGGCACATATGACTAAGGGGACCCTTGTTCTATAAACCATTACAGCCTTTGAAAAGCACGCAGTGGATGGCAGATTGCAGTACTGATGTAAAATTGCATTCCAGTTTAACTCATAATAAATTACAAGAATCGGAAAGCTTTTTTTCTATCAAGTTATCATTTTACTGAAGATAAAGCTCAAAAGAAGGAAACAGAAGGACATGTTGACTAATACTGCCAAGAGCTTTGATGGCCACCTGGCTATTTTTTTTTGGTGTGTGTGTGTGCTTTTCTTTGTTTCTTTTTTTCTGAATTAAAGTGAGAATGATCATAATGTTTTGGATGAAAGATGGAACATTTTGTTTAACAAAGTAATACCTGCTATAGACGATCATTTGTTGTCGGCTACAACGTTTATTCAGTGACAAGTTGGACTATGGACAAGGTCAACTCCTGAATCTTGATTATGCTTTTTTTATTCCCCGGAGCCTGCAGACATTGATTTGTACATCTAGTTTACCTTGTTTTCTTATCCATTTGTGACATTCTACAACAGCTCTCATCGAAAAATGTGTCATATAAATAAATTACAACTTAGGACATATACATTAAATAATTTTATAAATGAACTTTAAAAATGAAAGGATAAACCAGGCTAGCTTGATTCCTGTGGATGCACTGGATATTCTGATCATGTTGTCATGTGTAATGAAGCAGAGTCCCATCATTAATCAAAAGAACCAATCGGATAACTAATTTAGGCAATATTCTTTACCACAGGACATGTCGGTCAGTGAAAATGCATTAAAATAGCAAGGGATCAATAACGCACTTCAGGGTTTCAGTTCAAAATCTGTTTCTAATTTGGTATGTTAGACACATAATAGAAGTTAGAGTTTTGTTCACTTTGTACCAAGAAGGTTAATTGTCTGCTGGGTAAAAAAAGTAGGAATACTATTGTTATGTACCTAATTGTATTACAGAATGCAAATTATGAAAATTTCAAACATTCCTTTTGTCAATATTCTTAATAAAAAAATAAAATAATAAATTAAACTACTTATACCTTAAGCAAAGTGGCAGGGTGGTGCTGTTGCTAGTGCTGCTGCTTCACAGATCCGCTGTCCTGGGTTCAAATCCTATGTCTGTTCACTCTGTGTACAATTTCTGCCTTTATCAGTACTTCAGCTGTCCTTCCACATCCCAAAGACACACATTCTAGATATTGGCAATGCTAAATTAATGTTGTTTTGAGTAGTATGTGCATGAATGGGACCGGCACTGGACTGGTATCCCATCCTGTGGTAGTAACTACCTTAAACCCAGTGCTGCCAGGACAGGCACCAGCCTCCTACAATCTGAATGGATGTAGGAATGTATGTAAAATCACAGTAAAATGCTCATCATTCATATTTTACATTGACTGATGTTTGCCTTGTAGACTTTAATCCGCCTCTTAATTATATTCTTCACATTTCCTTAATTAGGTTGAAAGAAAAGAAGCAATGAAGGAAATGGTTAATTAGCAGTTCAGACAGTAATATCAGGTACTGCATATGCTTTGACTGCATAGTGGGGAAAGCGCACGTTGTTGGGTCATATTGTGATATTTCGTTATTTGTAGTTTGCAGCTGTTCAGAATTAAAGTTCATGAAAAACAGTAGATATGGGGAAAATTGTAACATGTCTGTTAATTCCTCCTGAGCAATTATATTAATCATATTACCTCTTTTCAATTATCTCTCCAACTATCTATCCATTAATTAATTTATAATCAAACTAATCTAACTTAAGAGCTAACCTAACACACACATCTTTATAATGAAAACTGCTTAATATAGTTTATATTCACCAGAATCTCTCTGTCAAAGCAACATCAGGTATGGGGATGAAACTGACCCTGGACGGGGCACCAGACGAATGCAGGGTCCACTCACACGCACACATACATGGGGTTAATTTAATGATGACAATTAAGGTCCACTTCTTTAGAGTATCCACATACACAAAGTCCAATAGAGTGGTACTCAGCTCTAAACCCTGTATCATCAATGTTTTTTCTGTAATTTTGTATTTTTTACTGAATGATCATTAAGCCTAATATAGCTATTTTAAAGAACTGTATACTAATATTTTTGCTAAAAATGTCCATTCACAATTTTCTTTTAAATAAGTAATGTGGGCTTATTTATTTTTATATTTACATATTTTGTTAAAGTTTGCATGGTTCTGCAAATAAGAACAGTATGTGTTGTTTTGGATTTCCTGATCTTAGCAAATGGCTCTTTAATGAACTGTTAAATAAGGATATTTATTCAAAATGTTTTCTTAATCTGTATAGTTTTTGTACATATATGAACCTACGTTTTGTGTCTGATCTGCACTGAGTAAACTGTTCTGTCCCATCAGCCTGGTGTCCAATTATGTCTACACTTCTCATCAGTTTGAATTTGATAACATCTAAGCTTTGCTTAATGCCCATAGTAGCTCATGGTGTTGAAATGCAATGCAATGCAATATTTAATTATTATTCATTACTGGTAGGTGATCACTCTAGTATTCAGTGTAATTGAATCCTGTATGGCCTCAGCATATTCGGTGATCTGTTTGGTAATCTGGCTTTGATCCATTTCATAGTGTTCATTTTGGCATTCTTTCTTCTTCCTTTCTCTTTAATTTAAAGTTTTGCTCAACAATAAGAGCTACTGGGTTCTCACGAATACTCTACTTATCCAGCCTCTTTTTTCCTTTGTAGGCTCCTTTGTCTCTTTCAAAGACCGACTGCAGCTCTGCAGTTCCCTACTCTTTGCTATGTAAATCCTACTATAAGCCCTTTTCTTTGAATTTTGCACAGGCCATGGTAAAAAACTTTATCTGAAGGCAAAACAAATGAACAATGTTTTGTGATCTACTCGATTCAGGGTTGTGTTCTGAATCTTGAAGAAAAGTCAGTTCGTCTGAGGACCATATCATGCTCACACGCTTATTGGCCAATTTAGAATCGCCAACTAACGTAACATACACATCTTTGAGATGAAACCTGTAGTACTTGGAGGGACACACAAGCAGACACAGAGAGAACAGTCCAACCAGAAGCAATCAGAGTAAATTATTACTACATGTAACTATGCAGTTGGCATGAACTGCTTGAGCCACAAAAACACAATTGCCAAAAACACTTCCCAAAATTACCCTCTAGAGGGGGAAAACACAGTCAAAATACCCCATCTAGAATCCCAAAAAGCCAAGACAAAGCTTGATAAAAATAAAAGGTTTATTTTTACAAACCTGTGCAGGCACAAAGTTCTGAGGAGCAAAAAAGAATTGCCCAAAAGGCAAGGGTAAATGCAGAGTCACAATGGAGTATTTAAAAATTGTAGTCATGGCAAGAGTAGAGGTTCAAAAAATCGGTAACACAGTCCCAATACAGAATCCAAAAATTGTAGTCGAGAAACAATGCACAGGTTTGAAATCCAGAAATTCAGTAGGCAATAGCAAAATCACAGATACTCAGAAGAACTCTCCTCTCCCTAGTGCATTCAATGAACAATGGGGAATCATGGGGAGGCCCTCCCTTAAACAGAAAGGAGGGCCGTTCCTAGCAGTGATGGGTAAGTGGCCCTGCCCCTTGTGGAACCCCCCATAAAGCAAAAGGGACATAACTAAGGCCCTTCCCCTTTTCTAACATACACACAGAAAAACATACATAATAAATAAAATAAGCATCAATACAATTAAATGATACAAAATTAAACAAGACAGACATGAAACACAACTGTGAACAACAGCCAAGGGGAAAGTGCTTGCTGAAATATGACAGCAGTGGAATGTCCACTCCTATAGCAGCTGGGATTCTCTCACTAGGGAACTTTGTCAGTCATAAGTTAAAAGAGAAGACTAATATTTAGGCAATACACCAAAATCATTACGGAATTGTTTATAATTTTAACAGAACCTAGACAAATAAATTCAAAGTTTTGGTACCCAGTGTTTATCCCAGTAGTGTTGGGCACAACTAGTCACTCTATAGCAAGGTATGCTTACAACTTCTCATTCACTGATCTACTGTGCCGTTCTGCACTTTCTCCCAGTCCTTGCAAGATAATCTACAATAACATGAAATGAACATGCAGATTCCAAAAAGACAGTGTACAGATTCAAACCCAGTCTTCTGGAAGCAAGAGAACTAACAACTGTGCCACTACACTGCAATAATTTAATTAGCAGCTGTTCTTAATAGCCATTATGTTTCACACAATTCATGACAGTATCCAAATATGCCAAAATGTTGTTTATATAAACATTTTACTTTTTAAAACAGACATCAATAGGCTAATTACTGGTGTGTGGCCAACTCTGTTGTGTTAAATTTTAGCAATTTCATTCTTAAATAAAAGAAAACACAATGCTTATTTAATTTATTGTATTTTTTGAAAGCCATTATGCTGGAGACTGTAATTAGTGGAGAAAAAAGTCAGATTGCGAGATGCTGGAAGATAATGCTATTTATTCTCATTATGACAGCTGTCAAATTGTTTCCTTAACTGATGAGGGTTCATTGAATATACAAGACCTAATACTCCAGATGTTAAGATTTATTCCCATGGACAAAAGAGGACAACACAAATACATTTTGCTTCAAATGCTTACATTTCAAATCACTAAATCTGGCATTTCTTTTGTAATTTGCATTTCCATGGTATTCTATAAGTACTGTGCTATATATTAACAGCTCAGATATCTGTAAAATATCTCTTTCACATATAAAACACTCCAATTAATAATGCTTTAAAGTGTGTCATTAAAATAATGTATAAAATCTGATTTTTGCATAATTGTGCTGGAATATAAATAAAAAATGATGCCATTCATACTGTATTGTCGCTGAATCGCAAAAGACGAGCTAAGGGAAAAAATAATAAAGGTATTACTGTTATTAATATGAATAAATAATTTGTGAGTAATATATCAGTCTAAAAGAAAATACTTCTCTAGGAGTAGTTGCTTCTATGTCCAATGTACTTATAACTATAATAATTATAATATACACATTGTTAAACCAATGAAAACTAAACTTAAAATGTCATACTTTACCTAGGCAACTTGCAACAATATGAGATACAATTGGTTGCATTTCTTTTGTTTGTCCAACTGGAGCACAAGAAGACAAAGTGACTTGCTTATGACCACACGATGTTAGTAGCAGAATTTGACCCCATAACCTCAGAGTTTAAAGTCCAAAGCCTTAGTCACTATGCTACATTTTTTTTACACTAGAGAAACAGTATGTTTTCTTGCATCAAAAGAATTCTATAAAAGTGTATTGTGTATATGATATATGCTCACTGGGTAAATTATTAAAAACACCTGCACTCCTGCTTAACTATGAAACTATCTAATAAGCCAATCATGTGACAGCAGCACAATGCATCATGAAGTGCAGTGTAGGAGCTTTGGTTAATGTTCACATCAAACATCAGAAAGGGGGAAAATGTGATCTGAATGATTTCAATTGTGATATGATTGTTGGTGTGAGACAGGTAGGTCTGAGTATTTCAGTAATTGCTGATCCCCTGGGGTCTCATGTATAAAAAGTGCGTATGTACAAAAATGCTGCCTATGTCTGTTTCCACACTCACATCGTGATGTATAAAAACTAAACTTGGTGTAAAGCCATGCACATTTTCACGCCACCTTAATCCCTTGAGTAAGAAAGTTCTATACTTAGTTTTGCAAAGTGGTAGCACCCAGCATCAAAGCAGTACTAATGTTCCTGTTGTGGTTTCCCTTTGTTTTTTAGATCCACATCCGTGATAATGGCTTTATCAAATACCCTCAAATTAACTGCATGTCGTTTACTAGTTTAAGGCATCTAATTGTAATTAACCCGTAACTATATAATGTTCCATGGAATGGCCAAACTATTCCAAATACCATCGCTGTTTTAGCGTTGTCACTCTCAGTTCACCACTCAGAGTATTTAACCCACTGTATCTGAGTGTGGAAAGAGGATTAGTGGGATACAGCATTTAGCACACGCTGCCTCAGCCATGCACACAGAGTATCTGAACTTCTCCCATAGAGTACGGCAAATGCTTCAGAGCCTTTCCTGTAGGGACCTCACGTTCAGAAACAGTTTCATCCCAAGAGCTCTAAACACACTCAATCAGTCCATCAAGTGTTCCTGGTAGATCTGTTTGTACTTATTAGTACAATCACTTCACTGTAAACTTGCCGTACAGTTATAATATTGCACAATCTGAGTCACTTTATAAAGTTCGTATTTACAGATGATGACGACTGGCTTCTAAGTCAATTTAGATTTCCAAGTGCTATCTTCTTGGAGCTCTTGATATCATTTTTAAGATGAAATGCAGTAAAGTATGTATATTATACTGTATTATACAGATACATTTTTAACTTCATTTAAATGATGTCTATTGTTAATAATTAAACATGTGAGGACACAGTTGCGTAGCGTTAGCGATGTTCCAGCCTCGTGCTGTATATTTGCTGGGACTGGTATGACTCTGGATGGATAGATGGATGGAATTATTAAACATGTATTATGAAGATATTTCAATGTTCCATAAAAGTTTTTAAGAATCAACGTTCTAAGCAGATGGCTTGACATCTATTACAGAACTAATTGTGTGTCAATTGGTTACTTGGAGAAAGAAAAGGAAGGGCAGGAATTGGGGGTTAGTATCTTTGTGACAGAAAGTACTGCAGCATTAAATTATTCCATGGAAGGTTGCACATGGTGCAGCAAGCATCTTGCAGGAACAGTTTCTGGATGGGGCACCATTGTGTCCCAATGCTTAATACATGCTTTAATTCCTATCATTTTGAAAATGATATAAAGTATACATATTAGTATTTAAATTGTTCCGGGAGCTGTAATGTCATGAATGCAATGTATTCTGTGTCCTGTCCGCGAAAGAGAGAGCCTGTTTAAGAAGAACATAGTGATTCACACACATAGAGTACATAGAAGAACATATAGAATATGAAGCATTTAACATACTACTTTAGTTACGATGGGATTCAAGAAACTAGTAAATTAAACAATTTTAAGTTTATGACGTTCTTCTTTAATGACAAAATAAACTATGTGATTAAAGTAGGAATTTTGAGATTAAAGTTGTCAGTGCTATTCCACTGTGTCCCTATTTTGTTTTTCTTTTCTCTGTACCCTAATAAGCTTCCATATGACACTCAGACAATGGGCTACGACTCACCTTTTCACTGCAGCTTTAAAATCTGACCACTTTTTATTTATTTTGAGCACTGTGTGACTTTCTGAACTTGAACTTTCGAGTTTCTCTACCACTCTGTCACTCAATCAACTTTCTTTTTGTTGTTTATATTACTGCTTAAACCAACAAATAGTATGTTTTTCTTTGCCTCTACTTCGCATTCACTGAAATTCTTCTTTTTCCCCTGTGTTTTTACCATTGTCTTTTCACAGAATACAAAACATAAGGGGCTATTTATATTGATTTGCATTTTCAAAGGGGTGTAATTTTGGAAGTCAGGGTGGGGCTGCAGATGTGTGCACGTGTGTTACTTTCACGCTGACCAGGATTTATGGAGCGGAACAACATGGAAGTTTCCGTACACACAGATTTATGCATCTGGATTTTTTGTGTGTGTATGCACATTTCCGCTTTTGTCCGTACACCATGTTTTGGTGTTAATTCTATGCACAGCGTTATGCATGAGGCCCCTGGAATTTTCAAAAATCAATAAACATCTAAACTTTGTGGATGGATACACCTTATTGATAAAAAGGGTCAGGGGAGAACAGCCAGACTGATTTGAACTGACAGAATGGCTATGGTAATTAAGATACCCACTCTGTACAGCTGAAGTGAACACAAAAACATTTTAGAATGTGCACCATGTCAAACCTTGAGGCGGATAGGCTACCTTAGCAGAGCTGGCAGTAGGCATGGGCTTACCAAAACTAAACAGATGAAGACTGGAAAAATGTAGCCTGCTCTAATGAATCTCAATTTCTACTGAGACACACAAATTGTAGAGTCAGAAATTGCTGCCAACAGCATGAATCCAAGCCAACACTTCATGGCCAAAATGCCAGCCAGGATGTCTCCATACTGGAAGGACTGTGGGAGAGAGCTTATTTAGGGTATTACCTCCCACCGGAATACTAGGTGGCAGCCCCCTTGGGCTGCACCGGTGCCTCAAACTCCAAAAGGGATCCATGGGAGTTGCCATCTGGCACAGCCCTGTTGGGTTCCATGGGTGCTGCCTAGGCGTCCTGCCGGAACTGTTGAGCCCTTTAGTGCAGCACTTCCACCACACCCGGAAGTGCTCCCGGAAGAAGGTCATCGGTCACCTGGAGCACTTCCGCTGCCCTATAAAAGGAACCAGTCACCACTAGTCTGACAGCCAGAGTTGCGAGGAGGTGAACTAAGCTTGCTGGAGGTGGATGGGTTTCGGCGAGAGAGAGAGAGAAAGAAAGAAGAAAAGAAAGGTGGTATGAACTGTGCTTAACTTTGCTGTACAGGTAGAAAACAGGGGAAGGCATTTCCAATGTGGAAAAGGAAAAAAATAAATAAACCATGTGTGCTGAACTTGTGTCCTGTGTCTGTCTGTGTCGGGTTTGGATGGCAGGAGAGTCCTCTGCAGGTCACAGTATCCATCTTCTAATGGCTACTTTCAGCATGATAAAGAATTGCGTCACAAAGCAAAAGTCATCTCAGACTGGTTTCAAGAACATGAGAATGAAATCAGTGTTCTTCAGTGGTCTTCCCAGTCACTGAATCAGAACCTAATAGGACACATTTGAGAAGTATTAGAAAGGGAAATTTGTAGCATGAATCTACATCTGACAAATCTGTAAAAATTATGCAACATAATTGGTCCTGTATGAGTATGAACGTGGTTATGCATGTGAGTTGGTCTAATGATGTTCTTTGCTGTGTCCAGAGCTATTAACAGCCTTGTTGTTAGTAGTGCCTAAATAGGCTCTGGCACCCAGTGACCCAGAATTTGATTGAGCAGAGCTGATTATGTTATGTCTGTGTCTATGTATACCATGGTTCTTGTCCCAGGTGCACTCTGCGTGGTGTATACATGTTCTCTCCATGTGTATATGGGTTCCAACCGGTTTGCTCTGGTTTCCTCTTGCAGTCCAAAGACATGCAGGCTATGTGTATTGGCAATGCTAAATTTCATTTTCCTTAGTTTTTGTGTGTGCAATTCTGTGTGTTCACCCTGCAATGGTCTTGTGGCCAGTGCTTGATGGGATAGGTTCTACTATCCCTGTGACCCTTCTCTGGATAAGTAGGTTAAGGCAAATATATATATATAATATAGATATATAAAAAGTCAGGCAAAGTGTTGGGATCCTGGTGTAAAGAAAAAAAATCAATAAGAAATAATGATACACACCATCAAGGACACTTTTCAGGCTACAAATAGGTCTTTCTGTAGGGAGCTCTGTCCTCTTCTGAAGCAGGTTCACGAAAAACACAAATTCCATTTGGAGTTTTCTTTAAGTATTGTTGGGACTGGAAGAGGTGGAGCTTTCAATGAAAAACAGATGTGTTGTCAGATGTGTTCCAAAGCCTTTGCCTCCTGTTCTCCACTTATTCTTCACAGATATGTAGTTAGTGACTGTGTTACCACAGTAATCCTCACACATATGTTTCCTTTCTACAGTATACACATTACTGTTCAAAAGTTTTAGAACACCACAGTTTTTCCAGTTTTTCGTCAAATTTAATCCATTGAAATGCAATGAATGACCTAAAATGGTGAAAAGGTAAGAACTAAACTGCCAGAGGTTTAAATTTAAAGTTTATGTCAGCAAAAACGGAGTAAACATAAATCAAATTTCAGAATATTACAAATGGACCTTCTTTAGGGAACAAACAATTAAACAAAATTAATCCTTGCATGTTGAAGCAAACAGTTTGTACAAGTGTTCCAACTTCTGTACTTCTGTTGATTACTTAAAAACCCTCTGTCTATCTGGCAATAAACAAATAAAATGAAACATTACATTATTATCTTTGGAAGTGTAGGCCTTTCATTTAGAGAAATTGTTTAAAAAAAAAAAATTGTCAGTGAGTATGGTGTCCTACACGATCCAATTGTAACTGGAAACTGGAAGAAACTCTGATAGGAAGAGATCTGGCAGACCCAAAGTCACAACCCAGTCAGAAGATACGTTTCTGAGGGTCACCAGCTTGCATTATAGGTGTCTCACAGCTCAATGGCTTCAAGAACAGCTTAACAGTGGTTGAAAAAAACAAGTCTCTGTTTCTGCTGTGAAAAGGTGACTTTGTGCTGCAGGTTTGACAGGGTGAGTGGCAGTAAGAAAGCCTTTCCTTAAAGGATGAAATAGGGCCTTGAAATACTGGCAGTGGACTACTGCAGACTGGAAAAAAGTTTAACAGACCAATGAATCAAAATTTGAAAACTTTGTTTTGTCTGTAGGGTGTTTGTATGTGATCGAGTTGGTGAAAGGATGGTTCCTGATTGTGTGACATCAATTGTCAAACATGGAGGAGTTGTCATGTGCTGGTCTGAATCATTTTGAATCAAAAGGGTTTCCACCGATTGGCTGTTATATGAGCAAAATGTGAATACTATAATGAATAGAAAATCTGAATAAAAGTTTGTACACTTTATCATTCCTTGACATATTTTTATATGCCATTTTTTATTTGTTCTATGCCTTCATTTTATGAAACATTGAGACATTAAATTGCGTGGCTTTCCATAAAAACTGAAAAAACTGAGGTGTGACAAAACATTTCACTGGTAGTGTATATACATATATTGTAAGGTTTCTAAACTCTTTTGGGACTCCCCCCAACGACAGAAGAGTGTCCCGAAGCACAATTGCTGTATCTGTGGAAGACAGCCTATCAGTTGGTGGGGCAACCATAGACTCCCAGTGCTGCAGCCAAGCCACAGAAGCAAATCTTAGCCAATCATGGTCGTGCTATAAGCGCCTGTTGTCGATGGGTGATGCAAGGAACATTATAAATGTAAGGGCACAGTATCACTTGGCCACTAACCTGGTCAGGACCCTGACTGACTGCTGTGTCTGTGTATAGGAGAGTGGTAGATCCCGCTGGTCCTATTTCAAGCTGAATCAAGCTGGTTTTGCTAAAGTACTGATATAGGGACTCACACACCACAATATATATATATACATTTAATATATACACACACAGTATAGCAGTCATTTCAGCAAACAGAATATTTTTATTGAGAGCACAGAGATAAGTGTGATATTTTTAAAAGTTCATCATCCTCACATGTTTTATTCCTTTTTGTAAAAGAGTAATGCATTCTGTCAGGGATAAAATGAAAACATAAAGCATATTGTAAAATTCCTGATAGACATTTTAAACTTTATTATATTAAAAAGTTCCTGCCACTGTATTTTAAGCCAAACTAGCATAGAAAATATAATATGTATTGTTCCTAGCAGAATCATCAATCCTTTCCTTAAAAATTCTACCTTTCCCATGCAATGTAATTACATTTTGATGAAATCTCTCACATATTTATCTCTATTAACTCTAATTAATAAACCCAGAACCTTCATTAGTAAAACACTTTGTAACTAATTCCACTTATTAAAGAGCATGAAGTGACAGCTTGGTGATTTATGCAAGATGAAGTGACAGTATTTATTTGAAGACTGTAGTTTCCTCTGAAACTTTTCTTCGCCCATGCCCTATCCTATCTGCAGGGTATTGACAACTCTGACAAGACTTTGATTATCCAGTCAGCAGGAGTCTGAGGGCTGTCACTTGTCAGGTGTGAGGTGCCTACTGCTCGACTGATGAAACAATTGAGAGGAGATGGGGCTGAACGAGAATGGGAAGATCAGGGTCATCAGCCACCTGACAATAAACTGTCTTGCCATGCTAAGGGGCCTAGTTTCAGCTTTTGCACATCCCTGATTATCCAGCCTCCAAAGTCTTAGGATGCCAGGGTAAGAAATGTAATCACTGTGATTAAATAGTATATATGCTTATGTTCTTGGCTAAAAGAAGAAAAACAATGTAATGCATTGAATACATTAAAACAAGGCATCTTTTGTCTTTTGCCAATATAAAGCTTAGTAAGTAAAAATGGAGTTTTAATGGCTAAAAAGTTTATCACATAATTCAATTTGATGATAAAATTTTCGTGAAACACCTATAGATAATCATTCAGAAGAGAAAGTGACAGAACTTATTTGAAGTTTGCAATTTCAAAACCTTTCCTTTACCATTTATGCTCAATTTTCAGTGTACTGAGAACTCTGATAAGCCTTTGATTTTTTGAAGGTTGTACTGTGAACATAAGGTTTAGTATCCTGAGAAATTTAATACATGTAAAAATAAATATGTGAGATGGGTGGTGGCAGCTCACATCACAAAGCATCTATTAGGAAAACAAGCAAAAAATACATTCTAAAGTGGGATATTAACTAAAAACACTAATGAGCTAAACAAACAGCTTCACTAAACCATACGACAATAAAAACAGAACCAGTCAGGTGGCAAAAAGTATTAAGTTGCTTAATACTAATAAGTCATGGTATTAGCTTTTTTAAACTTTTCTTAGCTTGTGTGCACCTATAGCAAATCATTATAATTATATAATAATTCACACTCACTATAGAAATAAAACAAAATATCTCTAGGGAGCACCTTGCATAAAAATTCAGTCCAAGAAAAAAATGAATGATCCCAGCACACCTTTAAAGCACTAAATTCTCTGTTCTGCAAAGCTGATGGAATGACTAGGGCTCAGAAGGTCAAGCCAAGACTGTAAGAAATCTTTCACCAACTCACAATCCATTAACCTAAATCATCATTAAATTTCATGCCTAAAAGCCTAAAGCCAGAAAGTACATAACAGCACAGGTAAGTTTTAAAGTTTTTACTCAAATCTCAGATGACCCTGGACATTCTGTGACCTTTTATATCAGGGCTGTCGAACTCCAGTCCTGGAGGGCCGCAGTGGCTGCAGGTTTTCATTCTAACCATCTTCTTCATTAGCGACCAGTTTTTGCTGCTAATTAACTTCTTTTGCCTTTGTTTTAATTAACTTGACTCTGACCCGTTAGTTCTTTCTTTATCCTTAATGAGGAGCCAAACAATAATGAAACACAAAACAAGCTGCCACATCACCAGCTAACCACGTTATCTGAACATAAAGAAAGGTGAGGACCACAGTAAGGTCAATCTTTTAGGTCACCAAAACATCTTGACGGTATTCTTAGAAAAAAAGAAAATCAACAGTTTTGGAAATGTCTGCTGTGGCAGAATGAGAGCAGCAACAAGTCATGGAATTAAGTAATTGGTTTAATTAACAGCAAGAATTGGCTTCTCATTAAGGAACTGTCTGGAGAGAAATTGGCAGAAGTTTGAAGCCCTAGTTTAGCTGGTCATCTGTTGACCCGTTTCACATCTCATTTCTGTTTGGCTGCCATTTAATTCAGAAAGGAATACATTCAGAGCACTGAATCCTTTAAAACAGGGCTATTAAAATGAAGGGAAAATAAGTTAATTAGCAGTAAAAACTGGTCACTGACTAGGGAAAGGGTTAGAATGAAAACCTGAAGCCGTTGCGGCCCTCCAGCTCCAGAGTTTGACACCCGTGTTTTATATAATCGTACCAACTGGCATGCTAAATAAATAGTAACGCTTATCAACCACACCACAAAAAGGGCAAATTAATTGCAGCAACCTCCAAAACAATAATAAGTGGAATTTATTATGCAAAAATGTATTCAGAAAAAGAAAATAAAAATTAGAAATGAAACAAGATCATAGCTTTTCTCTTCATATGGACCATTTGATTTTTAAGAATCAAATCTGGATAATGCGGCCTAGTATGTTCCTTTAAAGTTTCTTGTTCATTTTCAAACTTGGTTGCAGAAGTTATACTCAGGTAAGTCTCAATGTTGCAAATATCTGTTTAATTTTGCAGTTATGAATGACTGTTTTAGCACCTTGCATGTTATCACCACATATGAAAAACATTAAGCAAAAGAGTAGTCAAAAGTGAAGCAGGGGTCATTAACATATATTAAAAAGAAAATGAGCTTCAAAAGTAAAGAAACCAAACAAGTTAAAACCACAAACCTAACTATACTCAGCAAAAAAAGAAACGTCCCTGTGTATGTCAACAATAATGTTTTAAAAATCCAAATAACTTTACAGATCTTCATTGTAAAGGGTTTAAACAATGTTTTCCATGCATATTCAATTAACCATAATCAATTAATTAACATGCACCTGTGGAATGGTCGTTAAGACCTTAACAGCTTACAGAAAGTAGAAAGTAGAAAGTCACAGTTCTAAAAACGCAGGACACTAAAGAGACTTGTCTACCGACTGTGAAAAACACCCAAAGAAAGATGCCCAGGGTCCCTGCTCATCTGCGTGAACGTGCATTAGGCATGCTTCAGGGGGGCATGAGGACTGCTGATGTGGCTAGGGCAATAAATTGCCATGTCCGCACTGTGAGACGCCTAAGACAGCGCTACAGGGAGACAGGAAGGACAGCTGATCATCCTCGCAGTGGAAGAGCCCGGATCTCAATCCCATTGAGCACGTCTGGGACCTGTTGGATCGCAGGGTGAGGGCTGTGGCCATTCCCCCCAGAAGTGTCCAGGAACTTGCAGGTGCCTTGGTGGAAGAGTGGGGTAACATCTCACAGCAAGAACTGACAAATCTGGTCCAGTCCATGAGGAGGAGAAGCACTGCAGTACTTCAAGCAGCTGGTGGCCACACCAGATACTGACTGGTACTTTTGATTTTGAGCCTCCCTTCATTCAGGGACATATTGTGAAACATTTTTAGTTTATGTCTTATGGTGTTGACTCTTTTAGTGTTCATTTAAATATTTACACATTAAGTTTACTGAAAGTAAAAACAGTTGAAAGTCAGAGGATGTTTCTTTTTTTGCTGAGTATATAAATGCTTTTAGGAAGCCTTGTTTGGCTCTACTATACCATACAGAATCTTTCATTGCCATTTCTGTGTAGGCGCCTCTGTTTTATAGATGTAATCTGGTAACGTCACATGTCATGTGACTTTATGGCAACAGATATCATTGCTATTAACAATATACTGGCAAACATTGTAAGCAAAGCACACAATGGTGACTTCCAATTAACAAAATTAGGATGCTTAAACGTCACAAAACTGAAAAATAAATCATAATAAAAATACAAATTGAATTACAGTCCAACATAAAATGCAACAGTAGGCCAAAGAAAACTAAATACAACAAAACTGCTAACCCTTGTTTTAAAGCCGCTTAGTGTAAGGTAAGTTTATTAAGGGCAAGAGTCTATCAAAGTAAACAGGCAGAAACCAACCCAGTAAGCAAACGTGGCAGTTAAAATCAACCCTAGGGAAGCCTAATTATTTGGCTTTATACATAGAAAAAGACTCTCAGCAAGGAAATGTGAAAACATTAAGTACAAAAACCATGCTTATCTGTCCAACTTATTTTAGCGGTAGTGTTTGAGTAGTATCCTGTGTATTTTATGAGGATTTTGCTGTGTACATGATCACAAAAGAAAAATAAAAAACAGCTTCTTTATTATTTTTTTCAATTTTGTACATATTTTGCACATACATATATGAAGAAATTATTGAGATAGAGTCGAAATTTTGTCCTTAGGCTTTCAAAGGGTTTATTCTTTTTGGGCATACCTGAACACAATTTTACCATTTTTAGAATGGTGTTTGCCCGTGTGTGTCTATATGTCAGGATATGAGACTTTGGATGAGATAACTCAAAAATGAATCACTCTATCTGAATGAAACTCGTCACGGTTATTAGCATGGTAAATTTCTAGAAGCCTATTAATTTTGAGCAGAATCGCTCCAACAGATTTTGCTTTACAGAGATAATGATATTATATTCTTTCTGCTCATTTTTGTCCCAGCTGCTGCACAACTGGGAAAGGAGAATATACATTGCTTTTAGAAAATGATTTTTTTTTATTTCACTCCTGATAAAATAATATTGGTCATTTAATCCCTGTCAGGGGGCCATACCCTATCCAGGTAACACTAGCTGAAAGGCAGGAAACTGTCCTGGACAATGTGCCCTTTCATTGCAAGGCCCACTGACGAACATCCCCAAACTCACACTGGGGCAATTCAGAATTGTTAATCAACGCAACCAGCACATCTTCTTAGGATGTGGGGGGAAAGACATTGTAGTAGTAGGAAAACATACACAGATATGGGAGGAACTTGCAGATTTTATACAGACAGTGACCGATCACACAATGCAATCTCAAATTGCTGGATCCATGATGAAGCACACCACCTTACATTACTTTATGGCGACAATCACAGTTTTATGTGAGGAAAGTCATGTTTTGAAAACAACAGAATATTTTGTGTTATTTTTGCATATAAGACCAGCCCTTTAAAGTGTATTGAGTGTTTAAAGTGCCATTGTTGACGTAACAAAGCTTTTAGTGTCAAACAGCTGTTGCTACTGAGGTTAACCTTCTCTAACCTCTTTTACATGTCTGGCTGGATAGGCTCTCCATCTTAAGGCACAGTCAGTCATACTGGGCTAACTTAGAGTTCCCACTGAAACTAACATGCACAAGGGAGGAAATCACACACAGAAAACTCACATAAACATGCAAACCCCATACTCTCTTGAGACATGAGACAGCATCCTAACCACTGCAGTACCTTGATAGTTTCCAACAGACCAAAAGCATTAAAATCGTAACTGTAACATTTTGTTCAACTTGACATAGTTGTTTTTTTCCCTTCATGCTCTATAACTGGTTGGAGTTGTAGTGGGAAGTTTCAATGTTCTTTTCTTGTTTGTGTGTTTGCATAAAAAATGGCTTCCCCTCACAACTGAAAAACATGTTTTTGCTTTAGTTCAGGAGTTCCCCAGATTAGTCCTGGAGGGTTCAGTGGCTACTGGGTTTGTTCCACCCTAGTTGCTTAATTAAAAGACCTTACTTGTCAGTATTGGAACTTGTTATCCAGTTGATGGCTTGTGTTCTGTATCATTCAGCAATTAGGATGTCTACTTTGGAGTGCTTATAATGTTTCAAACTCCCATTGCTTGGCAATCCTTCAGTCGCTTCCTCTGTATCTAGTGTAGCAGAGTGACTCTCTGGACTTTGCTCTGTAAAGCAATCTGTTCGGGGGAAACCTGAAGAAGGCAGAAACCTCTTTTGAAATGATTCAGCTCCTGAATTTTGGGCAGTTGGACAAGACATCTGCATGAGAGTTCTGTCCCACAAGTTGACACCTTGATATATTGGACCTTATTTAATTTAAAAGAAGGCTGGACAAATCTCTTATAAATTGGTTTTTCCATCTTATTTTAGGAGACATCTGGTTCTTTTTGTATTTTAATTGAAACCAATCCAATTGAGTCCATATTTTAGTCGCTGTATTACTCCTGTTCCCATTAATGTGGATGGCTGTGAGGAATTTAAGGTGCAGTATATATTGGACTCTCACAAACAGGAATCTTCAATGAAATATCTAATTTATTGGTATGGATATGGTCCAGAGGAATAATAAAGGATCTGATCTAATTTGGTATATGCTCCATGGCTGCTTGCACACGTTCATGCTTGCTTTCCCTATAAACTAGAAAGGCATGTTCGGAAGTAGGGCTATGTTATGAATAGCATATTTTTCCCCAAGTATTTCTGATCTTTTGCAACAAAGTTTACATGTGTTTTGGAGTGTTTTGATGTCAAGAAATTCAATGATAAAACTTATTTTTTGATTTAACCCAGTTTTCCTCCTGATGGAATTATCCAGTGCCAGTTTGAACTTTCATGGATGTCATCTTAGGACTCTTTTGTAAGGATGCAACCCATAGTTTCCTCTCCAGGTCAATTCCATTCAAACACCTTTACATTCTAATTTAATTCACCCATATCAGGTCATTCTTATATTATAGATTTTTCCATTCCATATTATCCAAATAATTTGTGTCCCAGAGAAGATCAGTCATTATCACTCCTTCACTTTTTACTACTCTGTTTCTTTCCAAACATTTTATTAAAATGTAAAAATCTGCAAATGGGACCAAGTTGAATGGTAAAATGCTGCCCGCTTTGTTTCTACTTAAAAAATAAGAAGCGGTAAAACAGAGAATGCATTTGTTTAATAGCAATTATGGTTGGAGGGTCTTAACAAGACAATTAACTAAAATGAAGCACAAATGATACTTGAGCCATAATAACTGCATCAGATGAAGTGCTAAGCTTCTAATTGACCAGAAAAACCTGAAGCCACAGCCAGAAATGAACTTTGGAACCTCTGTTTTAGGTTGACTGTTCATTGTGGGTGTAATTGCGTAGATGTTTGCAGTAGTATGATATGAGGTGAACTGCACTTCCTTTTATTGTCTTGCTTTTGAGACAGGCTCCATTTCCAATCTCAAGTGCTTGTGTCTAATGCGTGGATTACGTTTGATAGCTCAAAATGTATGAATCTGAGTGGATTCGAAACAATAGGTAAATTTGCTATTGATTTAATATGGATTATATTTTAATTGAGGCACATTTAACAAATACAGAACTATGGGAGTTGCAGATAAGTAACAGTGGATGTGATATTTGTGTGATTAATGCAACCAGTCATTCATTTACATTGAACACTTTATAAGTAATGTGTGTAGATACAGTCTTTAGGTACATGCAGAATGAAGCCAAGTCTTAATCTTTGCTTTGCATGAACATTCATAACATTCAACAAAAATTATCCAATGACACACATTTTCAAGACAAAATATTTAAATCAATACTAATTTAAAAATTGAGGGACAGGAGGGCAAAGAATAAATAATCATCTTGAACCCTAAAGTCAACGGGCTTGTTGGATTTAGAGCTTAAAATAAATCTATCAGCAAGGTGTCCTATTTCTTTCCTTGTCACTGGGTCTATCCTCATTTAGTCCATGTTCTGCCAGACTTAATAAGTTCTTTAATCACTTATGGGATCATGGTTTAGTCTATATTGTCTCATGGCCTCCAGGTCACAGTACCCTCTGGAGTCTTCTAAAAGCTTTGCATCCTCAAGTCTTCTGTATTTCTTCAAGGACCAAGGCTCTTGCCCAGTTTTTGGACTGCATCATGTAAAGTATCACCACAGTCTCACTCTCTGTGCTGCCACCTAAAAGCCTGTAGAATAAAGGTCAGCTTCTGTCTAGTCCTCTTTGTATATTGCTGTAAAAGGGCAAGTGTTTCACACATCTAAAGTAGAGATTCATCACAGAGAAAAATTCCAACTACATTGTGCATCACTTTTTTCTGAGTGGTACTTCTGGGCCACCATCTTCTTCTTTGTCAGTATCCTTGTTTTTACTTTAGATGTTTCATTTGCATATGCTCTGCTAGAGAAGTTGCAAATTATTTATAGTAAGGGTTATGTTCATGTTACCTAATAATGAGTATAATCAATCCTAGGAGGGTAAATGCTAAGTAGTCTTTCTCTTATTTTCATACATACTTTCAATCAAAAAAGTCTATGGATTTAATAATAACCATGTTTTATGACTATTAGTGTTTACTAATCACGTTACAGCACCCTCACTGGAAAGGATTAGAAAATGTATAAACTATGCAACTATTGTAAATACAAATATTACAATCCTGTAACATAGTGTATGAATGATTCATATATGTCTCCTATTATAAACTATTCATTTACACAAAAAATTAAGCATTCATTTTAAGCAGACAGAAACTGAGAGTTCTCTAAACCAAACTTCCCATACTAAGCATACACAGTGTACCCAGCAGAACATGGGCTTTCCGTTCTGCTCCATTTTTACTATTAACAACTATTAAAAGTGAGGAAATAATAATAATAATAATAAATCGTCTAACTAAATCAAATCAAAGTTGTCAGAGATAACCTTCCTCAGCCTAATGAGATAACTTTAGAGAACAGGAGGTGACTGGTAAAGCTTATCAAATGGTGCACTACAGTACGCTGTGGCTCAAGTCATGGAAAGGAGGACCTCAAACACATTGAGTGGGGTTTCACTTTGATGCCACAGGTCAGGGAGAAAGATAATTATAAGAAGGAGAGAAATGTATGTCTTCTTTTGGGAGAGCAGAACCTCACAATAATTATCCATCAGGCACACTGGCAGGTAGGTGGCAAAGTTTAAAGGGTTCTTGCAATTTAGGACTGGTCTTTGCATTACAGTATGGCATAAAGAATTCCCAGAAGGGAAATCCTGATGTCTTGCTTTAAACATGACCTCAAAGAGCTGACAGACCCTGACAGGCCATGACATTTACGTTGCTGACTACATGTTACACACTTACTGGGTTGATCCCTGTATGATGGGCACAGAGGGTTTCTGCAAACACATTGCAAGCAATTCTTCTAGTGGCAGAAGATAAATATTATCAAGACAGAACAGTAATGCACAACACTAGTAAATTGCCAGGCTGAATGAATGATGAATCAGACAGGAGAGTCTAGTTAAAAATAGTTCAAAAAAGAGCTAAATGGTGATTGTCATGTGTTTGATGTTGCTAAGTAACAACAGATGGAAATACGGCAGGCATGGACAGGAGTGTTGGTCATATGTGAGCCATGACAGTGTACACAAACTTTATTAGGTTCACCTCTTTTACTTCCTAAACTGCCTAAAGGATTATGGGCAGAGATGTAACCCATTCCTGACAGAATATATTACCATAGACTTTGTAAACTAGCCAATGTACTCTGCACATCATGTTCCAACTCATTCCATTGATAGCCAACTGGATTGAGATCTAGAAACTGTAATAGTAACTGAAATGTAATTAAATCGTGGTTATTTTATGTTATAGAACTAGTCCAGGGATGGTATTGAGGAATGGCAGCATAATTGTGATAAAAATAGTAAATGGCATTTGGGCACATTTCTGGCCTAAAATTGTACAGTAGTAATAGTATATTCACATGTGTAGAGTACAGTGGGAGTCTTACATGTCTTACCAACATGCAAATCATTACCACTCACTGTCACCATGAAAACAGAAATTCATTAAATACATAACTGCATTTTGATTAATAGAAAACTCAAATCAGGTCATTCCTTGCTTAGATTACACTCTTCTTTTTCTTCTTTTGACTGCTCCCGTTAGGGGTTGCCACATCATCTTCTTCCATATCTTTCTGTCCTGTGCATCTCTTTTCTGTGACACCCAGCACCTGCATGTCCTCTCTCACCACACCCATAAACCTCCTCTTAGGCCTTCCTCTTTTCCTCTTGCTTGGCAGTTCTACCTTTAACATCCTTTTCCCAATATACCCAGCATCTCTCCTATGCACATGTCCAAACCAACACAATCTCGCCTCTCTAACTTTGTCTTCAAACCATCCAACCTGAGCCGACCCTCTAATGTCCTCGTTTCTAATCCTATCCATCCTTGTCACACCCAGTGCAAATTTTAGCATCTTTAACTCTGCTACCTCCAGCTCTGTCTCCTGCTTTCTGGTCAGTGCCACCATCTGCAGCCCATATAACATAGCTGGTCTCACTACCATCTAGAAAACATATTACATTATTTTAAATCTGGCCTGAATTTGTCAATATGAATCAGCAGAATCCAGGATTCATCACACAAGGTAATATTTTTTTTAAATCTGTGGTGTCCAGTGTTCCTTAATTCACTGAAAATGCTTCTTTGGATTGTGAACTATCATACCTCATCAACGCAAAGTGCAATGAGCAGTCTGTTTGGCCTTTATTTCAATTGTTAGTTGACTAAATGCAGTCTGTTGTTTATTATCTGCAACAACTGTCATAATTAATTAGTTAATTTTCTCAATTTACTGATCACGACCTGCTTTTACAGGATATTTTTTTTCGGTAATAATACGAGAGTTAAAATTTTATGCAGGTTGATGTTCCTGATGCATCTACAAGTTGCCCAGCTGGAGCACAATACCTTGTTGTATTCAATGTTACTCAAATACCTAGTTTTGCCCATCTTGCACACATAAACAATCTATTGTTACCCATCTGTGTGCTTTAGCTAGTGCTGCTTGTATATGATGGCCTCTCTCCACACCCTTCGAAGACACAGGCTTTATTCAAAACAAATGATTTTATTCTACCATCTCTCACTACTATATAAGGCCCCACATATTGTGCTATTGTCAGCCTCCATGTTATTTGAATGTTTTTGTGGGAAAATGTTACTTGCCACCTTGATGTTGCCCTTTCCAGTAGGAACCATTTGCCAACTGGGCACTTCTTTATAACACTGTATAAATATATAGTAAAGCAATAAAGCCCTTACAGCAAGCAGAATAACTACATGGAAGTCCCAGAATTCAAAAATGATGTGTACAAACAAAGGAGGAATAAGCAAAGCAGGTAAAGATGTGCTCTTTGAGTGGTTTTTGCATTACTTGTTTATTCACTTTTACCGAGTGGCATTCACTGTCATTTTCTGTGTTTTTAGAAACAAGAATATGCAGGCTAAAATATAATCAAGTAACCGGCAGGAGTCTGTAACCAGAAAAATGGATGGACTAGTAGTCTGAGACTCAAAGCAAAACCAAACAGGGTAATCAGAAGAACTGCCAAAAGTCACATAGTCACACTAGAAAGGAAAACTGGAAACTGCCATAACCAAAAAGCTATTTTAATAAAGTAAAATGCATTTAAACGGTAATCAATATGGCACACAAAGAAAGTCACAAAATGGTGCTGGCCAAAATTAAAAACAGAACACAAAATGGCATTGTCTGAATAATGATAGCTTTAAACAACTACTTTAAATATTAAACAAATTTGTGCAAAAATGATCAAAACTGAATCTTCCAGTTAAAAAAAAAGACTCATAAAAGTTGAGTTGAGAAGGAAGTGAAAGAGCCAGGCTCTGGTAGTCAGGATGAAGGAGAATGACTACCGGTATGCTGTTTTGGTTTATTCAGACTCAAAACAAGAGAGGGGTAGGCAAATGCAAAGTATGTCCTCCCAGAAGCAGTAGAAACACCCATATAAGTTTTTTCCTTGTCTAATAGGCAGATGGGTAATTTTTTTTACCTGCAGTTACTCCTCCTTTCTCCTCTCTTGTCTGTCTTCTACACCAATGAACCTTCACCAAAATGTACATCCTGTTTTGCAATCACTGAAAAGTTCACAAGAATGTCACACAGGACATTCATTACTTCATAGGTTGGAGTGGGTCTGTAAAGTTTTTGGGATCAGTAGGGTACAGTTCCTTCTGGTGGCCCCAGAGAATTACAATTTGAACTCCTGCAGGGCCTAGACCCATGGTGGTAGTATCCAGAAAGCCTGTTCTTTATATTGGGTGGCAGCATTCCTCCATTCCCTATTTGCTGCCATGTGTGCTTGTACAATCCTGGAGTTGCACTGCATTCTTTACAGTCCACCATTGCCAGTCATACTGCTTAGTTGCTTACCCACCTATAAGCCTATTTGCAGTGTATTATTTCCCCCTTTATCGCCTGTCTTGGACTGGACATGTTACTGTCTCATGCCAATAGAACATTTCTTTCAAAATTTATGTGTGTATGTTAAAATGTAACATATGTAAATTCAGTATCTTTTCTTATCATGTTTAGGTATTCAAATGAAAAAAAAGCTAATCTCTTCAGATTCCAAGACTCTTGCTTAAACGGGAACATTTCAAGGCATTTATAATATACTGTGTACGAGAAATAATGTAGCCGGAAGACAAATCTGTCACCATGAAGTACTGTACTCAAGGTGGCTTCTGTGTGAGTGGTTAATGTTGAAAGGGTATGATGGTACCACTTCTGATCTCTAGATCTGGGCTTTCGGTAGTTAATGAATGGGCTGTCAAGAAGAGTGAGAAGGAGCTTTGGTGGCACTTGCAAAACCAGCGAACACACTCAAAATGAATTATTGCTTCAGCTGGATGTGCATGTTTTTCAGGGACCTGTGATGGGCTGTGATAATAAAATTTATGTCATCCTACAGAGCTGTGTTTTTTCATTCCCCTCCCCTGCTATAATATCTGTGCTTCTCACTGCCTATTATCCCTTTACCCTGTACTAGTGAAGTCATAATGGCTTTGATTGTTCTACAGAATCACTCTGCTCAACTTACTGATGGAGCCCTAAATGCTGCATCGCGTAACATTTGTCACCTTTCCCTAACAGAGTTTTACTATATGTAACTATATATTTTACACAGGGCAATACTCACTGAAAATGTTATATGTTTTGTGCTAAAAATGCATGAATAGATATATTCAGAGTGGATATTCATTCTTTATTTTATTAACCAAAAGAGTTTGGGGTAAGAGCATATATAAACCCTTTGTGAAAATGACATGGCTACAAAAACTGTATACATTACATAGCAGACCGATCCTGTCAGCAACTGTGTAAAACAAGGGTCTGTCCTCTCTACATACTGAATGAAGAGATTTGTACTTTGTTGTTATTATTTTTATTATTATTATTATTATTTTACTTTGTTAGGTTCTTATTACTTGCTTTTTCAGTTTTGACTAAATGTGTGCATTTTTTGATCATGTTTTAATAGACTGAAAAGACACTATTAAGTAAAAAATAAATAGGACTCGTCTAAAGTTTTATATGTTGTGTATGTGATTAACAGTATAACTGCATCAAGAGGAAATCAACAATCATCTCAGCTATGTTTAATTTGCATTAGTTAGTGTGATGAACAAAATGGTGAAGTCCTACTATACAGGAAAATGCTGCCTAGTGTGAAGAAATCCATTGTTGCATGTAATTCTATGAAAAAAGTGGCATGATAAACGGAGAGTATGTATGCAAAGGAACTCTCACAGGTGAAAATGGAGCTATCAGAAAACCTATAGTTTCTGTAGGGGATCATTTAACTGGAATACTGAAAGAACAGTTGCTCAACTTAACAGGAACAAGAATATATTCTCAAGTCTTTATTGTAAGATCACTCTGGCTGAGCATAAGATAATTGCTGAACTGTGTGAGAAAACGTAAATGTGTCCTAATAGAATCCCAGAGGTTTGCAGTATGGGTATTTGTGAAAAAATAATATTGATGCTCAAAGCAAATAGTGCATCCCAATCAGTGTGTATGTTTCTGTAACTTATACAGATGCACGGTGGAGTTCATCCTCACCGGCTGCATCACATCCATGTATGCTCAGCTCAAAAACATGAAGCACTGCAGAGTGTAGTGAAAATGCCACAGAATATTACTGGTACCGAGCTGCCCTCACTTCAACACATCTACAGCTTACATATTGTCTTAGAAAGCCAAAGAGTATTATTTAAGAGAAAGACCTCAGCCATCCTACACTGTCACTTTTCTTACTCTTCCATTCTGGCAAATGATGAGGGCCCATTGGCATTTGCATATATAATACTGTGACAACTTGTTGGACAAGACACACAGGAGCTACTTTTCCGGGGAAGTCTTCAAGATGCCGACTGGCTTTTTATTTGGTGGGCCGTGCTATACCACTCGCATTGTCTGGGTCAGGGGTACACCTCCAAAATAATAAAAACAGATCGTATATAGCCTATATTGCTAGCCCTTTAAGCATTCGCTCCCTTTTCCAGTTGCTGCTCCTGTGTTTCCTACCTAGCTCCAAAGCTGCCCCTCGCCAACCACATCACTCCCCTTTTATTTGCCCGGAAGCATCGTTAATTATCCCTGACCCCTGTCACTCAGCTCTCTCTTTTAGGAGGTGCCCTGAGCCCTCAAAAAGTGCTTTCCCCTCAAGACTCCACCTCAACCCTGCTTCCACTTGCCACAGCCCATGCAGTAGCAAGACACATCACAATGCTTAAAAGCAAGTATTGTATATAAATGTTTAATGCTTACTAGTATATGCTTTTTTTATTGATTTAATTTTTTTGTTGCATTTTTGTCAACTGTTCTGAGGAGGTATGCTATTGTACTTGACTTTTTAATAAATTCACGGCTTCTCCGCTGTTTTATTGTTTGTTTATTACAATGCGAAGTTATCGATGAAGGCGGTTGTATGCTTACAATGCTTGACAGATGCCGAATGTCATTTCAACACAAGTCCTGCAAATACTAACGTAATTGAAACAAACCAAAAAACTCAAACCGATTATGACAGCAGCAATCCAAGCTGTGAGAAAACAGTAAAAAGGAGGCATGTCAGACGTCGTGGTACATTTTCTGATGCAGCTAGACAGAAACAACTTCGCTGCTGCCAAATACTCACTGAAAAATCCACAAGTTCATAGACACACTGCTGCCAAATATTCGCAGGCAAATCCACAAGTTAATACCGGGAATGCCTGTTAAACATCTTAGATTCACGAGTAGCGATTTAGGTAGTGAGATGTCTATCGAGGAGATCACCATCGAACTGTCACTTACCAAGTGGTTTTCATGCCCGGAGATGCCGCCTGCCTTTTCCATTCTCTTTGTTACATATTGCACGGCCATATCAGGCTCAATCTTGATATCCGGAGGAACATTGTGTCTTGTGTATTGATTGACTGGGACAGGTTCAAGGTGTGGATTGATGACTGTACAGGAGATAATTATACTACACAGGAGCACTAGAAGAGTGAAATGCTTAAGCCCTTCACCTATGCTTCTGCATGTGTGTTGATGGCTGCCGCTGAATTGTTCGGTTGTCGCTTTCGAGTCTACCGAAATGGACAAATATTTTACACCTTTGGAGAACCGCCAATGGCTCTTAAACATCTTAGATTCACAGGTGACGATTTGAGTACTGGACACTTTGATGTTTATGAATGTTTAAACTCTCAAAAGCTGGATGCGAAGTTATAGATGAAGCCAGTTGTGTGCTTACAATGCTTGACAGATGCCGAATGTCACTTCAACACAAGTCCTGCAAATACTAACGTAATTGAAACAAACCTTGAAACTCAAACCGATTATGACAGCAGCAATCAAAGCTGTGAGAAAACAGTAAAAAGGAGGCATGTCACACTTTGTGGTAAATTTTCTGATGCTTTGTGACGCTGTTGCCAAATACTCGCAGGCAAATCCACAACTTAATAGAGACGCTGCCGCTAAATACTCGCAGACAAATCCACAAGTTCATAGATACGCTGTTGCTAAATACTCGCAGGCAATTCCACAACTTAATACCGGGAATGCCTGTGTCAGGGATGCCAGGGGCAATGACCCGGCTGGGACGCCGTGAGGGACCGGATGTGGGTCTGCGCCCACCCTGGATCACGTGGGGGCTGCCTTCCTGGTTGCTCTGGGGGCCATGGGTTGAGGGCATGGAAGCTCCACCCTGTAGGGGCCCATGGTCACCGCCAGGAAGCGCCCCAATGCCTTGGGGATCTGTTACCTCAGCACTTCCGCCACACCAGGAAGTGCTGGGGGGAAGAATTAAAGGGAGCCCGGAGAGCTGCCGGGAGAACAGCCGGCACTTCCGCCACACTGGAGCGTGGCCAACGAAGGAGTGTCGGGAATCACCTGGAGTTCATCCGGGAGGATATAAAAAGGGCCGTCTCCCTTCATTCAGGGCTGGAGTCGGGTGGAAGCAGGACGAGGCACGAGAGGTGTGTGGAGGCGGCCCGAAGAAAGGCATTGAGTGGCCAGGACTGTGTTGGGGTTTGTGCACTGACTTTATTTAGTGTCTGAGTGACACATTATGGTAAATAATTGTAAATAAAACGTGTGATGGTTTGTAAACAGCATGTCCGCCTGTTTGTGTCCGGGTCGGTTCCACACCTGTTAAACCTCTTAGGTTCACAAGTAGCAATTTGGGTAGTGAACACTTCGATGAATTAAACCTGTTATCTTTACAACAGTTGACAAATACAGAATGTAACTTGAACACAACACATCCTCCAAATAAGAACCTGATTGAAAGAAATAATGATAATCAAATCCTTGATGACAGCAACACATAACCGTGACAAAACAATTACATTGGCAATCATGTTACGTTATTTTTAAAATGTTTCCTTTTCTTTTTCATAACTTATTTAACACTCTACTTCTCCACTGCGAAGCGTGGGTATTTTGCTAGTAGTTTATATTATAAGAAAAAAAGACTTTAATTACAATACAGTTACAATAAGTTGTGTATAGTCCCCAGGAGCAGGTATGGTTGCCTGGTCAAATTCTATTGCCAGGAGACTTGCTGTGCTATTTCCATAAGTGCAAACTCTTACACATTAACACAGATATTATTATTGTCCTGTGTCAGTAGGACATTAAAGTTGTTCCAGCTAAAAGGTCTCAGCACAACACAATTCTAAAGAGGCAGCCTGTAAACTTTATGTATTCATGAGACTTGAAATGCCGGCTAAAGATATGCAGTTTGCAACAGTGTATAATAAAAGTTGGTCCTTTGTCTCTTTTGATGGCTTGGATCCATTTTCTTCTCTGTGCTTTAATGGTTGGAACTCTTTGACAAAGTAAAGTTGTTTTTGTTTTGGATTTGAACACAGAAGGACACTAAAGAAGCTCTTGACTTGTGATTCCACCATTGTTTTGGATAACCAAAAGAGAGTTTATCTGTTGAGGATGCCTCCTAAAAAAAGGAAGTGTGACAAGGGTTAATTGTGGTAAAAATTACTTTTTCAAATCTAAATGGATTGAAAGTATTTGTAAGATTACCTTTATTACTTTATTATGCACCTGTAATATTCTAGTGAATGATGGATCAAATTTTGAAATGTATAAAGGATACCAGGGTGCCTAATTCGAAGATACAGTAATTTTCATTAATGCACATCACATGCTTTCAAGTAATGTTAGACTGTGAAAAATCAGACGAACTTTGCACTCCAAAAATGCAAAGTTGGCATATCAGATGCACTATCTTGGGTACTCAATGAGTAGTGTACTAAGTAAAAAACAAATGAGGGGAGTGCTGGCATCTTGCCATCCTGAAACCCAGAAGAGGGTATGCATTTTTTAGGATAAGCTAGTTATTACATGTTTATTTCAGATTTTGCAGCCAATGCCATACTTTTGACTGATAGAAAAAATCAGTGTAATAATCACACAATTATTCATTCATTGGCCTAAAAAAATGCTCTCTTCTGGCATCCACTCTTTGGAAATTCCAATTTTGTGAAGCAATCTTTTGTACAGAAGGATGCCTTGTAGTTCCATTATTTTTTGTGGAAATGCTGTTAAAACTTGTGTCCCACCACCCTTCCCTGTAGTGACTTTATAGGAATAAGGACACACATTCTCAACTCATCAGCTGGTCCCCAACTTTTTTTTGCTTTCACAGCCCAGCATCCCCCTTTGTTCATGAGTTACATGGGTAGAGATGTGTTGTCACATTTTGCTGAACCTACTGTCATACACGGGCGAATAGGGGGCAGCCATCAGGCCCGACACAGCACGAGTACAACAACCAAGGGAACTTGCCGCTTAGCGCTAATGCCTCTCTCTCTTTTCCTTCAGGAAATCAGATGATTAGAAGACTTACCTTTTGAAACTCTGTTCAAAAACAATTCATGAACTGTCTTCTTCCAGGTGCCGAAGATACAACTCCAGTAGATGATCTCACTTCCAGCTCACTCCAGATGACTTAACTTCCGCCTTCAACTCATCTTATCACCTCCGGCTCACCACTTCAATGTCACTATCAATTATCATTGTCATTTCCTGTCCATTGCATATAAAAATCTTCTGTATCATTCAACCATTGTCTCATGGAAGTCTCTGTTTGTTTACAAGACTGTTACCCACAAGACCGTCCGTTATATGGGACAGAGTGCCAAACCTTTATGTGATTCTCTTGTGTTTTCTCTGTCTTCACACTACAAATGATGTTTTGTTCATTTAACAATTGGACAAAGGTGGTAGGACAGTAACTTAAGTGAAAGGAACAACAGCTTATTCTCTGTGGTATTGGTAAGGGGAAATCAAGCTGAACTTTAACTAAACATAGAGCAGGATGTGAAAGTCCTAATGCATCCTTATAAAAGTTATGAGACTACAAGGATACAAAAGATGCCCTGTCTAATGTCTTTCAAGCACCACCACTCTGAAAGCAACAACAATATACACAAATACTTTGCATTGTATTCTTCCTTGTTTAATACAACACCTGTAATTATGCTCACTGCAAAAGGTGCTAAGTTGTTAATTTGACTATAATGTATTGTATTTGAGTGTATTACTGTACAGTTTGAATTACTTTTAGATATACTAACTTAATCCAAACTGACCAATCTGCACTATCATTGCTTTCTTTCAAATGCACGAACACAGTAAATGGTGACAATTTTTCTTTCTTTCTAAAGTAAATATGCTGCACTGCATAATGTCAAAACGCAGTCTGTTTTGTTAGTAACAGCTTTCATGATGCATACATACAAAAATAAGATATGCAAATCTAACTACAACAAACAGATGATCAAAGAAAATAAGATGCAAGCTTCTATCCATGAATCTTAAAAGTCTGGAAAAAAATGATTGTAGACTCTTTCTCTACATATTCCATCGCTACCACTAAAGGCAGTTTACCAATTAGTTGCAATAACCTACTATATTTTGTTTTTCAGGTGCAAAAAACACACAATTTATTTTCAATTGGTTTAATAATTTTCATGTTATATTTGTTTAACTGCAAAGAGGTAAATGTTCAATTAGACTGTAATGCCCAACACAATGGTAATGCAACTCCAATTAATGGGATTCCCAATTTAATTGACTTCCGTGAAAAAAGTCCATTTAGCACAAATGGAAAACTTGGCATGAAACTGTTAATGGAGAGAATATTAATTTCATTATTATTGGTATATATTCTTAATCATTTTAAACAATTTTGATATAAGGTTACATACAGTAGTGTTAAATCTACATATTTACTTATATAATATATAATAGAATAAATTAAAGATAATACTTTTTCAAGTATTAACATTGCATTCCCTCTTCTATATTTCATTTCTGAACATTCAACAGAAAAGGGTGAATGATATAATTTATGCCAGCCAGACCTATACAATATGTGTATTTGAAAAAACAATTTCTAAAGAGACTAGAAAGCATAATAAAACAACAATTAAATTAGCTTGGTAGGCTTCTTTCAGTAGTCCTGTGGAGCCAAACATGATTTTTGGAATAGGAATGCTGTAAGCATCATGTGTTGTAAAATGTAGTGCGTGTGAAAGAAACAGGGCACTAGTGGGCCCCAAATTCCAACACAAACATATAATACAGTCCCAGGTTCAAAATAAAGGTGTTTTTAATTACACAATATATCCAAAAAGTAACAAAGCGCAAGTTATCTCTCCATAAGTCAGTTCTCCTCTCTTCACCGCACTGCCCTCCTCCAGCCAAGTGTTGCTTTCCTTCCTCACAGCTCCAACTCGCCTCATCAAGAGAGTACAATCCCTTTTATTGAGGACCTAGGAGTACTTCTGGTGCCAGGACTACTGCCCATTGGAAGTACTTCCAGGTCATACGGAAGTCCAATATAGCAGGAAACACATCTTGTTGCAGCACCCTCTTGCAGGACCCATGGACCCCAGCTGGGCTGCTCTGCCAAACTACAACTCCTAGCATTCCCTGCTGGTTTTAAAATATGTACCAATATGGAAGGCTGCTGCCGTCTAGCACCTTGGATGAATAAACATCCCTCAGAGACTGTCCTTCCGTGTCTTCTTTTATCTCGGCCAGGAAAGGTGTTACACATGTGCCCGGTCAGGGTGCCTGTCAATTTGTCTGAGGGTTCCCATCCGGGTAAGAAACCTTCTCTTCTGCTCGGGATCCCCATTAGGGCAACCTTGTCTGGGTGCGACATTTTTCCTTTTCTTGGCTGGGATGCTTTTCTGTTCACTTGGGGCCTCCTGAATCCTTGCCAGGATGCACATCCATCCCATGTGCCACATACACAAGATATACCAACATGCATTTTGAATTTTTCATCACAGCTCTTATATGATCTGCCAGGCTCTTCAAACTGTAAGTGAAGAAAGCCTCTAAACTCTTTCCTCCAAATGAGGCCTATTAATCAAAATAGTCCTTTTCCCTATTGTGAGGTGGACACATGTACATGGTGAAATGGAGTCAGAGGCCTCCAAACAGCTCCCCAAAAGACAGATTAAAGCCTTCACAAGCTCACTTGCCCTGACAATTAATGGCTGGCTTCTGGCCTAGCAGGTCCCACAACAGAAAGCTGGCTTTGAAAGTTCAAACAGACTATAACCCAGAATATGTAAAGACACCTTCTGAGTGAGAAACTGTGAAAATTCTAACTAGAAGACACAAGTGCCACAAAGAATCTTTAAAAAGAAAAAGATTTTTTCAAAAAATTGAAAAACATACCCAAGATGTGTTTTGAGCATTTTGTTATTGTCCGTTACGTTAGATGGACATCTGAAGTGGAACTCCGTTAGCAGCGGTGATATTTTTTCTCTTGTTTTATATCATTCCGAGGTATCCTGTATTTACTCAACCTGAGGAGGTTCTATTGCAGTATATGCAAGCATAAATAAACATGAGCAGCAGGAAAGGGGCTCAGAAAGAAACGGAAAAGAAAGCTAAAGCGTCATCCAAACCTAGACAGGCATCAAGTCCAAGTTCAAGGTACGGCCTTTCAGAGACTGACCTGGAACAGATAGGCGAAAGCACAGATTTCCCGGGACCTGTCGCTGCTGCATCATCTCCAGCCGAGAGCAAAAGTGTGAGCGAATGTGCAAGTGATTCAGGTCACGATAGCTCCAATTCCAGAAGATTCATTGAAACTAAAAATGGCCTTGACTTCCGTGTTGTCATCTGCTCCTAGCGAGCTGGGCTTTAACTGGGCTTGCCACTTCACTCGCGGAGCACGAAGACCAAAACAACCTGTCCGAACTGAAGGTAATGCTCAAGAAAGATATAAAGAAAGAAATAAATTATATAAAAAATGCTCAAAACAGCTGAAAGATGCAAAAAGAATTTGATAACCTGTGGGAAACCATTTCATTCCTCACAATATAAAAGTGGAGGACAGTCCCTCAGGCATGACATCAGGGAGGACCTACCTCTTGGGGTTCTATCCACAGAATACAAGGAATAGATGCACATTTAAAGGCACGGTATATAATTACGGAACAATAAACAAAACCAACGGTAATCACAAAAATACATGGAAAATAACAATTCATATTTAACAAGAACAACAAGAAATCATAAAATGTACATAAACACAAGTTAATGCATAATTTCTCCAAAATTCAAAATGCAGACTTATGGCCAGCACAGGACCAAGAGAGAAAATATAGAAGACTATTACTGTATATTCAAACCTCTGGATAGGGAATTGTTATGATTAGAGTTAATTCCATAGCAATATAGATGGATAGAGGAAGGCGCCGCGCGCTGCAAACGCTTCGATCGACAACGGGGCGGCGCTGACGCTGGCCTGGCCGCCTCTGAGGGAGCAGAGGGAATCCCTGAGGCCGGGCGGTGAGAGAGCAGGCGGTGCCGACAGTTCCACTATCCCACGGGGAACCAGTGGCTCGGAAAATTAAAACTTTGATTTGCTGGCTTCAGCTGGAGCAGGCACAAAAATGGTGAGGTGGAAAAAATACTATATATATCTCAAAGTATAAAGCAAAAGCCCCACAGGGCGGAGAGTCACCGTAAACCTCCAGCTCAGTCACAAAATAGACAGATAAATAATTCTTTTAAACAAATGATGGTGATTTTAAACAATCTTTTAAACAAATGATTTTGTTTACCAAAATAAAAATATTACATTAAAAAAGAAGAGCAAAAAGTTGTCTAAAAAGACAACCTGCAGTAATCAAGCCTCAATACACTAATCCAAATACGAAATCCTTAAATCAGAAGCAAAAGCAGTCAAATAAACAAGAAATAGTAATAGCAAAAAGGAAGAATCACCAACATTTCTGCTTTAGAAATGTAAGGACTGTCAATCTTCTAATAATTAATGCACTTCAATGTAGTGAGACACCAGATAAAAATATATACCTTTATGCCAGAAACATGCATCTGAAGAAAATATGTCAAAGTAATCTGGTAGAACAACACTGCATGTAAAATAATTTTTATGGCCTCAGAATTGTTGCCTGTGATCATTTCCCATGTAACCTGATACACCCACAAAGAGCAACTTTGCAAGAAGAAATGGGTAAATATTGCTTCAAACAAAGATGCAAAGTTAATATGAAAGAGATATGTGACTGCTATAGCTGTCAACAGAGTGAAAAAATGTAGAAAATAATATCAGTTTTTCCTTTTGTATTAGTTATCATTTACTATGTTCCTAATTTTTGGGCTTATATCTTAAAGAAGACTGTGCTACTTGTACCTAAAATATTTCATTCTAATGGATTACAATGCTGGAGTGTGAGTCGAACACATTTCTGGGTTCAGTGATTTAAAGTTTAGCTCCCTCTCCTGGCCATGCATTTGGAAAGCATCTTCGTTATTTCTGTGTTTCTCAGCAAAATACAGAAAGCATGTTTGTCTATTGTTGCTTTGCACAGAACAACCTTCAGACACCTCTCAGTACTGTGGATTAGTCACAATGACAAAAATAACCACTGTATATAGAGCTCTCAGTCCCATGTGTTTTTACTGTATCAGTAATAAGCCAAGTGTGCTGTTTGGGATCTGACAGTGAAATCCTTCACTTAAAGGAAAGCAGTGTCACATTCAACAAAGAGCTACAAAAAAGACGGTGCTCTGTCCAATTTATGATTCTATACCCGGTTTGATGATCAATCACTTTTTTATTTCTTTTTGCTGGCAATCTTGCCTTCCACATGCCTTTACATGATTAACCATTGTGTGATCATATACCTGAGTTAAACGATACGTGGAAAATGACTTCCCTTGACTCATTTCGATGCAGCTATTATTTGGTGTGAAACAATGCAGCCGCCACCAAAAAGTCCCTTTATCATTATAAAAGAAAAGTGACATATCATACAATAAAAGTGATTTCATTTCTTTCTAGCAATTAAAGTGATCATGTAGGGGTTAATGAACATTTGATACGATATGTAGGCCTAACAGCTGATTTATTATGACTAGATGTAGATACAGATAAAAAATATTATTAACAAAACAGTTATTATTTCTTTTCAGATTAAATGTGATTATAGATTAAATAGAACTCTTCCAGAGTTAGAAATCCTAAGATTTAAATATAGCACAGTAAATATATGTTTGCTATTATTTTTGCTCTCATCATCCTTCTAGGACAAAGTAGAATCACAATTACTATAAAATCATTTTCAGTTTTCAACAACTGTTTGTGCTCTTTTTATTAACAATGTGAACCATGTGTTTTGTTACAACTCGTTACACAATAAATTGGCTAGCATGTTCAATTTTGTTCCTCAAAGGGAAGAGTGCGGCTTGGATCGGTACAAACTGTACTTTAATATGTAATGTCACTTCAAGGATTATGACTTCCGCACATTCAAGATGGAAATTGACAGTAGTGTACGACTGAAGCCAAGCTGGTGTGGCCTTGGAATACAGAACATCCTCTTTCTTCCTTTTATTAAACATTTAGTATTTAATAAGTTATTATAGGTTTGTTGCTCTCTTTGTAATTTCATGCATGTACCGCATGAAGAGACGTTGACTAAACTAGGAGAATTGTACACCAAAAGGACCTTATGGATTGTTATGTTAAGGTCACCTGACTGATAGGATGGTAGGGGATCGGGCAGAGATGAGTGCATTTATTAATGCTAAATGAAAAGAACACCTGGAAAAATCTATATCCAGGGGTCATTTTATACTAAGAAAATATACAGTCGCTGAGTCAGACTTATACTGTATTATACATGACATATTATCATTACAATTCCAAAAATATTCCCCAATGTTGTTTCCTTTAATACTGGTCAGCAAAAGACTAAAACCTTTATCATTAATAGGAAGCCCACTCAGTTTCGAAGGCAGACATCACATTGTTACAGGGTCAAATATGAAAAACTGACTGAATAAACAGCCTAAAAGGACAGACGGTTTGGGGCTGCTTACAAAGGAAGAGGTGACATAGGAAAAGTCCTTCTCACAGAAGATGAAAATCACTTATTAAATATTTAGTCAGATGTGCAAAAGGAAAGTCACTCCAGGGGCCTTATGTATGAACGGTGCATAAGAACTTTTCCACATTCAAATCGCGATGTATAAAACCTACACTTGGTGTAAAGCCACGCACTTTTCCACAGTACCTCATACCTTGTCGTACGTAAGTTCTCCGCTCGGTTTTGCAGACTGGCGGCACCCAGCATCAAAGCAGTGCTACTGCTCCTGTGTGGTTACTCTTTATTTTCCTGACGTGACTTTATAAATACACTGAAATTAACCGCATATTGTTTATTAGGGTAATGCATCTGATTGTAGATTACCTGTAACAATATAATAGTCCAGGGAATAGCCAAAGTATTCCAAATACCATAACTGCTTTAGCGTTGTTACTCTCACTGCAGCATCTTCTTCTTCTTCTTTTTCTTCTTTGAGCTGCTTCCATTAAGGGTTGCCAGAGCGGATCATCTTTTTCCATATTACTCTCACTGCACCACTCGGAGTATTTATATGACTGTATCTGAGTGGGGAATCACAGCAGCAGCTGATCGGAAAGAGAATTATCGGGATACAGCATCAAGCCCATGCTGCTTCTGCCACGGCAAAACATTTCAAAGCCTTTCCTGTACGGACCTCGTGGTTCAGAAAGGGATTCATCCCAAGAACTATAAATGCACTCAATCAATTGCTTCTTGTAAAACTGTTTGTACTTATAAGTACAATCACCCCACTGTAAACTTGCACTACAGTTATAATATTACACAACCTGCGCCACTTTATAAAGCGCGTATGTACATATGATGACGGTATCATTTGTAAGATGAAATGCAGCAAAATATGTTGATTATATTATACAGATAAAACTTTAACTTCATTTAATTAATCTGTATTGTTAATAATTAAACATGTGAGGACACGGTGCCACAGAACTTGCATGTTCATGTATTGTTCCTGCCTTGTGCTGTATATTTACTGAGGTTGGCGCAACACTGGAAGGATAGATGGATAGAGTAATTAAACACGTACTATGAAGATATTTCAATGTTCCTTAACAGTTTTGAAGAATTGTCGAAAACTTACAGATGGCTCAACGTCTATTACAGAGCTGATTGTGTGGCGATTGGGTATTTGGGGAAAGAAAAGTAAGGACAAGAATTGAAGGTTAATATGTTTGAAAGAGACAGTACTGCTACAATAAATTATTTCATCGAAGGTCGCGCATGGCACAGCAGCATCTTGTATGTAACATGAACATATCATTGCGCCCTTGTGTTCTTAATAACATGCTTTCATTGCAGTCATCATGACAATGATATCACGTATACATCCCAGTATTTTAATTATTCAGAGAGCTGTAATATCATGAATGTAATGGATTCTGTGTCCTGTAGGATGAAAAGAAAGAACAGAAGCACGTAGTGATTCACACACATAGAGCACATTGAAGATCAAATACAAAATAAAGCATTTAATGTGCTACTTTAGTTACGATGGGATTTGAGAAACTAGTAAATTAAATGATTTTAAGATGAAGTTTATGTTTTACTTTAATGACAAAATAAACTATGTGATTATAGTGGATATTTCGAGATTGAAGTTAACATTGTGTGCTATTTTCCTACTCTGTGCCTTTTTTTCTCACTGTACCCTAATAAGCTTCCATATGACACTCAGACGGGCTACGTCTCGCCTTTTCACGGCGACTTTGATATGTGACAACTTCTTTTTTATGTCGGGCACTGTGCGACTTTGTGAACTTGAGCTTGTTTCTCCAACATGCTATGTCACTCGATCAACTTCCTTTTGTTGATTATACCACTGTATAAACCAACAAATAGTATGTTTTTCTTTGCCTCCACTTGGTATTTGCTGAAATTCTTATATTTTCCCTCTTGCTTTTGCCATTGCCTTTTCACAGAACGCTGAGCTTAAGGTCTATTTATATTGATTTGCATATTCAAAGAGGCGTAATTATGGGAGGAAACGGGGCGGGACAGAAGGCGCGTGCACATACGTACCTACGCTGATCGGGATTTATGGAGCAGAAGAACGCAGAAGTTGGAGTACGCACAGATTCCTGCATCTCGAATTGTCTGTGCGTAAGCACATTTCGGCTTTTGTGCTTACGTCATGTTATAGTGTGAATTCTATGCACAGCGTTATACATGAGGCCCCAGATGTTTTGTGAGCAACAGTAAGCACAATCATTGACCATAAAGTGAGGGTTCTAGATAAACATTACTGTGCCAGGAACACAGCACAAATTTACATAAGTCACATTACACTTTAGATGGTAGTAGATGAGACCACCAAAGGGGATGCTAGAGTCATGCAGTAAAGCACTCCTATAGGGAGTGATTATAGTTAGCTGGCCCTCTAAAGGAAAAAGCAGGGAACAAATGCCACAGGAATTATGAGCATTTATTGTATGACTTTAATGTGCTTTAATGCCGCAGCAAAACTTCTCTATTGTGTAAAATAGACAGTGGCATCTAATATTTTCTAAACATTGTAAAAGCTAGCTGGGCCACAAACAGACACGACACCAATGTCTAAAACACACGGGTTTATTTACAGAACTATTTACAGTTGGTTCCCCAACTCACACTGCTCCTCAGTCTTTTTCTCTCTTCGGCCACCTCCACTTCTCTATCGCAAGCTCCGTCTTCCTCCTCCCGACTCCGGCTCCTCTTTTAATCATGCCCCGGATGTGTTCCAGGTGTTTGGTGATGGTCTTCCCAGAAGCACTCCAGGCGTATACAGTTCCTGGAGTGCAGCACTTCCTGGTGTGGTGGAAGTGCTGTCCTCCAGGGCTCAGGAACCATCCAGGCAGCCCCTTGGTTGGGCCACAGATGGAAATCAGGGGGCTGACCTCTTGCGTCCAGGGAACATATTATGCCTTTCTCCGGTCTTTCCCTGATCCAGGCATCCTGGTAGGGCAAGGTCCCTGGCCTTCTGCCACAACATATATTCATGTACCTTTAATTTGGTTTTAGTTGCATTTATAAAATTAATGGAGCATTTACTTTATTGTGTTTTTGCGAATAAAATGTAGAAAGCATCCAAGAAACTGTAGTTTATGGTGATGTTAAGAGTGCTGTCCCTCAGGGGTCAGTGTTAGGGCTGCTGCTATTGTTAATACATGTAAATGACTTGGATAGGAATATGAATACCAAGCTATGTGGATTGGCAGATCATCTCAGATCCGTTGAATTATTACATAGCAACTTGGACAGCATACAGGCTTGGGCAGTTTTGTGGCAGATAAAATTTAATGTAAAAATATAAAGTATTAAAAGTAGGAAGTAAAAAATGTTAGGACTGAATACACAGTGGGAGGTCTGAAAATTGAAAGTAAACCTAATGAAAGGGATTTAGAAATTGGACCGGACTCAACACTATCAACTTCCCAACACTGTTCAGAAGTCATTATCAAGGCTAACAGAATGTTGGTTATACAGTATAGCACAGTATGTAGAGGACAGATCCAAGGACGTTCTGCTCAAGCTTTATAACACACCACACGTGGAGTACTGCGTGCAGTTTTGGTCTCCAGACTACAAAAAAGAAATAAAAGCACTAGAGAAAGTCCAGAGAAGAGCGACTAAGTTTATTCCAGGACTACAGAAGATGAGTTATAAGGACCAAAGATAAATGCAGCTGAGCCTTTAGAATTTAAGCAAAACGAGATTATTCAGTAGTGACATGACTGAAGTGTTTAAATTATGAAGGGAATTTTTAAAGTGGGTCAAAACTGTTACTTTAAAATGAGTTTAACAAGACAGGAGACACAGTTAAAATCATGGCAAGGGTAAATTTCACACAAATCTGCCTTTAGTCTTCAGCTGATGCACAAACAAAATAAAATAAAATAAATGAGAACGATATTATATGGAGGGGATGAGGGCACAATAGTTATAGCTGCTTCTTCTTGGATCTAGCACTGGATTTGGATCCCATGCCTAGATGTTTTCTGTGTAGATTTTGCATGTTCTCCTCACACCCTTGCAGGTCTTACTCTAGGTACTTCAATTTCTCTCCGACATCCCCAAAGACTGAACTGACAATCCCAAATTGGCTCCCTGTGAGTGTAAATGTGTAGGCGTGAGGGGGCTCTGTAATGGACTGGCCCCCTGCTCAGAGTTGGTTTCTGCTTTGAGGCAAATGCTGCCTGGATAGGCTCATTGGATTAAACAGGTTTGTGAATTTTATGTCATTTAAATATTACAAAGTGTGTTTATGAAGTAGAAGAAAGGGTCTGCGAAGTTACACATTTAAAACAAAATAAAGAACAATCTGCTCTTGTTATATTGACTTTATATAAATTACTTGAAATTTCCTTTAGCAGATTTTGATTGTCTGTGAATCTGTGTTTGAATTTTATCCGGTGCTTGATGCCTCAAGCATAAATATGTTGCAGTTACTTATTTACTTATCTTTCAGTTGCCATGGAATAAAATATTTGATTCCAGAGAGAAGGTTGTAATTTATTTTTCATTATAACTTGTAATAATTTAAGTATAATATAAGCTTTGTGTTTAGAAAGAAAAAAAAAGAGAACAATATTTAAAATAAATGATACATTTACAGAAAAAAATCTTTGATTTACAGAAACAATATTTCAAAGGAAATATATAATGAAAATAAAAATAAATGAATTTGTAATTTACAGTTTTTATAAGCATTTTGGACAACTATGTTTTAAAAGTAAAAGTAAAAACATAACCATCTTTAATCCTTTCAAGTTTTATTTTTCCTTGATTTTTAATAGATATAAATGTTAAATAAGTTAATTGGCTTTAAAGATTTTGAAATATACAGTATAACAGCAAAAACCACATGGGGAATAAAAGAAAAGGATGGTAGATTTAGTTAGTTTTTTGCAATTATGTATAACACAGATATATACAGCACACATTAAAGATAAACAAAAAAACCTCATTAAATTTGCATAGAATTGCATTTAAACAGTGTATATGTAAGTAGACTAATGGAGTCTGATAAAACTATACTAAAATATTGAATTCTCTTGCAGCTTTCACAGTAAAAACTATGTCTTGCTGAATCACATATCAAAACTAAAATTAATGTAATTGACTGGTAATTAATTCCCTTGATAGTTGCAACAGCACATCCTAGCAACAGGTGTGCTATTTTGATATTTTACATTTTTAAATAGGAATTAAAATGGCTATAATGAAGGTTTTGTTTTTCTGGCACAGCATCTGACAATAAAGTTAACTGTAAGGTGCAACTTGCTTTGTGAAATGCTCTGCAGACTGCTGTTTTCCCAGTGGTGTGTTAACTGGAGTCACGAAGCCCAGGATTCCCTTTGGAGATATAAAGGCAGACTTAAGAGCCCTATTAATTTGGTGTAAATTCTCTGCAGCTATATGATTATGGAATTTTAGTTATCCTTTGAGATTTGTATGCTATTATACACTGCAGCAGCCAAAATGACTCTAACATCAGAAAGCCTCAGAAAATTATGGAAAACATTTCTCTGGTGTTTAATGTCTAGTTCCTGTAGTTGTTTTGTCAGGGTTAATTTTCTCCTTGTTCTTTTGTTTCTTTTTTTTTAATTTTAGCATAATGCTGAAGTCTGTAAAACCGAACGAAACAGACCTTGAGATAAAAGAATAAAAACTGTTGTATTGTTCTGCCAAACAGAAAAAAGGAAACATTTGGATATTGTTTCATTCCAAGAATAGATCAACTTTTTGATTCCAGTCAGCTGTTACAAACTGCCAATTAGTATAAGATACAAAGTCCAGCACTTTCATTAGTTTACAAACCTGCTGCATTTTACACTTGTACACACATAAATTATTTGGCTTCTGAGACTCTGAATTGGACTTGATTAAGCACTGCTAACAATGTTGATTTCTCTCTCTCTCTTTATATATATATATATATATATATGTGTGTGTGTGTGTGTGTGTGTTTATAGGGGGGCACTGTCCCTACCAATCCCTTGAGGACAACAAAGCCAAGGAGGCCTCCCATGTAGTCCGATCAGTATAAAAGGAAGACTTATGTCGGACCTGATTACAATAGTGAATGCTAGAGAGAAAGAGAATAAAGAGAGAAACTGGAAAGAGCACTGATTCAAGGAAATTGTCCCTAACAAGAAGCACCTACAAGCATGTGTTTTTGCTATACTTTTCTTATTTTCCATTGGATTTTTGCCTTGTCTTATTTGGACACATTTGGTTTTTGCCCCGCTAATATATATATAATATACCAGTAATGGCGTACTGCTTGATAATGTGCAGTGAATAAACTTGACTTGAGTATTCATAGTTTTCATTCTCTTTCTCTTTACATTTAGCATTTGTCTGCTCAGAGGTTGATGCGCTTGCTGCTTCCTGAGCAGCTCTTCTTTTCTCCACCCTAACGGCCCGCTGCTTCTCTTCTTCACTTCTTCTATATTTATATACATATATATTTATATATATATATATAATTAATATATATGGTGTGCATTTCATATGTGTAAAGTTAAAGGCTCAGTATTAAATTAACAGTTTGAAAGTTACAACTCATTTTATCTAGATTTTGTGGATGGTTGTCAATACTATTTGAAAAGTATTCAAACCTGACCTTTACTATTACTAGAAAGTGAGGTCTCAGTCTATTGCAAATAGGATGCAAACAATCTTGTGTTGCATTTAACAATTTAAATTGAATTTACTATTGCAAGGGTAAAACATATGTCTAACACGAGGAAATGGATAGTAAATCAGACAGGCAGAATCCTTAAAGAGCAGGTTGTCTACCAAAAGTCTTGTACCAAACCAAGAAGAGAATTGTTTAGAAAAGAAGTCAAGCAGTCAACAGCTCCTAAAATTCTGCATATAAGGATCTTTATATATATTGTATATATATGTACTGTATACTGTGTGTATATATATATATATATATATATATATATAGTGAGATTTTTGAACTCTTCTGAGACCCTGACCAATGGTACTTCATACCGAAACGCGATTGATGTGTCTGTTAAAGGTTGCTTGTTTGTCACCAAGGCAATCGCAGGTTTGCAATGACATCGAGGCAACTGCAAGTTCACAGCCTCCCTACATAACACGTCTTTTGCCCAATGGGTTATGCAAGGAACATTACAAACTGGCCACTGACCTGGCCCAGTCCCTGCTCATTTGCTTTGTCTGTGTGTATTAGAGTGGTATCTCCCGTTAGATTAAATGCCAAGACTGTCCCTTTTTTGAGTGAAATAAAGTTGTTTTTCTTGACGTCTTTGGACTTCTCTTGGGTGGAGGACAGTGTTTCACGCATCACTATATAGGAGGCTGGGGGTGAGACCCAGCCAGGACGCCTTTAAGGACTGGGAGGTCATCTATACCTCCCCCGGCCCACGAGGGGGCAACCACCCTGGATGATGAGGGGACAACGGGGATGGAGCAAGGAGACTCAAACCCACTGGAGCCTGTGGCCTCCGCCAGGGGGCGCCCCAAGCGTTATGGAGGCCGGGAGATTGACACTTCCACCACAACTGGGAAGGTGGAGGGAATACCTTCCAGGGACGCCCAAAGTGCTTCCAGGTGTAAGGGCAGCACTTCTGCCACACCAGGAAGTGCTGCCAGAAGAACATCATCAAGCACCTGGAGCACATTCAGGGGGAAATAAAAGGGGCTGCCATCCTACAGTTGGGGAGCTAGAGTTGGGAGTGGGAGTAGGACAAAGCTCCCGGGACAGGAGGAAGAAAGGTGGCCCACTGACATTGGAGAAGCCCGTGTTGAGGGGTGTTTGGTGCGGGAGCACTGTGTTCTGTGTGGGACTTTTGTAGTTTAATAAACATGTGTAGCAATGACATCCGGTGTCTGTCTGTCTGTGCTTGGGCTGTCTATCTATACTAATAAAAGGCAAAGCCCTCACTGACTCACTCACTCATCACTAATTCTCCAACTTCCCGTGTAGGTAGAAGGCTGAAATTTTGCAGGCTCATTCCTCACAGGTTACTTACAAAAGTTAAACAGGTTTCATTTTGAAATTCTATGCGTAACGGTCATAACTGAATCCTATTTACGTACATATATACGTCCATAGCCTGCAGCTCGTCCCCCACCACCAAGCCTCCCACATAATTGACTACCTGCCCATTTAAGGCCGTCCGTCAGCAGCAATCCAAGCTGTGAGAAAGCAGTAAAAAGGAGGTGTGTCAGACGTCGTGGTACATTTTCTGATGCAGCTAGACGAAAACAACTTTGTGACGCTGCCGCCAAATATTCGCAGGGTAATTCACAAGTTCATAGAGACTCTGTCGCTAAATACTCGCAGGCAATTCCACAAGTTCATAGACACGCTGCCGCTAAATATTCGCAGGCAAATCCACAAGTTAATACTGGGAATGCCTGTTAAACATCTTAGATTCACGAATAGTGATTTGGGTAGTGAACACTTCGATGAATGAAACCTGTTATCTTGACAAACACGAAATGTAACTTGAACACAACACGTCCTCCAAATACGAACCTGATTGAAAGAAATAATGATAATCAAATCCTTGATGACAGCAACACTCATAACAGTGACAAAACAATTACATTGGCAATCATGTTACTTTATTTTTAAAATGTTTCCTTTTCTTTTTCATAACTTATTAAACACAATACTTCTCCACTGCGAAGCGCGGGTATTTTGCTAGTCACAATATATATACCAACCAGATGCGGTGGGCTGGCACCCTGACCAGGGTTTGTTTCCTGCCTTGCGCCCTGTGTTGGCTGGGATTAGCTCCAGCAGACCCCCGTGACCCTGTAGTTAGGATATAGCGGGTTGGATAATGGATGGATGGATGGAGATATATATATATATATACTGTACATGTATATATATATATATGGTAAGCGGAGAACAGGCATCCCAGCTGGGGATGAGAATGGTGTTATACATGGATGGCAGGTCAGAACAGAAATACAAGGGGATTGGCCAGTTGGACTAAAAATAAAAATTTGTTTCCAACTGATATCAAATGATGGATGGACCATCGATACCTAGTTCCATCCCAGATATGCCAGGTGGCAGCTGTCCTGGCATGGGATCCTAGTCAGAACACCCGCACAGGTGCCTGGGATATGGAGTATAGAAATGCAGCCCTGTTGAGGTTCCTGGGGACTGTTAGACGGCGCTGTCGGGGGAGGACTTCCCTACTTTCATTATGGCCCAGAAGTGCTTTCCGGAAGCATAGCATGACACCGGAAGCACTCCTGGGTCCAGCTTAAAAAGGGGCCCGCTGCCACAGATGAATGAGTCAGAGCTGGGGGTCAGTGGGCTAAACTCTTGAAGGAGGAAGGACGAATTGTGATTGGTTTATTTGTGTATTTTGACATGTCTTTGGAAGGATGATCATTGGAAAGTTGCTGTGTTTGAATAAATATCTTCTATTTTGACCCGGAATTGTGTGAGGTATTACTGAGTCTGTGGTTTGGGTCTCTCTTGTGGTTACAATATATAAAGCTTCAAAATGTAAGAAACATACATTTTGCATATATTTAACATACTTAGATACTACTAAGGACCTGTCACTATAAACACTGCAAAAAAGTCAGCCACCAAATATGAAACACCTAAGGACCAAAGATGTGAATACTTTTCAAAAATGGATTCCAGTTTTATATTTTTTACTTCACTTTGTAATAAAAGTGATTATTTTTCCCAATAAAATAAACCAACTATTTTATCAACCATACTAAAAATAACAATGCAAATTGTGCTAGCAGTCTAGGCTGTACACTATATACAAAATATATTTAGAACACAGACATACATACTGTATATATGTGTGTTTAAAAACATCTGCAGTGCACATATAAATATAAGTCAATTTCTGTTCATGTGGTAGTTACACTCTGTTGACTTTATTCATCATTAAGGTTTGCAATGTTCCATCTATTAGAATGTATTTTATAATGAATGTAGTAATAAAACAACTTTTATTTTTCATTCCAACAGATAGTGTCACAAACATTAACACAGCTGTTAGGAATATTTTGAGAGCACTGCCATTCGTGTGTTTTTGATAATATGCAGTGTTTGGCTTACTGGCTTACAACAAAGATGATATTTAGTTGGGTGGCCAAAAAGCTCAATTTTGGTCTCATCAGACCACAGAACCTTCTTCTTGATGACTCTGGAGTCTTCCATGTGCCTTCGGTCAAAGTCCAGCTGAGATGATGAACTATTTATTTATTTATTTTTTATTTATTTATGCCAGTTTCACTCCAGTCTCTGCCACTGTAACTTACAGTGGTGTGAAAAACTATTTGCCCCCTTCCTGATTTCTTATTCTTTTGCATGTTTGTCACACAAAATGTTTCTGATCATCAAACACATTTAACCATTAGTCAAATATAACACAAGTAAACACAAAATGCAGTTTTTAAATGATGGTTTTTATTATTTAGGGAGAAAAAATATCCAAACCTAAATGGCCCTTTGTGAAAAAGTAATTGCCCCCTTGTTCAAAAAGAACCTAACTGTGGTTTATCACACCTGAGTTCAATTTCCATAGCCACCCCCAGGCCTGATTACTGCCACACCTGTTTCAATCAAGAAATCACTTAAATAGGAGCTGCCTGACACAGAGAAGTAGACCAAAAGCACCTCAAAAGCTAGACATCATGCCAAGATCCAAAGAAATTCCGTAACAAATGAGAACAGAAGTAATTGAGATCTATCAGTCTGGTAAAGGTTATAAAGCCATTTCTAAAGCTTTGGGACTCCAGCGAACCTCAGTGAGAGCCATTATCCACAAATGGCAAAAACATGGAACAGTGGTGAACCTTCCCAGGAGTGGCCAGCCAACCAAAATTACCCCAAGAACGCAGAGACGACTCATCCAAGTGGTCACAAAAGACCCCAGGACAACGTCTAAAGAACTGCAGGCCTCACTTGTCTCAATTAAGGTCAGTGTTCACGACTCCACCATAAGAAAGAGACTGGGCAAAAACGGCCTGCATGGCAGATTTCCAAGACGCAAACCACTGTTAAGCAAAAAGAACATTAGGACTTGTCTCAATTTTGCTAAGAAACATCTCAATGATTGCCAAGACTTTTGGGAAAATACCTTGTGGACTGATGAGACCAAAGTTGAACTTTTTGGAAGGCAAATGTCCCGTTACATCTGGCGTAAAAGGAACACAGCATTTCAGAAAAAGAACATCATACCAACAGTAAAATATGGTGGTGGTAGTGTGATGGTCTGGGGCTGTTTTGCTGCTTCAGGACCTGGAAGGCTTGCTGTGATAGATGGAACCATGAATTCTACTGTCTACCAAAAAATCCTGAAGGAGAATGTCCGCCATCTGTTCGTCAACTCAAGCTGAAGCGATCTTGGGTGCTGCAACAGGACAATGACCCAAAACACACCAGCAAATCTACCTCTGAATGGCTGAAGAAAAACAAAATGAAGACTTTGGAGTGGCCTAGTCAAAGTCCTGACCTGAATCCAATTGAGATGCTATGGCATGACCTTAAAAAGGCGGTTCATGCTAGAAAACCCTCAAATAAAGCTGAATTACAACAATTCTACAAAGATGAGTGGGCCAAAATTCCTCCAGAGCACTGTAAAAGACTCATTGCAAGTTATCGCAAACGCTTGATTGCAGTTATTGCTGCTAAGGGTGGCCCAACCAGGTATTAGGTTCAGGGGGCAATTACTTTTTCACACAGGGCCATGTAGGTTTGGATTTTTTTTCTCCCTAAATAATAAAAACCATCATTTAAAAACTGCATTTTGTGTTTACTTGTGTTATATTTGACTAATGGTTAAATGTGTTTGATGATCAGAAACATTTTGTGTGACAAACATGCAAAAGAATAAGAAATCAGGAAGGGGGCAAATAGTTTTTCACACCACTGTATAATCTTTCAGACTTATCATAGTTCTCTCAATGGCCTCCCTCCCTAGTCTTCTTCTTGCATGATCACTTAGTTTTTGTGAATGTCCTGCTCAGGGCAGATTTGCAGCTGTGCCATTCTCTGTGCATTTCTTCATGACTGACTTAAGTGAGTTCCAAGGGATGTTCTGTGACTAGGATATTTTCTTGTCTCCATATTCTGACTTGTGCCTTTCAATTACAGTGTTCTTTTACTTTCATGGTTTATGCTAGGTGACCATACTGACTCACCACAAGTTGGCCTTTCCAGATAAGGCACATTTACAGTAAAGGATGATCACCTGCTTCTATTCCAGAAAAATATTGATCAGTCTTGAGGACTCAGACAGCATTTCTGTAATATACAAAAACATTTTAAAGTCCCTCCCTTTCAACGATCCCCGAGTACAGTGGGAAAAGGATCTTTCACTCACCATTTCAGAAAAGGAGTGGAAGGCAGCAATGCACAGAATTCACTCGAGCTTCATATGTGCAAAGCATACAATAATTCAACTTAAAATCAGCTATTGAGTACATCTGTCTTGTTTAAAATTGTCCAAAATGTTTCCAGGGCAAGATCCAACCTGCAAACATTACAATCAAGTTCTAGCCTCATTGGGCCATATGTTTTTTTTAGTGTGCACCAAACTAACATCATTTTGGACCAAAATCTTTAAATGCCTATCAGACAGCCTTGGTGTCACAATCATTCCTAATCCATTAATAGCTATGTTTGGTGTACTCACAGATGGGCTTAAAGTGGAAAAGGACAAACAAACTGTAATTGCCTTTACTTCACTACTAGCATGTAGACTTATCTTGCTCAGCTGGAAAAACTGGAAGAAGGTGACTTTGAAGTCAGCTGGAAGAAGGTTCTGTAGTCTGATGGACCTCTTAGTCCATCAGTGGGTAACTGATGTTATATACTATTTGAAACTGGAAAAAATGTAATTCTCTCTTAGAGGATCTGTGCAAAACTTTAAAAAACAGCCAGGATCTGATCAATAATATCTTAGAATAAGCATTTAAATTGAGGAAGTGGATTATCTTCCCTTTTTATTTAATTTATTTGTATTTATTTATTAATGTATATATTTACTTATTTTTCCAACTATTAAAGTTTTACTCTGTTGGCATAGCTTTCTTTCTCATGGGTGGGGGTTGATTTAATTTAAACGTAGTTTTGTAAAATTTGACTTGCTTGTATGGAATGTTATTTGCTTCTATTAAATTAAAAAAAATGTTTGTTTTTTTTTTAAAAAAGGATGATCAACTAAAACCCCAGACAAGTGACCTTCATTGAACTAATTATGTGACTTTTAAAACCAGGTGTACACCAAAGATGATTTTGGTGTGTCATTTTATGGGGGATGAATACTTATGCAATCAATTATCTTATATAAACGTCTACGTGTCTGTCTGTCCATCCAGGAAGTGAGAGGTGGAGTCGGGGTAGGGGCTCCACCTCTGAGGATTGGCAAGCAAGGCCAGCACTTCGGCAAAACGAAACATCCGAATAGAGAGTCACTCACTTATCCACTATTACAGAAGCGTGGCGAGCACATCAGCAAAGTGGTATCCTTTTTACTTTTCCTCCCACCACTAATACACACGCAAGGCGAGCACATCGGTAAAACAAAACCTCTGAAGAAAGACAGTCGCTTAGCCGCTAATGCACAAATGATGCAAGCAAGTCGGCAAAACAAAACCTCCTAGGAGAGAGGGAGAGAGATGCCCAGAGTAGTTTCTTTCAATTACTTGACATCTGTACATTTAAATTTTTTTTTCTAACGATTACAATAGTTTCTAGGACAACGTGATTTTTACAGCACGGGCTTACACAGCTAGTTTAGTATAATTATAAATTAATTTAGACCCCTTTGCCCTGATCTGTTTTCACTTTGACATTAAAGAGTCTTTTTTTCTGTTGATCAGTGTCAAAAAGCCAGACTAAATCCAATATGATTCAATGTTGTGAAACAATAAAATATGAAAACCTTCAAGGGGTGAATACTTTTTATAGGCACTTTTTCTTCAACTACAGCTCATATCTGAGAGAGCTGCTTGGAAAGATCTGTAAGAAAAATGTGGATTAATTTATAATCATTTTGTATGTCTTGACATTATATCATTATCTTAAGTCTCCTTAAGTTACCAAGTACTTGCCTGTTTGATTTATCTGGAGGTGTGCCATAATAAACACCAAAGTTTATTACAAAGATATCTAAACGTAGTTTTCAAGTAGAAAATAAAGGTTTAAATGAGGGCAGTTTTATTTTGAGAGAAGCAGTAAAATTCAGGCTTCTTACTTATATTATTTTAGGTTAAAGAGCACACAAAGTAAAGTCAAACTTTATCACGAGTGTCTCCACCTTTAGTGATAGAATACAGGAGTTCTAAGCATCAGCACAACCACTGTTGGACCAAAGGGGCCGAAAGAAACACAGCATGGTATAAAGTTGTAATTGAGCCAGCAATACAAAATCAATGCAAAATCTGAGTAAAGTTATGTTTAACCTGCATGATCTCAACTAATATTTTGATTATTATGATATTAGTATCAAACCACTCCTTAGGTAATTACTGCATTTGAAGGATTTAGGGTCAACCAGTTGAGAGAGATGATTTTTAGTAATGGCAAAAGGAAAATAAAAGTTAAGCAATTGAAGAACAAACAAGATATCTGCACATTGTGTACTGTCCTAATAAACATAAACAACTATCACAAAGTGGACTTAGACCAAAGTGCAGTCAACACATGAATCTTGATGATTACTCCACTTCTTAAATATAAAAGAGCAAGCATTCCTGAGAAGCACTGCAGACTGAGTACCTACTGTACAAGTTAGCAGTAAGATCCATGCAGAGCTTTAAGATGACATTAAACATTAAATAAATATCAAAACTCCTCTGCTTTTGAAGTAGGAGCTTGGGGGCTTTCAGTAGGCAAAAACTTCAGGGAGATGAGTGAAGACAGATCCTTTAGCGGTTGTAGAGCATTCTTCATAGGAAGAGGTTACAGGGGTCCAACAGACTATGGATTTTCCAAATGGTTGCAGGCAAGGGCTATATGATAATGGCCATTTGCACAGCTGGATTATATGGCTCTAAATGTCTTTTTTGTAACTGAGAGATAAGAAGAGGAGCCAAAATATCACTAGTAATAAGGAACTATTCTGTGCTTCTTGCACACGTGTGTGTGTATGTGTGGCATGCATGCACACTATAAACCAATTATAGAAGCAAATGTGGTGGTTTAATCTTGTTTTGCTGAGAGCACAAGGCATTTGAAACTTGTCACACTCCATATGCTAGGTGTAAGCCTTCATTTACACCTTGTATCCAACATTATTTGTACCTCTTATGTAAGTATCGTTTTGGCTTTATGCATACCTTTGTCTTTCTTTCTTTCTCTCTCTCTCTCACTTTCTTCCCACATACTCTTTATATAATATGGATTATTAACCCAATTAACATGTTTAATTTTGCCAATTTGTTATATAAAGTGAGGTAACAAAAGCTCCCAAGTTCCAGGAAAAAACACACGTGTACTTTACATTTTCTAACCACCAATTTCAACTCTTATTAAAACTGGCCAAATAAAATGTAGGTATGTTTGCTTGGCTTCAGTTGTGTGAGAACTCCTGTTCTCCTGTTTGTGATTGTTCTTGTTTAATGCATGCTTATTTTTTGTGTTGAAATGAATCCTGGCATACTGCTAGTGGAGCCACTTTACCTCATTAATACCCTTTTTTCCTTTTTAGGGTGTTCAAATTTCGGCTAACTATACTTAGGACTGACTGACAGTTAATGTTTTGTTAGCTAAAAGACTTTCCAAAAAAATAATGGGTAAATAGCTTCATCAAAATTCAGCAGATTGGAGCAGAAAATGTTGCAGTTTCGAAGCTCTGTAAAGCATTTTTGTGACATTTAGTTTTCATTAAAACTAATGACATCTAACATTTACTCTGTAATGGCCTGCCGATCCTTCTGAGACAGGTTTCTGCCTTGTGGTTGATGTTGCTATGATTGGCTTCTGCTCCCTGGGATCATGAGCATTTATTTAGTACTGTGGGTGTAGTAAAAGGATCCATGAATATGTAGGTTTCAACAGGAATGCTCAGGATATTGGGAAGGTACATTATATTTTACTCATTAGTTTAGTGAACCTTAGTCATGTATTTGGTAAATGAAAGTGGAATATCATAAAATATTTCAATCAAAATGTTGTACAAAGTTAATATTTATTGTGGTTTTAGTAAAGCACATTCTTATGATCATAATGAAAGCACTTAACATGATTCAGAGTAATATGAAAGATAGACTTAAAATGATTCAAGCTCTATAGATAGGGAGTTTAAAACCAAAAGAATTAATAAATATTATTAATGTATGGATGAAGTTATTGACTTTAAACAATACATTACAACTGCACAAAAGTTAGCACATGGTGCATGGCCTTTGGAAGTGCTTTCCAGAAAGCTGTGGAAGGGACTGCATTTTTTTTTTTAAGTTTTTTGTCAATCATACCTAGCTGGTCCCATACTGCCTGCAAGTTTTAGTCTGCTAGTTGCTGCAACATTTTTCATTTCCTATAAATTGTATTTGACCTTTAGTTAAACAATACACATTTCAAAATGTTAAAACATTTCTCAAGTAGCAATACTTTTTATTATTTATTATTTTATTATGTCACACGATCCAAAATAAATGTTGGGGTGCCAACTCGGTTGCCTGTTTAATAATGGTGCCAGTAGAAAAAGAAATAGCAATTGATGGTGCAAAAACAAAGAAAAACACAAGACTGTGGTTCTGCTGTTAATCGGTCGCATTTGGGGTACAGCTGCATCCTGCGCTGAGCCTACGTCCAAATGAGACACCAGCTTCTGGGAGTGCCTCAAATTTATAGCCCTCCTCCTGGAAGGGGCGGAGTCAGTTGCCCTCATTAGACATTTTCTTGGTCAGCCAAAAAACACTTTTGTCGCAGGTGGCATTATTTCAGATGAGACTAGAAGGTGACCCTCTGATAAACATGTGTAACAATGGCTACAATATTTTGATACTAATTTTGAAAACTTATTTCAATAAATCTTAGGAACAGTAGCAAAGTGCAGTTTTGGGCATAACATCACAGCCAGCAACTTAATAAGTCTAGATGACCTCAAGAAGCCTGTATTTTATATTAATGGCAACACTGGGTAGTGTTTTGGCAGCTTGTTCTGTCCTTATTTGTTCTGTCCTTATTTTTTGGTCATTTGCCTGAATAATGCTAGATTATTTTACATTTGTTTTTGTTTCTCTTGTCATGTGGCTTATTAATTTTCCATAAACCATTCTTGGAGTTAAGGAACCTTCTGTTCCAATGATCTTATCCTAATGTCTCTTGTCTATAAATAAAATTATTATTTTTATTACCTTCCCATTCCATACATCCATTCAATTATTTATCTTGTTTAATCCAGTTCAATGTTATGCTTGGCTGGAGCCTAGACACCATGAATGGACAGGCACCTTTCCATTGTCAGTACTGTTTCCTAGTTCGGCAATTAGTGAGCATGGTACTGCATATCACCTGTACTGTTTCTCACAATATTATTAAATTTTGCAGTATTAACTACACCTTAACTATAAAAAGAAGGTTAAAATACAAGATTTTCACTGTTAAGCTTTCAACCCACAAGGTAAAGGCTTTTTATAGCCTTTATCTATTTTAACAAAAATGTAATATGTTTAGCTGTCTAAATTCATTGGAGATTGCACCTCATTACTTTCTCTTCCCAAACTTGAATGAAAAATGCAATTTGGACTGATGTTCTTCAGCTTAGTTGGGAAAAGGATTTCTCAAAAATATTTAAAATTTAGTAATGTACTGTAACAGCTGTGCTTGTTATGAAAACCTGTATTCTTTCTCTTGACACTTCTTTGATAACAGTTTAGTTTGTTGTACCCTGGCGCAAAACCATCAGTGCTTTTTGTTTTGAGACATTATCTACTTTGAAAACATTGAGTGACTGAAACGTAGATAATTGCTCAGCTGACAAGGAACATTCAGGGCATTAGTGGCATCAAGGTCTCACATGATAAGAAAAGAGATGTCAAGGGGTGACCAGAGATTTAAAAATCAACAAAAGCATTGCTCTGTATGCCAGTATGGATAAGACCTGGATTGCTATGTGCCATAGTGTGCTAGCACTCCAAAAGTGATTCAGTTACTGGTCCCAGAAGTAACTGTGTTTGCAGTCAGTCTAGAGTCAGGAGGTGAGCTGGATACCACTGGAGGGAGGAAGAGGATCAGTGTGACTAGGGAAGTGTAGCAGAGTGCTTGTCATATTCTGAGCGATGGGAAGATTGAGAAAACAACCCACCAAAGAAATGCGGAGGTACAGTAGGTCCAATGGGACAACCAGCTTTTCTTTGATTTGTTGTTATTATTTTGTTCCCCATATTCATTCCTCTCTTGTGTTTTTGAAAATAAAAAGTGACATTTTTGATTACTTTGGTCTTCTATTCCGGACCGGAGAGATTCCTTGGGGGTTCCATCTTGTTACCATTTATTTTGAAGAGCTGATTAACGTTTTGAGCAGAAAATGTTATTTTTCATTACTGTTTTGTTCCTCATCCTTAACAAATTGCCAAACTGTGCTAGTTTATTATGGTAGTTTAAAATACGTCAATGCATTTTGACTTTAAGATTATGAATATTGCTGTGACTTTTGTCTAATCAGTTATTTGAAAAGTGAATGAAAACATTGTTAACAATGAGAACTCTTTACTTTTCTACCTACATATGCTATTAAAATCTCTCTGCATTTCAGGTTGAATTGTAGTTACAGATGCTTCAAAGTAGATCAAGTGGGTGAGATTTAAAAAATAGCAGATTCACTCATCACTAACCTGGGCTTATTGCCAGAAACGTGGTGAGTAGTCCTCTTATGAAATTATATTGCTTTAAGCAGGAAGTAGTTGAGTTATGGAGAGGCATTAATGAAAGTATTGCAAATGTCTGTAAATTGGGAAGCACAAAGTTTATTTTCTGCACAATACCTTAAAGCACGCACAAACAAATCATAATCTTAACTTTATTTAATATGACATTGCATAAACATACCACCCATCGTAGAGTATAAGGGTTGATTAATTCAATGTAGGCCTTTTCTTATATTCACCTCCACTGTCTTTAAGGGGTTCATACTTGATGGCTCATGAAAAAGTGGTTCTCAATTCCTGTAATACATGCTGACATGGCCTTTGTGATACACTTGTCTGTAAACTGGATCATCAAGGACTCCATGCGATCCATAATGTTAGGGACAATCCCTTTGGGTATGAAAGTGAGGATTTCTTGATTTCAGTGCATTGTTCACAGATCCGACAATGTGCCACTTTTTCACCACTTGTACACTCAATGGGGATATTTTTCCACATGTCATTTTGAAGGATCTTGTATGAACATACAGCACCAAAATATACACTATTCCAGGAAGTATGGCACGTGTTCTCTTTAGCAGGCACAGACATATTATAATTAACAAAATGAAACAAACATCCACAGGGAATTCCTGCTATTTTCACCTGACTAGGTTTACTACTGCTAAAACTGGTTTGGGGCTTCTTAATTCTTTTTACTTTTTCATGTACCACCCTGTGTGTATCTGTTTGTTCTCCTTCACTGTCTTTACAGGGTAACCATTTACATTGGCTGTGTTATTTGGATTGAGTATCCTTACTATATTTTGTACTGCAGCAGCAGAGAATAGTTTAACTTAAATAACTTCAACTCTGCAGATGTTACCATTTCCTTTGACCAAATTACTTGTATGCCCTTACAGAAAATATGATCAGATACAATGTGGTACACTTATGTAACCTATTGTTGTTGGGTAAGCAGACGGAGCATGCAAAATAAAAATTGGGGCCCCAACCCAGTTATCCCCATTTAATAGAATAAACAACAAAAAAATCACTCAAAGGCTGTCAAAATGAACAGAAAAGAGTTCTAATTAGATATAGCCACTCCTGGCTGCTCACAAAATGGTTTTCTCTCTCTCAATAGCTTTAGTTTTGCTGGAGCTCCATCTGGTGGTTTGTCCAGATCACTAACTGATGCATCTTTCCATTGCGGTTGGGCATTATGGCGCTCTGACCAGAAGGGGCAGAGTCACTTACACCCAGGGGGCATCTTCTCAGCACTGCTTGGAAAGAAGGAGACAACAATGTTAATCACCCTGGGGTGGTATTATATACCTCAGATAAGCACAGAAGGTGATCCTCCGATGTGCATGCGTGACAATATGTAACATTAAATTTGCACACCATCGTATTTTCAGTTTTGCTTTTTGTCCTCACACATTCATTTGTTATGTACTTCAGGGATTTTAAAATTATCTTATTTTATTTCCTTCTCTACTTTCTCAGATCTATAGCACATCTCTTATTTTCCTCATTTAAAAGTTCCACATCTTCCATCTTCTCATCATTTTACATATGTGTCAGCAGCAAATGTAGATACTGCAATTGTAATATAAGTTGTTAAATCCGCAAAAGTTATGGCACACATTTAATGTGAACTAGGAAATCAGTGCCACACTTGCTGTACAATTCATGTACCCAATAAATCCAGGTTGTTCTAAGGATGGACAAGATGTAATTTTATGGAAGTATACCATATACAACAGAAAGGTTGTAGTGCCCATGATATACTAAAGGTGGGGAATGAGTAAGAGAGAGTTCAGCTGATGTCACCAGGAAGCATGCAGCTTGCAGTGGTTAGAAGCAGTTCCTGGGCACACAAAGTAGGACAGCTTCTATTGCTCTTGGCATAGAAAAGGAAGCAGTTTGTGAGGCCCTTTGTATTTGGACGTTGCAGTTCATGGACATCCACCAAAAGTTATCAAGTTTACGTTCATATTACAAGTCTTGTTCCTCAATTCAAATTTTTTTTCTCAGATTCGATTTGCTTTTCTTGACAGTTCACATTCATAAATACAAGTGACCTGTATTTAACAGTAATGTCAACTCATCTGTCTTCCAAAGCAGCATGCATATGCATATTGACACATTTGTTCATGAGTCATTTGCGTCACCAACAACAAAGAACTTCATATTTGGGAGGTGACTCGTGGCATTAAAACCAACAAAATGAGTTTGCTAGTAGCTAGTGTATGCATCACATTTTGCACTGGAGGACAGCAAACACTTTTTCAGGTGTGCATGGTTAGGTAAAGAAGGCAAAGAAAAGCCACATGGCTCGCTTTTGCTGTTTTGCAGCTTTGCTGGCACTGCTCCTCCAGGATATTTGTATTCATACTATATGAGAATGTTGCCAGCAATGGTGGGACCTTGACTGTTTTCACTGTTGTAACTCACCTGCATTGTTTTTCTCCAGGCTGCCAGTACTAACTGTAAACTGTATTTGGAATAAATCATGCAGAAAACTGCAAAAAGAGTTGGGGAATTTCCCCGTGTAATATTTGTCGAAAAAGCAGAAAACTTGGGTAAACATTGGATGACACTTGACATTTGACAGAATACAGGAGTTGAATGATCGTTTTTATACAAAATGGCTACAGGAAATGAGTTGTAAGGAAGTGACGTCATCATCAAGGGGCTGGAAGTGACATCATCACAATGAACCGGAAGTAACGTCATCAAAGATGGATCGGATGTGATGTCATCCTGTGGAGCAGGAAGTGACATCATCACAGATGGAGTTGTCTGTAGGGAGCCATTTTCTGAGACTGGAAGTGTTGTCGGTGAGTGTGTCTATTTACTGTTTATCTTCTTTTGTTCTGTAGAGACAGAGAGAGAGGCATCAGAACCCCAAATCAACCCCCTATCTTGTATTATATCACTCACCTCAGGGCTTCTTGACTGCCTCCTAAGCGCACTTGTGTAACATAACACAATTCAGCATGTGAACATATATCTCCAAGACACCCTTATAGTTCAAATGTGTAAATACCCCAGTCATTGCATGCTTGGAGCAGGAAAAGTGTTTGCAACCCTGCAACGCATGTTTACCGAGCAGTTTCTAGCTGACATTGTGCTTGAAATCAAATGTGTAAAATAGAAAAATGTACAGAAACTTGGAAGATTGATTCATTTGATTGAGAGATGTTTTGCAGCCAAACATACCAGGAAACCCAAGAGATTATTTTCATGGCAGGTGGCCCTGCAGTCAAGCTTTATTTAGTCATTTGCTCAACCCCTGTCATTAGCACTCTAACTGTTCAGCTCCCTACAGAAAACCAAAATCCTGACATCTGGAAATATTACAACTTACGCCCATCTCCTGAAGCAAAGTGGGGCCAATATAAAGTGTGGCTGGGCAAACTTCAAAGATTTTCAATAGTAAGAAAAATATCGAACCCCCCTATTATTTTATATTGTAACACTACTTATTTAAAATGATAGGTATAACTAGACATTACTGCAGTAAATTGAACATTCACTCGGTTGTACAATTTGCATTTCCTTTTATACCAACTGAAGTTGAATTTTTTTAAATTTCTAAATCAGAAACAGGATCAAGAACATTGTCCATATAATTAAAAATAATAGTACAAAAATATGTTTTCAACAGTAACGCTAAATCAATGTATGCTGTATTGAAAAAAAATGCTGCAGGGATTTAAGAAACTTAAAGCGGGGAGAAAGACATATGAATCCAGAATATTGAGCAGACGTAGTTCCTGACAGACATGTTTCAGATGGGCTGGCAGCTCTGTCAATAGCCTCAGGATGGGTGTCTGATTGGCAGCAAGCAGGTGGCGGGTGAATGAAGTTGTCAGGCAGGCTGATGATCAGCAGTGAGTCGCCTTAACAACACTGCATGGAGAGCAGCTGCCCAAGGTGATCTCTTGTTTTACAAGCAATAATATTACAGAACACCCACTGTTGCTGAGCAGCTCATCTTACCAGCATAGCACTCGAGCTGTAGATATTTATTTTAAGGAGATGCCTCAATATTTTCCTCAGTTAAAAATGATGTATTAAATGAATTATAAGTTTGACCTTTTTTAATCTGACTTAATTCTATAACAGGATTTAGCATAAGGAAACAATTGGAAATTTAATGAAAGCCAAATTCTTAACTATTTTCTGACAAGCATTATTCTAGCGCTAAATAACAAAAATAGAACAAACTGTTAAAATGTCAATGTCAACAAATATATTTTATTTTTTATGTTCATTGCAACTATTTCCTGTCTGAGAGGCTCACCAATGAGATGCTAACGTTCCTTTAACAGCTATCATCGCCACATTTTGTACACCTAAGATTTTTTTTAAATAATCCGCATGGGTCCAACCCAAGTCAAAACTTGACCCAAATGTATCTGATCACTGTTAAAAAAGCAGACTGTACACGTGGGCTATACTTGGAGAAGCTCAGTCTTTCCAATAAATGCACTGCACCAGCATCCTGTGTACACCTGCAACATTTCAAAAGGACTGAATCAGATTACACCAAATCGAGTTAAGGGGCACTGAATTTTGTTACACTCCATACAGCCCTCAACACCTCAGAAAAAAAATCAGTAGATGAAATTTTCTTTTTTCTTACAGCATATAATAAAGGTCAAAAGCTTTTTTTTTAGTTGTTACAAGCAGAGATGATTTGGTATGCTTTAAAGTTTTGGGAATTGGATTAAGCAGGTTTAATAAATTTAATCTTATGTTATTTTACTTATTTATTTTCAAAAGGATTACCAACATAACATAACAAATTGTCAGCACTGTGCCACTTACTTACACACTTACTTCATGTGTAGCAGGATAAGTGATAAGGTGATCAATAATTTCAAACTCGAGTGTTGGTGGGCAGTGCTCTCATACTCCCCTGTAATTACCACACCATTTAACTTTTTGTCATGAACGTTTTTTAAAAACAGATACTGTATTCAGTGGACTGGCACTAAATAACTTGTGCAACCCAAACTGTTGCAAAGAAATAAAATAGAATTTTAATACTATACATCTTCAGTTTTTCCACCTTACAGCACAAGATTATGTACTTGTTGAATTCCATAAGAATGAGTTAACAAAGAAAGTCAACAGAGCAGATAAAATAGTAGGAAACTAAAACACTATGTATAAAATAAAATAATTATTCACAACTCCCACGATCTTTGACTCCTTCAAAATTCACACTTACGCCATCACTCTTTGTAATCAATATGACAGCTTACCTTTTCATATCTTGACACTGCAGCCATCTGGCACATAACATAAGTGGAGGCTACTATATATGTTTCTGTCCTGTTTACTCTGTCGGTCAATCCTCAGTCTTATTTCTGATGCATGTGGCTATGCAGGCAAGACATTATACTTGTGTCCAGTGTATTTAAGTAGAAAGGCAATTGGTTTCTACTTGCCTCATTCACATGGATGTATGAGACTGGTGAATCAACCTTTGTCTTTGACTGACATGTACTCTGATAATTCCCCACTGGTCTATAGTATGAACATCTAGTTTTGCATACTGCTATCCCTTATTTAACTCTGAAGTTCCTCTTGTGCTTAAGACTCCCTGATTTGTTGTTTGAATTGCAATTTTTAATTATTTTCTTTAAATTTGAATCTGAGGTAAGTCTTACTGTAATTCAATGAAGAACATGTTTCTCAAGCATATAGCTACTTTGCTCTCAAGTGTATTCTATAGCAGTGTTTCATAACCGATAGGCCACCATTTCAGTACTTCATTAATTCTGATCCCCCAACTTTATCGGCACACACGAAAGACATAGGGAACCCCCGCCCAATGTAATTGATGTATGCAAATCAACTTAAAACTACTCATCCACCAGCCAGATTACATACCAAATCACGAACAGCACAAAGAAGCTAACAAACACAGAGGGTATTGTATTTAATCAATGAACATTGCTATTGTCCTGAGTATGAAGTTAAACTGCATCAGGTCCTTCAAACGGTCCTCAAAGTTGAAGGGAAAATTTGGGGGTCGGTGGAAAGATTGGCACTCCAGCCACCTTAAAACTTTGCACAGTTCCAAAACTGCAGATAAGACTCCTTTCTGCTTTCCATGGGAATAGCTCTGCTGCAGCTACCCACAGGAAGGCTGCTCGCATTACAACGGGGGTGAGGGAAAGACCTCGGAAGCCTCGTCCTCGGAAGAGTCAACACTGCCAGAGAGCCAATGGAGTCAGGCCTTTTGGGGATTGGAACAGGTATGGCGCTGATGCGTCACACATTGCATGGTAGTACTTGGATCCTTATTTAAGGCAGCCCATCTAGGTAGGTGAAAGGAGCATCTTGTCTCTCCAGCATGACAACCATCTTCCTCTGCTGTCGGAGGATCTTTGTAAACTCTGCATTTCAGTGGCGGCACTCTATGAGGTACACAGACCTGGGACTGGTCAGATATCTGTAGGTGGGCATATTTTTAATTGGTCTGGTCACACTGATGAATGTCATACTCAGGGAGTAGCTGTTGCTGTGGTGGATCATTGGATTTGGTACTCCATGGCAACTCCAGGCTGTACTGGAAGGATGTGAAGGATGGCTGTGAGGGTTCTCAGTCTAGATAAGGAGGAGTTTGTTAGAGGAATCTGTGGGCAAGTGGCACACCATCTGTGGTCTAGTAACCCACGTCTTGCTTACAGAGGAATCAAAGCATTACACACATCTGAATCTGTTCCTCATAGAGTCACAGTCAGGGTGGGTAATGGAAAGGTCTTTACAGATGACACTACAGTTGTGACCCGCTGGGCTGGCTACTTTGAACAGCAGTTTAAAGCTGATCCTCCAGCTAGGACATTGGACATCTCTGGGTCCCCGGTTCTTGAGGCTGATCCTCCAGTTAGTTGTGAACCTCCCAGTCTAAATTTGATTGCATGGATGATGAACCAGCTGATAGTAGGGAGGCTGCTGTCCTTCTGGCATTGCAAGGAATCTTTGCTTCGATTTGGGAGACAGGTGTCATCCCAACTGAAGGGTAATCCTCAATAGAGTTCCTGATCACTTTCTCACTTTCCAGTGACCGGAGCAGTCTGATTTTATGCCCAAGAAGTCTACCATTGACCTATTCTGGCACTGTGGGTTGTCATCTAGCGTAAACACAAATATTGGCAGAGCTTCTTTGCAGTCTTTGTTGAATTTGGTAACATGTTCAACTCAATTGATCAAACTGCCCTGTGGGACATCGTGAGATTTTGTGATCTCCCTGAAGTTGCTGGATATCATAACCGGCCTGTACACTGGTACTTAGAGTGCTGAGCTGACTGGAGGCAGAACCCAAGGCTGGTGTGTGAGTGAGGATGGCCTTGCCCCCTCCCCTCAGCCAGCTACGTTTCTCTCAGATTTGTGTGAATAAATCGGTACTGTAAGTGAACTATGATATTTAGCGCGATGAAAGAAGTCACAAAATAAACCGTAATGTTCAAGCAAATTCTAGAAAAAAACCCAATCTAAATCCGTTAAGTAGTTCTCTCATAAAAAACTGACGGACAGACAGACAGATGATTTTCTATATATAGAGATATATCTCTATATTTGCATATATCCATCTTATATTATCCTTATGTTAAGAATATGTTGTATTATTTTGCTGATTTCAACAAATGTGTCTAGGTTATTTGTGAAAGGAAGTCTTTGGACACTTTTGAAATCACAACAGAGAAAATAAAAATGTTAATTTAGACTTTCTACAATTTATGACCCTTGTTCATAAATTGTACAGATATCTTCATATTTTTAGAGTCCCGGCCAGAACGTGAAACAGAGATCCTATACCCCATTTACTGCAGTAATATGTCATCCCAGGGTGGGTGTATTATTTATTATGAATCAATCAAAAAATCCTACAGTGGTGAACTTACTGTTAAGTTTTTTTGTCATGAGTTTCTGTCTTCCATCGTCAATGTCAGGCCTGTGCCTCATTGTTTACATGCAAAACTGGACAGTAATTTAAACACAGTGCCTTGACCAAGTACAAGAACCCAGGATGACAGATAATAGGGGAGTCCATTATTTGAAGTATAATTTAGGCCTAGTTTCCTGGGACCTCATATATAAATGGTACATATGCAAAAAAATGTTGCTTACACCCGTTTCCACGCTCACATCGCGATGTATAAAAACTAAACTTGCCGTAAAGCCACACACATTTTCACGGCATGTCAATCCCTTGCGTACGCAAGTTCTCTGCTCGGTTTTGCAAACTGGCAGCACCCAGCATTAAAGCAGTACTACTATGTGTGGTTACCCTTTTTTTTAGATTCATATTCTTGACGCGGCTTTATCAAATACCCTGAAATTAACTGCATATCGTTTTTTAGTTCAAGCATTTGATTATAATCAACCTGTAACCATATAATTGTGCACCAAATTGCCAAACTATTCCAAATACCATAGACACTTTAGCGTTATTACGTAGTGCGTCACTCTGACTATTTTAACACTATGTGGAATCACAGCTATACAGAGCAGAGAGAATTCTCAGGGTACAGCATCTGGCACACGCTGCCTCGGCCATGGGCATATATTTGTGTCGACTAAATAGAACATGAAAAGATATATTTTTTCGATTGTGATCGCGCAATTCAGATCGAGTTGACACGCACCGACGCATCAAGCCCGCGTGCTATTGTGGTTTCGCCTGCATGCCTCAATAAGTCACCTTCCCCTCGCTCTTACTTTTTTACCATTCATCTAATGAATACACTGAGTATGGCTTTACCAAAACAATCATTGATGGCAAATAAAGTATCCATTATTCATAAAGCTTTAATTGGTGATCTGTCTTTCTGCGTTAACCGCATATTTTTTCATACGTCTCAAACCAAGGGGATGCAAGGGTAAAATGAATCGGGAAGCACGCGTACATACTCAGTGCACTCCCTTTTGGGAATCGAACCTCGGACGTCACCGCTAGAGGCGAAGCCTCTACCATTGCGCCACAGCGTGATGTTTGTCTATTTGAGAGTATGTAGATCGGGATATATATATATACATATATATATATATATATATATATATATATACCCGCGCTTCGCAGCAGAGAAGTAGTGTGTTAAAGAAGTTATGAAAAAGAAAAGGGAACATTTTAAAAATAATGTAACATGATTGTCAATATACAGTAATTGTTTTGTGAGTGTTATGAGTGTTGCTGTCATCAAGGATTTGATTATCATTATTTCTTTCAATCAGGTTCGTATTTGTAGGATGCGTTGTGTTCAAGTTACACTCCGTGTTTGTCAATCGTTGTAAAGCTAACAGGTTTCATTCATCGATTCGTTTCTTACTGCATCAACAAACAGCTCGTCTTCCTCTTTATCTGAGACGTGATACACTGCATGCACGGGTTTTTTTTTTACACTGTCTTCCTTTAGCGGGCCATTGACTTTTTCCACCGTGTGCTTTGTTTCCGCAGTAGCTGCACTTATGAATATGCTTGTATGTATCACACGCTTCATATTTTTTTGCTGCCTTCTCAATTATGTAATTCGGTTTTTGTTCAGCACTCTTTGGAACTGTTGCTTTTTGTCTGTGCACTGGTCCAGTTCACGTGAGCCGCTCGGTGTAAATGCATTGAAGGTTCCCAGCTGTGCTGGTGCCATCTCGTGCGATGTCCACGGCTGTATTTAATGTTAGCTAAGACCCGGCACTTAAAAGTTTGTCTCTCAGTTTCACTGAGTTTGTGCCAAACACCACCCTGACCATCTCATCTTTGTCTGCATAAGCACAGTCCTTCACCCGTGAATATTTAGCGGCAGTTTTTCTATTGGATTGTTGCTGACGAACGGCCTTATATGGGCAGGAACTAAATAACATCGAGCAGAAGTCTGTTATAGTATATGGATGAAAAAATAATTTCCAGTTATGACCATTACGTGTAGAATTTCGAAATGAAACCTACCCAATTTTTGTAAGTAAGCTGTAAGGAATGAGCCTGCCAAATTTCAGCCTTCTACCTACACAGGAAGTTGGAGAATTAATGGTGAGTGAGTGAGTGAGTGAGTGAGTCAGTGAGTGAGTCAGTGAGGGGTTTGCCTTTTATTAGTATAGATTACCTCACTGTAAACTTGCATTACAGTTGTAGTATTGCATAACCTGAGCCACTTATGCTTTCATATTGTATATTTTTCACTGTGTTTTATCCTATTATTATTATTTTTGTTGTTGTTATTATTGTACCATTTTACAGGAAAATAAGTTTATGGAGGATTTGCTTATTGAATCTCATTATAGCATACAATAACAATAAAGGAATTCAATTCAATTGAGAGCGCGTATTTACAGATGATGATGACTAGCTTCTAAGTCGATTTAGATTTCCAGGTGCTGTCTCCTTGGAGCTCTTGATATCATTTTTAAGATGAAATGCAGTAAAGCATATACAGTAATCCCTCCGCGGTCGCGGGGGTTGCGTTCCAGAACCCCGCGATAGATGAAAATCCGGAAAGTCGAAACCATATGATTTTATGGTTATTTTTATATATTTTAAGCCCTTATAAACTCTCCCACACTGTTAACATTATTAGAGCCCTCTAGACATGAAATAACAACAACAACGACAAACATTTATTTATATAGCACATTTTCATACAAACAGTAGCTCAAAGTGCTTTACATAATAAAAGAATAGAAAAATAAAAGACACAATAAGAAAAACAAAATAAATCAACATTAATTAACATTGAATAAGAGTAAGGTCCAATGGCCGGGGACAGAAAAAACAAAAAAACTCCAGACGGCTGGAGAAAAAATAAAATCTGTAGGGATTCCAGACCATGAGACCGCCCAGTCCCCTCTGGGCAAAACCCTTTAGTCAAAAGTTTAAACGGTGCTCCATGACAAGACAGAGATGACAGTTCTTTCTCACAATTAAAAGAATGCAAACATATCTTCTCTTCAAAGGAGCGCCGTCAGGAGCAGAGAATGTCAGAGAGAGAGAGCAAAATAAAATCAAACAATCAAAAAATCAATACGTGCTTTTAAGTATGCCGAAGCATCGCGATAAAGTGGCATTTTGTAGAGGAGCATCCGTATCCTCTAGGCAAACAGAATCTGTGCAAACAGCCCCTCTGCTCACACCCCCTCCATCAGGCACAGAGTATGTCAGAGAGGGTGAGAGAGAGAGAAAAGCAAACAATCAAGCACCGCGCGGGAAGCATATCTTATATCATTGAGGAGTTTTATTTAATACGTAATACGTGCTCAGATTGGGTAGCTTCTAAGCCATCCGCCAATAGCGTCCCTTGTATGAAATAAACTGGGCAAACAAACTGAGGAAGCATGTACAATAAATTAAAAGACCCATTGTCCGCAGAAATCCGCGAACCAGCGAAAAATCCGTGATATACAGTATATTTAGATATTCTTACATTTAAAATCCGCAATAGAGTGAAGCCGCGAAAGTCGAAGCGTGATATAGTGAGGGATTACTGTATATTACATTATGCAGATAATTTTTTAACTTAATTTAAATAATGTATATTGTTAATGATTAAATATGCAAGGGATTGTTCCCGCCTCGCACTGTATGTTTGCTGGGACTGACGCAACCTGAATGGATAGATGGATGGAATAATGAAACATGTACTACAAAGATATTTCAATGTTCCTTAAAAGTTTTGAAGAATCGACGTTCTAGGCTTACAGATGGCTTGCCATTTATTAAAGAGCTGATTTTGTGGCAATTGGTTATTTGGAGAAAGAAAAGGAAGGATAGGAATTGGGGGTTAGTACTTTTGAAAGAGACAGTACTGCTACAATAAATTATTTTATTGAGGGTCATGCATGGCACAGCAAGCATCTTGTGAGAGGCAGGAACAATCTCTGGAAGGGGCGCCAGCTCGTCACTACCAATGTGCCTCAATGTTTTATTCATGTTTTAATTTCATTCATCATGAAAATGATATTAAGTATACATCTTAGTATTTAAATTGTTCAGAGAGCTGTAACATCATGAATGCAATGTATTCTGTGTCCTGTCGGCATAAGAGAAAGCCTGTTTAAGAAGCACATAGTGATTCACACACATAAGAATACATAGAATAACCCACAGAATATGAAGCATTTAACGTGCTATTTTAGATATGATGGCATTTGAGAAACTATTAAATTAAACGATTTTAAGATGAAGTTTATGATGTTCTGCTTTAATGACAAAATAAACTACATGATTAAAGTGGAAATTTCAACCTTTTTTCACACTGTGTCCCAGTTTTGTTTTGTTTTCTCTGCGTGTACCCCAATACGCTTCCATATGACACTCAGATGGTGGGCTACAACTCGCCTTTTCACAGTGACTTTGATATCTGACCACTTTTTATTTATTTCGGGCATTGTGTGACTTTCTGAATTTGAACTTTCATGTCTCTCTGCCACTCTGTCACTTGATCAACTTCCTTTTGTTTTTTATATCACTGCTTAAACCAACAAATAGTACGTTTTTCCTTGCCTCTACTTTGTATTTGCTGAAATTTTTCTTTTTCCCTGTGCTTTTGCTATTGTTTATATTACAGAGCGCAAAACATAAGGTGTTATTTATATTGATTTGCATATTCAAGGAGGTATAATTCTGTGAGAAGTCGGGGTGGGGCGGCAGGCGTGTGCACGAATGTTACTTTTCATGCTGACCGGGATTTATGGAGAGGAAGAATGGCATACGCACAGATTTAGGCATCTGGATTTTTTTGTGAATTCTGCACATGGCATTATGCATGAGGCCCCTGGAGAGTACTGTTGGTTAACTGTAAACTATGAGTTTTTGTTATTGGTGTTCTTTTTTTCATTGTTTTGTTGTGTTTAGCTTGAGTGGAGTCATTCCAATGGTCCTAGGATAGGGTAGAGGGCAGATTCCTATAGGCAGCAGTAGGTCAGTGAGGGAATAAAACCTTCTTTAAAAGGGGCCATAGAGGGAATTAATTTTTTTTTCTATCTGTCAATCATAAAGAAAGAGAATGTGGTAGGTGCAACAGGCAGTAGAGAGTTTGTTGGTTGGGGGTTAGGTTGCATAATTATAGTAGATGGTCCCTTTAGCCAGTAAATGCTCCTGAATATTGAGTGTCAAGGAGCATATTTTTGTATGGGAGTTACATCAGAGACCAGAGTTTGTTTTTAAGGTAGCTATATACCCGTAGAGTTGGTATCTGGGCTAGAGCTTTGGAGTTTTTTTTTTCATTTTTGTATTTTTTGTCTTGTTGAACTAACAGAATATTTTTCCTTTTGAGTGTATTTTTTTCTTTTAAAGATTTTTCACTGTAAATATATTTGCATCCTAAAGTATGAATACATTTTTAAGCAATGGTATGGAATAAAATCCACCTTTTTTCTATACATCTGCCATCCTAATTGGCTCTTAATTTAAACCTTAGTCCCAGTCTGTCTCAAACTACTTGCAGGGCAGCTTCTCCTGTAGGTGTCTTGTGACAATTTGAGATCACCCAGAAGACCTGTGAGAGGCTTGTGACAAATGGAACAATCATCAGTTCTTGTCCTGATGTTTTCATTTTTAATGTAAAACCTGTGGGCCTGTGAATATCCTTCCCTTTCCTATACAAGACTAATACAAGTTATCATTGCCATAAACTGAAGCCTATCTTGAAAACAATAACAACAAGGCTAACACTCACCCTTAGCATGATGCTAATCCAGTGCTCTGAGGACTCATGCATAAGTCTACTCAGAGGGTTGAGCAAACTCTGCCATTTAACTTTTATGTTTGTGCACCCAGTTCAATCTGGGATGTGCTCTCTGAAAAAGTAGTTATTAGTGACTACTGATTGTGTATTTCCATCAGACTGCCAAGACTGAACTGTGAACACCCAACAGTAATTTGCTTGATATTGTTTGTATAGGAGGTTAGAATTATTCTTTGGTTAAGGCAAATGTCTCTTACATTTTATATTGCTTCCCAAGTTACTTTCTGACAGTATATATATATCATCACCCTAGAGTAGCCAGAACAAAGGGTCAAATCGTCAGAGTTGTTGATTTAATTTAGACACTGACAAAATAATGAACTAAAAAGTCTGATCGTTGTTACTTTAGCAAACTTGAAATACATTCTTTGCATATTAGCCAGGCAGGAAAGTCAGCCAGGAGCTCTGCAGGATACAGTATTCCCCTGAAAAATGGCTCATTTTTATTGTAAATTGATCCAAGAAAACCATTGGTATGTTCTTTCTTGCCATTAATTTTCTAAATCTGCATTACCCATTTGGGGTCACAGATCTGTTAAACCAGTCCCAGCAGATTTAGACACAAGGTAGAGTTACATCCCATTTATTAATCCCCCACAAATGTCACAAGATGTATTCTTTTACTTGATTAAAACAGGAAACATTGACATTGTTTCAAAAAGCACTTGAAATACTTCTTACTCTAAATGACAATACATTATACATTATACTTCAAAAATCATCTGATTGCTATTAATAAATTAAAAGCTCACATATCCAAGTAAGGAACAGTAAAATTAAGAAAATATAACAGTATTATATTGACCATTTCAAAGACACCTGAAAAGTTATACACAATATCATTGTCTCAGCAAACATTAAAGTGCTAGAAGATCTTTAATATATTCTAAGTAATAATATGGGAAAAACACACGTTTTATTCAAAGGGAAATTTACTTAAGCAGAAGGACTTGTTTTGATATATCCATATTCATTCTATAGTGTACTAATTGTGTCAAAATGTTAATCTGATGTCTGATTTTGTTAAATAAGTTAATGATTTTACTAATGAGGGCATAATTACTTATTAATGAACAATGCTGAAGTGTTACGGTTATGTATATTTTAATTATTTAGAATAAAGAACTGTTAGGCAGTTTCTTAATATTTAAGCAGCCATATTTAAATTGTTGAAAGGAGTGCTACAGTACATAAAATCTTTTAAATTAATATTTTTCAGCCATCTGTACAAAATACTGCATAAACAGAGAAATACCAAATAAAAATTAATGTTACCCATCAGTCCATTTGCACAACTGTTAATGTGAACTAGCTTGTTTACTTGATAATTCTCCACACTTCTTTATCCAGACCTTCTTCAGAGGTCTGGCTCCCATCACCCTCATCTGCTCAGCATTTCTCCCAAATTACCTCTCAGTGATACTGAGTGGCCCTCCTTATATAACCATTCAGAATGGCAATCAATCATGTCATTGTACATTGCAAGGATCAGCATTCATTGCACTCATGCCAGACTCACAGTGCTTACCTGATCATAACATCAATTGCACATACTCCCTCTATAATTTTAATTGCTTGTATGATGTCACCTCTTAACCTCTGTTTGCTTAAGATGAAGACATTTAACTAACTGATCAAATCCTGTAGACCTGCTATTTCTCCATTAGCTATTCTGTAGACTGCAAAGTCTACAAAGATCAATAAAATAGTATCTATTGATCTGTCTATTTTGATCTGTAGGGGCAATTGTGAGATTATTCTAAAAGCAGAATAACATCAAGAAAGCTATAATTAAATAATATAAGGTGATTCATTAGCAAAACAAATAATTGCACAAAGGTAGGGCAACCAGAAGGAGTACCAAAATTCACAATAATAGCAAAATAATGAATTCATATGCCATTCTTGACCTTACTAATACAAATAAAGGTCCCTGAATGACCCATAGAGTGATTTGTTCACATTCCCAAGGAAAGAATCAAACAATATGCTCTTTCTGACTTCCTTAATCTCTCTCTCGGATATCACTGTCCTCACTTTCTCTTTCAAGATGAACTGCTATTTCTCACCTCACTCCTTACTCTAAACTCACAGATCCTTCAGTCAGAGGTTCTTAAAGCCCAGACCTACTATTACATCTGAGTAACCACTTACAAGTACTTCACCTAGCTCTTGTCTCTTCCCCTTACCATAGAATTATTCTTGCAAGAACCAGACTGGCTGTCTTCCCAAGTACCCTTGACAGGCAGCAACATTTCACCATTTTGTAGCATAGTCTGACTAACAACTGCACTGGTAGGCCTAATATTGGTTATTATGCATGCCACTATTGTACATTCTTTTCTTCTACTATCTATCTATCTATCTATCTATCTATCTATCTATCTATCTATCTATCTATCTATCTATCTATCTATCTATCTATCTATCTATCTATCTATCTATCTATCTATTCAGTGTATCAGATATAGATTTATTTTTTAAGATAATCTTTTTTCTTTTATTCTAGAAAGAGTTATGCAGTATAATGTAGCATCCTATTAGACTTTTTATCACTTTTCTGAATACCTGGTAGCGCACAATGATGACTTCATAAGAATTACAAAGGCTGTCTCATATGATGCTATTCTTTTTAATGTAAGTAAGACAGACGATTCCTGGTAAGGCAGTGAGGATTCTATATCATGGCGCTGGAGAGCACCAGTGTATTGCATGCTGAATAGCACATGCAAGTAAGAATTTCACTGTACTCTTTACTAGTGACAATATTGACCGTATATACCTATAATACTATACTAGCGCCACTGCCTCCATTATGTAAATAAATTTTAATTTTGGAACGCTAACTACAAGGCATCTGGCAATCCATTTAGTGTTATCTGTAATATAACTATTTTCTTCATTGCAAATTTATTGTACTATATGTAAATCATTTGCACAAATTAAGAAGAGCATCCCCAGCACTGATGTTACTGGAACCCAATTTTAAACTTCAATTAATTAAAAAATACCTTTGCATCATGAATCTTTGATTTTCTGTGCTTAAACATAATTTACACTATTTTCCACATAGTTTCTTGAATTCCTGCTCCTTACAGTTGGTGAATGGAACATTAACACTAAAATTACCAAAGCCTACGAAAAAAACTTGGCCCTCCTTAAATCCGTTCACACCTCTCCATCAGCGTCTTTTGTGTTGTAAATATGTTGATCAATACAAGCAGTACACAGCCGGCTATCCAAAACCCCCACCAACGCAGAAAGGGCAGAAAGTTCTCTCAATTCTATTTACTTGTGTGTGAGTTACCTGGAGTTGTATAGGGTAAATAAAATATCGTTATTTGGAATACATGCATTTCATGTGTGTTCTGTGTCTATAACTATGTAAACACATTGTTAAAACAGAAATGTTTTTTATGTTTAATAATAATTGACAAAATGTTGACATGAAGTGTGAAGCCTAATATCGAATAAACACTTTCACAAAAGGTACAAGTATAACAAACCAAGTGTGCTTTTATTTAAGAATATAACTGCAGAAAAAGAACTTGCATTCGGGTGCAACATTGACACACCCTTAATATTGACACACCAATTTAAAATCCCTTAATATGAGCTTGCAAACAGCAAACAGACACTTTGGGCAGTTTCTTGTGAAAGCTTAAGTAAATAATACACTATCTTCTATTATTATTATTATAGGTAAGATCTTCTGTCCACAGTACAAGTGGCAGCCTTTATTATTTTGTAGTTACTAGTTTTTGATCTGGCACCTGGCTAGCCCACTAGAAATTTATTAAATGGATTTTTCAGTATATAGATGAAATGATGCTATCATTCAAATTCAGATGTCCGCTTGTTTCAACTACCTTTCAGACAAACTGTGAACAATTGGTGGGACCTTATGACACAATACTTCATGTGACCATAGTCTTATGTGACTGGCAGTGGACAGAGCAACCATGAATAACATTACTACAAAATGCAAAATAACATCAACTATCTAAAATATCCATCCATCCATCCATCCATTATCAAACCCGCAATATCCTAACTACAGGGTGACGGGGGGTCTGCTAGAGCCAATCCCAGCCAACACAGTGTGCAAGGCAGGAAACAAACCCTGGGCAGGGTGCCAGTCCACCATAAGGTGCACACACACACCCCAAGCACACACTAGGGACAATTTAGAATCGCCAGTGCACCTAACCTGCATGTCTTTGGACTGTGGGAGGAGACTGGAGTACCCGGAGGAAACCCACGCAAACACAGGGAGAACATGCAAACTCCAAGCAGGGGGGACCTGGGAAGTGAACCCAGGTCTACTTACTGTGAGGCAGAAGCACCACCGTGCTGCCCACCATCTAAAATATAAAACACAAAATGGCATAGCTAGAATAATTGGTACAAATTCTAAATAGAAAGGAAAAAAATTTTCAGAAAACCAAAAACTAAGGTTTGGAGTGTGCACTGACAGCACATTGTTGCACCCACCACACGGTGATTGGATTGGGACATGAGTGGAGCGGGTGACACCTCAGCACCATACTGGAACAGAGTGTGTCACCGACCCTGAAGTTTTCCCTGTAAGTTGGAGGACCTCCTTGCAGGGCTGGATGCAGACGAATGTCATACCCAGGATGAAGTAATTTTAGGTAGTTGCCTTGCTCAAGGGCCCAACAGAGTAGAGTCACTTCTTCCATTTACGGGATTTGAAGGTGCAACCTTCCTATTGCCGATTCAGATCCCTAGCCTCAGCGTAAAGATTCATAATATTTTGGCATTGCTCTTTGAGACATGTTGAATTCCAGTAATTTTGTAGGTTCAATGTTTTTTGGTTAAAAAAGGCAATGCTTAAACCACCATACCAGTTTCCCAGTAGTCATTAGTTCTATGACATGTGAACAGTGGGCATGGGCTTTGGTCATCATTAATATCCCAGAGATATTGAAAAATGGCTGCATTTTTTATTAAACTGAGTACATGATTAGTGCATGTGTATATTTTATTTTGTAGCTGCTTTCCATGTCAGTCCCTTTGTTTCAGTTGTTATATTTTATTCTGAAAGTTAGAAAAGGTTTTGTTTATTTTTATAGTTTTTTATCCTAACATTACTAACTTCCTCAAATTATCTTTTCTGTAACATTTAGTAGAAAAATGCCATCGAATGGGAATCATGATACCAAATCAGGTTCAATTACAGTTTCACAGCAATTGGTTTTGGTTCAGTTCAGCCTGGACTTCCTTCAGTGCTTTTCCATGTCCATATGCTCTTTCTCCATATTGTCTCAATTTTGAGATTTCTAAATTGCACTTTATGAAGGACTGGTCCCCATTATAAAGTAGGTTTCTGTATTCTTCCTGGTGCTATAAAGTTAGCGTTTGATCAAAATAAATGGGTTGGAAAAAATAAAGGACCAGTGAACAGAATTGGGGTGATTACTGAAGGAAAGTAATCCATTACAAATTACCTTTCTTAAATTGTAATGGGATTACTTTACAATTTACTTCCTGGAAAAACTAATCTCTCTATGAATTACTTTACTTTTAAATTACTCTCTTAACCTATGCAACATATATAGTGCAGTATAAACAGAAAACTACAAATTTGACACCCAGATATTATTTCAGCATTTTAAAGGAGAATAACCAATAACAGTAAATGTGAATTCAACAGTTAAACTGGTAGAAGCATAGCTTACATTATCCTTGTGCGATGTCAAACATATAACTAGCAAGTACAGGCTTTTTGCTCATTAAACGAATTAATAAAAAAATAAAGTTTGATCATCAAAAATAAAACTGGCTTAACTATTTAAACACTTGCTAACATGTAGTTGGTAAACTGTAAAATAGTTGCTAGTATAGTAGCCATCACATATGAACACTTATTGATTAAATGGGGCCATTTGCAGTGTTAATTGTGAAGAACAAAAAATAAGCCAATGCACACCTCCTCAGGCATTTACGTGAAACAAAATGCTTTTCAAGACATTTACTGAGCGCTGTTCACTCTATACATCCCGCATTATATTTATTTGCTTAAAAACATATGAGTAAATCAAGTAAGAAAATTGTATAGAAGTCAGTAACTGTAATGTGATTACAAGAATTTAAACTGCAGCAAATTACACTTCTTTGTTACCAGGAAATGTAATTAGATTGTAGTAATACTTTCTAACACTTTAGCCCCAATTCTGGTCATGACATTTTTGGTCTGTTGGAAGGCTCATTTTCACCTTTACTTAATCCTTTTGTGTTATTTTCCAAATATGATTTATTTATTAGCTGATTGTCAAAAGCTGAGAAGAAACTTGATATCAGTAAGTTTAAGTCAAGAATCAACAGTGCATGACATTCGAGCCCATCACTAATCATAGATATGTCTGCACCATACTCATTAACACTGGGCATCTGGCAGTCCAGCTAATGGTAATTTATTTCAGTAAACTATGGATGGAAACCTGGGCCCCAGAGGAAACTCAGAAGTAGGATATGCAAACTTTCACAGGAGGCATCCCAGCCAGGAAATGAACCACACCAACAGGGCCACTCCATTTATGTAAACTTAATGTAGAAATTGCAATAGTTCATTAAAAAAGCTGAAATGAGTGCTTGATATTATTCAAACTATTACTCTGTTAAAGCAAAAGCAAAGCAATGTATTTGCACTGATATTGAGCTAGCAGCACAGGGTTCATAGATTACAAATTACAAGTGAAGTAGATAGAATAACTATCACAATATCAAGCGTCAAAAGGTTTTTTGGAATCCGTAACTTTCATACAAAATTATCTCATGGGTGACTTTTAAACCCATTGCATTATTTTCACGAATCATGACCTCTCAGGGTACACCCTAACAACACAATAGCCTCCCTAGTGATGGGAAGATAAAATATCAGCAATCGTAAATAACCGAGATGGCAACTTCAACAGTATAAAATAATCCATAGCAACACAAGTAAATCGGCAAACTAATGGGGAAGATTTTGAATCTAAGGCTAAAGAAACCCCTAAAATGATTGCTCACCTCATCAATTAATGCAAAAAACTGCATAAAAAATGAATAATGATGATGCTCAACATAGTCATTTAAAAAAAGCCTATGGCACTATGGCTTTTAATATGCCATTAGTGTATATGTTACCATAATTTATGCATGAATGTTTGTTTCTCTTCATAATGATAAACAGTTTTATTTACTTTATAGCATGGAACTGGCAAACTAACCCAAAGTCAATACTCAAGCTGGTTAATTACTTTTCTGATATTAATAATCTTTTTATATAATACGCTACTGTGGCTGTCTATTTATCTGTACAGGATTTTAAATCACCTGTAGCTTCCAAACCGTTTGAACTATTAACCTGAAATTTGGTGCAAATATACTATGTGACATCTACTATCCGTTGATGGTTCGGTGATGATTGACCTCCAAGGTTATTCTTCTTTTTATTTTTATTTTATTTTATTGTAGAATCAACTCTTGGCAGTGGCCGTGTGGCGCATGCATACGAGCTCCATTCTCATCTCTACCACCTTCGACGTCACTTCCTCTACCTCTTCATATCTTAAATCATTCTTGAGGCAGATTGAAGAAGTGAAAAATTTATGAAAACTTAAGTAATTGCAACATATACACTGACTTAATCAGCTTTAAAGCAAAAAGATGCCAACAAAGAAGAGAAGAAGCAGGCCACTAGGGTGGAAAAAAGAAGAGCTGCTCAGGAAGCAGCAAGTGCATCAACTGAGCAAACGAACGCTAAACGTACAGAGAAAAAGTATGAAAACTATAAATGCTCAAGTTAAGTGTATTCACTGCATGTTATCATGCAGTGTGCCATTACTGGTCTTTTATAAAATATGTAACTGTCCATTTGTCTCCATGCATCCATGCATTGCAGAACCCACTCATTCCAGTACAGGACTGAAGAAGGTTGTATAGTATTGAAATACAGTATATGCTGTGTATACTGTGCACAGTGATTCCATCTAAACAAATCCTGGGGACAAGAAATAATGGAATCACCACATGAAAAAGGATTTTAACTTTGAAGCAATTTAATCACAGTTAGAAAGTTACAGGATCAAATTAAACTGTGTTCCAAAAAGCTGTTTTGATTTGGTATCTGTTAGTATTTGTATATATTTATGTGTATGGTTTGGGTGATCTTATACTTGCTTTGGGGGGGCAGAAAATTAATTTCAGAAATTTTTCATTTTCACTTTATTAGTTGTAGAATTTTTTTGGTTTGTTTTGGCTTGCCTACCACCACAGTTATCATCAAGACTGTACCCCACATTGTCAGGAGTGTGTCCTCAGAGGTTGTTAACACCCTAAGGTAATTGACGTGGTTGGTTAAAAGGTCTGCTGAAAGTTGGCTTCCTCATATGAGATTCTAGACTCCTTTTTGCTAATTTACATTTTGCTTAAAACTTTGATTTTCTGATTTTTGTGGCTCTTACTGTTTCGCAAATATGCTTTCAATTTTGATATTTGAATCATGCTTTGGCTTGTCGACTGTGTCTTTTGATCTCCCACTTTTAACCTTTTTCTGTCCCTCGTCCAACTCATAGTTCTCACTAAAAATTCCATGTCATTTCCCTTACAGGGCACAAGCCATATTTTTCAGCATTAAGTCTGAGAATTCCAAAAAGTATGAATAATTGATGCTAAATTGTAGAATCATTGGCCGGTCTGAAAAATAATGAAAGACTATGCCAAACATGGGCAAACCTCAATGGCTAAGAGCAACAATTTTTATAAGTCTAATTTAAAAATAACTCTTTGTATTTATATACTCCAAGCGGTTAGCAATTGCAGGTTAAGGGCCTTGCTCAAGGGCTCAACAGAGCAGAGTCACCACTCCGCCATATCATTTGATGGAGAGGGAGAGACTGACACTTCACAGGACAGTTGTTAAATCCCACAAATTTCCATAGAACTGAATCAGAACCTCTGTGCAAAGTCTCAACAAAAACTGTACATGGTGATCCTCACAAAGCTGGAATTAATGACAGGTTACCACTCAAAAACAACAAAACATGGACTATTCAGCACTGACAATATGATTTAATGGGTTATCTCTTGTCTGATTTCTTACATTTGTGCAGCAGGGGCGGCCTTAGGCAAGTGCAAACTGTGCACCTGCACAGGGCCGCCAAATCCCAGGGGCCGCCACGCCAATATATATTGAATATAAAACAGAAAGAGAAAATAACGACACAGCTGAAGCGAAGCTAGTGCAAGTGGGCGAGTCATCTTGCAAGTTAATGTTTCACCTAGTTTTAATAAAGTATTAGTGTTAGCGCAATAGTCATAGTGAATATCTGGTCAGATAGGGGACACAAGACATTCACATACCCATTCTAAGCAAAATGAAGAGATTTCGAGTATACGAATCTGGTTATTCAAAATGAAAGAGAAAGGCGGCTCAGGATGCTTTCATTGTGTCACATGAAGGAGCAATCCTGAACTTTATCACAAGTTAAACGCTTGTGTCATGAGCACGAGGCAGCTATGCAGTGTCCGTAACAGACGTGGCCATCAGCCGTGCATAAGATACCATATTGACATTGGCGGGCGAAGGGGCCACCAATTCTTTCTCTGCCCAGGGCCGCCACAAGCTTAGAGCCGCCCCTGTGTGCAGGTTTATATTTGGAGAAAGTCGGAGGATGATTTCAACCAACAATGCCTTTTACCAGTTGTTAAATGTGCGTGTGGAATCCATAATGGTATGGACAGCCGTTTTGTGTGAGTCATTATGCTTGATAATGATTCTGCATGATCATAAAAAAACCCCAACTAATATGATGTAATTATTCAAGACCAACTGCACAATATGGGGCAATCACTGATCGTTCATGATGTTTTCTTATTCCAGGATGATCATGCACATGGACACTCTGATAATTTAAACCAAGAGTGTTTCCATGACACCAGAATGAACTCAAATGGCTTCCAAGACCTTCCCATTTACCAGATCTAAAAGTCATTGAACCTTTTTGGGAAATTCTAGAGAGCAAAATACAAGGTTGATCCTTAAAGAACTGGATGCTTTTCTTCACCAAAAATGGTGTTGTATCTCAGTACACATAGCACATAATTTGTATGACAGTATTCCATGAATGACTGAAGCTGTTCTGAAGCAAAGGAGTGGCATTACTTCTTATCAAGTCTTTCATACTGTATTATGTTATTTTGTTCACGCTTTATCCATCATTTGTTGTTTTATCATACCTTCATTTTCTCAAAGGAAAATGATTCTTATACAATTATAGGGATGATACATATGGCTCAAATTTCTGCATTTGTTTACTTAAATTTATTCTGGGAACTGTAGCTTCCTAGCACTAATTAAAGACATGTTGTTTTGATGAGGATGATATCAGTTCTTAACCGTGATATTGGGTGAGTGCTTCACTGTGTCCCACAGCAGACTGCATTCCCATCATGAGTTGTTTAAGGCTCCGAGAATGGGATCTAAATCTCTGCGTCTTGACCAGTCATAAAGCGCATATAGTAAATAGATGGCTGCATAGAACATATTTAGTGAAATGAATGCATGGCATTAGCACACCAACCCAAAGTAAGTACTAAAGCTGCTTAATTACTTTGCAGATGGTAATAAGCATTTGCAAAACTACTGCAAAAATATATATTAAAAGCTACAGCTATGTTGTCTAATAAACAATAATTTTTTTTCTGGAATTCCAATTTCATGCATTAAATAAAATGTTCTTACTCAACTTTCATCTTTCGTAGGTGTTCTTAACTTGCTGCAGTCATGTGTATCTTACCTTGCGTTAAATAAAGCATGCAGTCATTGCGTCATGAGTGACGTGGCAGCATCATCTACGGATATGTCTTATATTCAGGCTTAACAATTAAAAAAAAAAAAAAAAAATCTCATTTGCCTTGCACTATGGATGAAGAAAAGCCACACTCTAAGAGAGCAAACACAAGACAGAAATAATCAAACCTTTTGATACTTGTTTCCTAGGGTTGGAATTTCTAATGCAGTGGCTCCTGCTGATGGAGGCTGACGATCGTGATCATAGCTTTTGATTCAAGAGCTTTTCACAGCACCCTTTTTACAAGATAAATAATGTTTTTAGATTTAAGTGAAATCAGCTTGCGATCTCTTAATCACTGGAAATTGTATGTAATTATTTTACTCCTACACCCCTCTGCAGAGAGCTGCTGTGAAGGCTCTGGCTGCTAAAATAAGTGTGGAAGAAATGCTACAGTTTTTGCATTAATTAAATAACTTTTCCCCCTTATTTCATGTCCATTAGCAGACACTACAGCTCTGCTAAGGAATGGTCATTATCACAGACAGAAATAGGAACATAAATTTGCCGTTAATGAAAATGTCAATTAGTGGCATAGTCTATCATGGCTGAAGATGATATGACCAAAGCCTCCTTACTGTCTGGCATTTGTGTCATGTAGCACAGTATATAAGGCCTATGAATTCATCTTGGCTAGATTTTTTTTTGTCTTAAAGCTGCAAAGTCCTTTACTCACAAAATTATTTTAAATTCTCTCCATGGGGGGCTTGAAGGCAATTAATTCAACTATTCAACTATTAAGTTATGTGTAAAATGATTCCCTATGGAACAAGTACTAGAGACAGGTTGAGAATATCAGCACAGCATTTTTGTTATGTTCCATAAAGGAGTCTGATATCTTAATGTATTCACAGTTTCCTAAGTGCTTTGTGAAGTCTTTTCTTGGAATGTAGTGGTTGAACAAATGTTCATGATATCCATTTAATGGAGACAGTTTGTTCCGACATGTAGTGCAACCAGTAGAACTGATGCCTTCTTGCTGCAAGTTTGATTCTTGGTTGGTTCCTTTGTGGAAGAGTATATTGATGCCATGTTCTAGGAACATTCTATCTGCTGGCACTTTAATGGACGAACCTTCCATTTAGGGCAGGTTATCATCTTATTGCCAATCTGATTTACTGGGAGGAGATAAATAAACTGTGCCATAACATTTAGCTCTCTTCTTACTTTTTAAAGCTATTTAAGCGATTTCCTTTAAAAATGAATTTATTTCAATATGCCTGATGGATGGATATATCTGAAAAACATATGGACATACATTTCAGTATAATGTAAAATATAGGTAGGTCAAGGGTCCTAACACAGGGGTCTGCTGGAGCCAACCCCAGCTGGCACAGGGCACAAGGCAGGAACAAATCCCGGGCAGGGTACCAGCCTACCACAGGTCACACACACACACACCCCCACCCACACACCAAGTTTATACTAGGAACAATTTAGGATCGCCAATGCACCTAACCTGCATGTCTTGCAGACATGGGAAGAACATGCAAACTCCAAGCAGGGAGGACCCAGGAACCAAACCCAGATCTCCTAACTGCGAGACAGCAGCGCCACCACTGCGCCACCGTGCCGCTCTTCAAGTGTATATTTTAAGAATAAATCTGTACTATAATTAAACATATGTTTCTCTTAATATATTGTAGCAATCATATTTCTGTGTATGTTGTGTATAAGGCATGCAACATTTTAGAATCTTCTTGACTCTAAACTCTCTAATCTGTTTGATTACTTCACTTGTTCAAGTTGTTGGCAAAAATTGTTTAATGTGTATTTACTTCAATTTTAGTTTCTGCAGATTAACATAACTAAAGTCAGGCCAATATTTTTAACTAAAAAGAGGCCTGACGATATTACAATATCGGCCCTTAAAGAAATGTTTTTATTAGTGAAAACTTGTAGATTGTTATCAAAATACAAAACAACAATTTAAAATAAGTCAGCATTTGTTAAAAGGTATGTTAAAGAATCGTATGTTAATGAATTTGTAAGATGTGTTTAGATACAATTTATTTTAAATCAGCTAATTTTAGTTACAGTTTACAAAGTTATGTACTGAGGACTTTATCATTTTCTGTTTCACAATGCAACTGTACTAAGATATTTTTTAATATTAAAAACCCTATGTGATATCCATTGGATGATATTTTCAATTCTAGGTTAGTATATTTTAATATATGCAACAATATACAAAAAGGTCAACAATATATTATCATGTATGGCCATATATACTTTAAATTATATTATACACTATATTACATCTAGTTATTTACATTACATTAAAAATGCAATGAAATATTTTTTCTAAGGTGTATCTTGCAATGTAATTGCTGTTAGTATTTTAAAATATATTAAGAAATACATTTTTTATATTTAGAGAAATATATTACAATATGCAAAAACAAATAATTTACATATTTTACAATATACTGCATATGTATGGTAGTATTTTTATCTCTGACATGGATTATATTTTAAAAATATATTAATATTGGCAGTAAGACATTTAAAAAAAATGTTTGCAATTGAGTTAAGTGAGCAATTTGTATTAAAGCTTTAATACACTGTTTCTCCCCACAACACTAACAGGATTAAGCATGCTTAGAAATGGTATGGTATGGTATATTGCTCCTCCATACATACACCCAACATGCCTGACACAGTGCGTTTATGAAAAGTAATATCTTCACATTAACTACTAAACAAATGCTGAGTTAAACTACAGTAAAACTAATTTGTTTCATCAAATTTGATTTGGTGAAGCTCATTCAAAAAACTTATCAATACAAACATGTAACAATGGGACAACAGTTATTCTCATTCTCCTCCTGACCATAAATATCAAATTTAACAAAATCATGCTTAGCCAAATTCTTTAAATTAGTGATGAAAGGACATTAAGATTAACGTGTTAAATTCATGCATCTCACAGCTTATGGATAAGTATTGTTATGAAACCTGGTAGTCTGAGGGTTTGTTTTGGAAAACAGGATTAGTGTGAAATCCGGTTAAAGTATATCCTGATTCACAGAAATTAGCTAATTCCATTCCAGAAAATCTGGATTTTGCCAACTCTGTGTTTCTAGAACAGATCGTGCCAGAATTACAAGGTTCATGATGCCAAAGATTTAGACAGCACATTTGACAAAATCCAGCTCAGTTACACAGGGCAACCAATGCCCTGAAACTAACCTCAAAAGAGGAAGTTTAACGTGAAGGATTAATGCTTTGAGGCCACAGTAATTAAGGAGCAGGGCATCAAATCAATAAATCAAGGGACGTAAATGTCCTATCACAAATGCTGAGGTGCACTATTTAAGAAGCAGAAAAAAACAACAATATGTTGAAGCAAACAATCGGTACAGAAGCATATCTCCTTTGGCAAATTCTGGTAGAAGAAATGTGATTTTGACCCCAATTCCAGCATGCTCAGAGGAGTATCTGCATGAACGTTGCCATTTTACATCCAAGACAAGCAACTAACAAATGACATGTTCAAAGAAATACACAATGACTTTGATCTCACATTGATACGAATCATGGACTTTTCCTGTCTTTTTGAGTTTGGTGAAGGCCACCTGTGTTCACAACGCTGAAGATGCCACACATAGTATTCGCAAAAGTGTGCAGAACTTTGACGCGGTGCCTGCTCAATAAATAACCATGACCAAAGAGAAATTCCACAGCATCACAGGAAGGGCAATTAAATTTAAACGACTGTAGCATTTCTAAGGAATGATAAATGATTTAAACCTAGGTGGTGGAACAAGCTGCCCAGCTTCATCACTTCTACGGAATCCCTCACCTTTTAAAGAAACACCTCAAGACACTCCACTTGAGGCGAAATATGCTTATTAATGCAGTTTCGATTTGGAGTTTTGTAATGGAATAAGGCAAAAATATTACTTTGGCAGATGTTTTTTACAAATGAAGCCCAAGTATCTATATCAAATACTCAGTACAAATGCCAACATGTCCTTTTTTATATTCTTAAGATTGAATTAGATCCCATGCACATAATTACACATTTTGAAGCCAAATATCTGGGGTCTCAAGGTTGAACAGGGTAAGTTTACTATTCACAGTGTGGGTATTGTGAGTCTTCCAGATTTGAATATGAGAGTAGTTAACCTTTGACTTCTTTTGGCATTTAACTCTATGTATGCAGAACACTTAACAACATGGGTCTTAGGCTGTGTTGCCTGCATAGGGCGCTCCTGCCGCCCTAACCCAACACAGATAGACGCAGGACACAAGTTCAGCACACACACTTTTATTTATTTTTTCCACCCTTCCCCTTCCTACCTGTACAGCACAGAACACCAAACACACTTTTCTTCTCTCTTTTTCTTCTCTCTCTTTGCCTCCACTCCTCCAACAAGCTTTGTCCTCTTCCACCCGACTTTGGCTCCCAGAGTAGTGGCAGCTGGCTCCATTTATAGGACACCAGTGTGTGGTGAATGTGCTGCAACCAAGGGCTCAGCAATCCTCCAGGTGACCCCTGGTGGTGGTCATATGCCCCCAGCAGGGTTGAGCTTCCATGCTCCAAACCTGTGACACCACTGTAAGCCAGGAAGGCTGCCCTCTAGTGCTCCGGGGGAGGTAATGTCCTGGATAAGCTCTCTCCCTGGTTCCTCCCAGGAAGGCAGAGGCAACCCATCCGGGCAAGGTTCCTGGCTATAAGCCACAACTGATTAATTAATATTGCAAAAATGGACTAATTTGCATACATATAAAGTTTCATGCAAAGCAATATTGCAGGAGTACATTTTGCACATTAAACAATTTACCACAAAAAATGTATAAGAATTCCACTGATTAACTGTATCATGCATTCATTCTTTCAGTGAAATTCTACCAGTTTGCCTCCCTTTACTTAGAAGCTGCTGCTGTGTTGTTCCTCTTTTGTTGGATGTGCTGATACTCTTCATGCACTGCCACAAGCACCTCTTGCTCTGCTAGCATGAAGGGTTTTCCTTCTGTTTTTCAGATTTGTAGTCTGAGATTGATTGGCTATTCACTGCTAGATTCAGAAAAGCTTGAAAATTTTGCTGTGAACATCTGTTAATGTGGATCAACCGATCCAGGATTCCTTGAGCTGATTAAAATGCAGTGCTCTGGAATCCTCTGGTGCTTGCTATAGTAAAATGGGATTTATTTTGAGATACAGGATCTGTCTTTCTGGAAGAGATCTCGGTCTTGATTAAGCTAAGCTGTTTGCCACACAGAAGGAGTATGAATAGGGGTGGGAAACATATGAAAGGCCATATAAGATCTTAAGTTCCTTTGTTTCAGACTGCAAAAGTAAATGAAACCACCGTTCAAAATTGGCCATTGATTTTAAATGTATATCTCTCTTTCCGCCTGTTTTTGTCCTCCTAAGTAAAAGTTTAAGCTGATGGTCAAAATACTTTCAATAACAGATTTGTAAAAAATGGTCATTGCTTCCTGTGATACTCTGGACTTTTAAACAGTCAATCGCTGGTGGTCTTTCTTGACCACAACAGGTGGTCTGATGGTGTTGGAGATAGCAGTTCCCAGGAATTTGAAATTCTCCTCTACCTCTAGCAACTGGTAATTGATTTCTAAAGGTGAGAGTCACATAGAAAAGAAAATAAAAAAAAAAATACAGAGAGAACAAGGATGAAGAGTTTATCTATCTATATATACATACAGAGGGTGTGGATAAATTAATCTTTAAGGAATAATGTTTACATAAAAATTCATGGCTAAGCAGATGTTGGTTTTATAACACTCTTAAGATTTTTATCCTTTTTTTAACGTTTGATGTAAGGAGTTGTTTTGAATTTTCCCCCGACATCTCTTTTCATAATGCTAGTAGTGCAGCATTTATATGATGGAGGGTTTGGGTAATAAAATACGAATGCACATAGCATTCTGTACTCCAACACTAGGGCTTTCAACTACTGCAAAAAAAAGTGCATGTTAGCATTGTGAAAGGATTCAAACAGACACAGAAAGAGGTTTGGGGACAGCCACCCGTATACTTATATAAGGTTGTGGTTGCGGTTTGTACAGACTTCAGTCCAAAAATAAAAATCAACAGGCAGGAAAACATGTCGGTTTTAAAGTCAGGCAGGGGAAGTAATGTTATCGGGGCAGGAACTGGAAGTGACAGTATTGAATCCAAGCAAACATTCCTGTGGTCGGTCAGCCAATGAAAAAGACAAAGGATCAGTGCACTCTGCCATTCCCTGGTCTGATGTACAATTGCCTTCATTTGAGCCCTTGTGCTGCCTCCCATTTGCATGTGTGTGACAGCATTTAAACTTAAATAGATTTTTTTATTTTTTTTTTATTTTATTATTACCTCTCTTTATGGATTTTCCTTTGATACCTTGGCCTGATTTTGCTTGCTTGCCTGGGCGTTGTGATCATTTGCTGGATTATTTATTCCTTATCCTGTTTTTGTCTTATTGAAACAAAAGTACTTTTACTATTCTAATTCTTGACTTCTTATTAGATGTTTATTTCTTATCCTGCCCATATTGGTGGATAAAGCATATTCCATGCGGCAAACCTTCAGGTGATCATGTTCCTGGAGCTGGTACACCTTAAAAATTTTCTGACTAATTTAAGCCTATTGAGAATGTCCTTTGTGAATGACAGATAGAATGATAGTTCATTTAGATGCATCTGGTTATTTTAAAGAAGTGTTTGTCACTGATCCTGATTATATTTTTTATTTCATGATTCTATCAGATTAAACAGTCAGAATATTTGCCATTATTTGGTTCTGTTATTCATAACTGTTTTCTATCTTAGTGCTCCGGTAATTTGCTCATAGAACTATTGCACATTTTGTAGTATTGCAGTTGTTGACAACTTCCTTAGTGCCTGTTATACTGTATCTACTACCACTTTTTCCCTTGTGTATGCAGGTGTCAGTGTGTTTGATACTGGGTAGCATTTGAATACATAAAATCATGTCATAAGGTAAAGTTTCAAGACTTCTGCAATGGTAAATAGAAAGATAATATTGTTGCTTACAAAAGGAAAACAAATGCATAAAAATGTGAAGGAAAAGAATATTATAAGAAAGGTAACATTTTAGCATGTTTTCTATTTATATGAACAGCGTTTTGGTCACTTGCTCAGGGTCATATATATATAGAGTGAGCTGGGGGGCTGATGGCACCCTCAGAGAAAACTCCTAAAAAATGTTGAGAGACTACCTTCACATTGCTCCTTACCTTATTTGCGCTCTGTCGCGTGATAAACCTCTCGCGCAGTAATCCGCATTATTAAAAGCATGTACAGCATGTGTCAGTATTGGAATTAATTTTTTTTGCTTCTTTCTCTCTCTCTCTCTCATCTCTGTCTTTTCATGGAGAGTACTTTTGAAAAAGAGACAAATGTTTGTTTGCAGTGTTTGAATAAAGTTCCTGTCTCCAACCTCCTGTGTATCTGTGTAAATCTGTGACCCAAGTGTGACTATATATATATATATATATATATATATATATATATATATATATATATATATATATATATATATATATATATATATATATAAAATAAAAATGATGAAGAGTTATACAGCAGAATCTGATCTGGAGTAAATGCTACTCTGCTGCCCCATTAAGGTATCAAGTGACACAGATCTTTAAAGACTACTGTGGTTTCAGTGGTGTAGAGATACCAGTAGCTTGTGGAGCAGAGCAGAGTTGCCAAATTGCAGCCCATTCCTATTATGATAAGGGAGTCTCCAACTCCAAGGGAGGCTCAGTCCAGGACCTTGACTGCCCAGCCCAGAAGGGCCTCACACCATGCATGCTAGTCCAACAATAACTTGTAAGCTTTGGCCTAAGAAGGCCAAAAATAGACAAACTGGTTTTAAAGTTCAAAATGCTTTTAATGTCTCTCAAAATTTTCCCAGATGCCTCTCAAGGGAGAGAAACCGTGAAAAACTCTGGCATGAAGAGACGTGAAGAATCTTTGTAAATAAGAGTATTTATTAAAAAAAAAAAATTAGAAAACATAACAAAATGGCTCAAAAGAGCAAAAAGGAGCTCCCCAAAAGGGCAATGCAAAGCAACTAAGTCCCAAAGTACAGTCTGAAATCAAAAATCCAAAAAAAAAAATCTGAAAATGTCAGAGAAATCAGTAAATACACACACACACGCAAAAATGCTCAGACTCTTTCCCACTTCACGCTTTATTTGTACCACTCCTGAGTTCCGCTTTGTAACTCATACAAATAGCCAGAAGGAGGTCTGAGCAGTGATAATGTCAGAACATAGGTAATGGACATATATTTAAAGGGACAAAGTACAAATAATAATAATAATTATTATAATACATTTTATTTATATAACGCCTTTCCCAGTCTCAAGGTGCTTGTAACAAATAATAAACAAATCTAACAGAAATAACACCAAAAAATGAACAATAATCATTCAAAAATAACAATAAAAACAGGAAATAAACATAAACTGAGGAATAAATCCATGCTGTTATATAACAATTCCAACAATGTGGAAGATAAGTTAGCAGATTCTAAATTGGCTCCATGTGAGTGTGGGTGATATGCCGCCCAGTACGTACTGGTTAACTGTCAAGGGCAGCTTCCTACAATTCTATGGTCCCCTGTGAGCATGAATTTGGGTAAAGTGGGTTTGAGAATATACATATATATATATATATATATATATATATATATATATATATATATATATATATATATATATATAAACGTCTACATGTGGAAGTGTGTGTGTGTGTCTGTCCGGCCTGGAAGTGAGAGGTGGTGTCGGGCTAAGGGCTCCTCCTCTGAGGATACACAAGCGAGGCCAGCATGTCAACAAAACAAAACATCCAAAGAGAGAGTCACTCGCTTATCCGCATTTACAGATGCAAGGTGAGCAATTCAGAAAGACGGTATCCCTTTTACTTTTCCTCCCGCCACTATTACACAAGCGAGGCAAGCATGTCAGCAAAACAAAACCTCCGAAGAAAGACAGTCACTTAGCCGCTAATGCGCAAACGATGCAAGCACTTCAGCAAAACAAAACCTCCTAGGAAAGAGTCGCCCACAGTAGTTCCTTTCCATTACCTGACATCTGTACATTTAAATTTTTGTTTTTTTCTAGGACCCTGTGCTTTTTACAGTACAGGGTTACACAGGTAGAATGTGTGTATTGTAGGCATACAAAGCAAGAGGGAGATTATAAAAGGGTTGGGGTTTATTCAGGCACCCCATTTAATACAAAAAAGGAAAATAATGAACATCAAGTCCAAAATGGGGTAACTTCACGCCTATCATCCTACAATACCTCGGCTTTACCGGCTCTTCCTAAGCATGCAATCTTTTTAATTTTGAGTCTGTTCTCCTAGAACTCCATCCTCATTAAAAACCATTTTGTCTGTGATTGCCATCACTCCTTAAATGGTACCAAGTCAGAAGGAACAGGACCTCCATGTAAAAATCAGCAGTGACATCAATGCTCATTACGGGAATCATCTTCCAGTCTGCAGACAAAAAGAAGGAGGCATTAGCAGTTGGGTGCACCTCAAGGGCTTGTGATTGGGGGTATTACTTTACCCAAACCTGGTAGATGCTGCATATGTGCACCCATGCAACAATATGTAGATATTTCAGAGTACAGGCTAAGGCGATGGTTAATTGACAGCATTACTTGCATTCAATATTTATGGGTTTTCACCTCATCATTGGTTACTACTGATACTGTTCCTGATTCTATACTTGGATAAAGACAAGTCTAGAAAACTAAAGACTGCAGAGTTGAAAATAAAGAGTTAAATTATTCTCGTCACCTGGACATCAATTTCTTTTTTTAAAAAAATGTTTTGCCGCTTATCTAAGCGACTTCCTCAGTTCTTGGTGGAAATGGCTTATTTCCAAGTATTTAAGATGTTAATGATCAATCAAGTCTAAGATCAAGCTTGCAATTGATCAATCACATAAGGGATGAAACTCATTCACTTAACACAGATAAGCGCTGGTGTTATTGGGCATGCAATCCAACCTGGGACTAAGTACTAGACAGTTGTTTACAACGACAATCCAAAACAATTGAGCCACATCCATTTAGCCTGAGAGAGTTCCCCTATTACACTTAGAAATATACTGAAGGGTATTTGTTATTTTGCTTACCTGGAACAGCCCCAGTAAACCTTGTATAATTCAGTGGGAAAGCAAAAATTCATACTATCTCAGTTAGGAAATATACAGTTCTCCTTATGAGAATATGTTTAAAATTGTTTCAGAACTTAATGTAATTCTCTGGGTCTGCACTAAACTTATTTATTTGCTGTTTTATCCTATGTTTCTGTAGCCGGAAAAGGGTGGAGTGCCCTCTCAGGGTTGGGGGAGAGATCCTGCCCCAAGTGGAGGAGTTCAAGTATCTCGGGGTCTTGTTCACGAGTGAGGGAAGAATGGAGCGTGAGATCGACAGGCGGATCGGTGCAGCATCTGCAGTGATGCGGGCTCTGCATCGGTCTGTCATGGTAAAAAAGGAGCTGAGCCGTAAGGCAAAGCTCTCAATTTACCAGTCGATCTACGCTCCTACCCTCACCTATGGTCATGAGCTATGGGTAGTGACCGAAAGAACGAGATCGCGAGAACAAGCGGCTGAAATGAGTTTCCTCCGCAGGGTGTCTGGGCTTTCCCTTAAAGATAGGGTGAGAAGCTCAGTCATCCGGGAGGGGCTCAGAGTAGAGCCGCTGCTCCTCCGCATCGAGAGGAGTCAGATGAGGTGGCTCGGGCATCTGATCAGGATGCCTCCTGGACGCCTCCTGGTGAGGTGTTCGGCACGTCCAACCGGGAGGAGGCCCCGGGGAAGACCCAGGACACGCTGGAGGGACTATGTCTCCCGGCTGGCCTGGGAATGCCTTGGGATTCTCCCGGAAGAGCTGGAAGAAGTGGCCGGGAGAGGAAGTCTGGGCCTCTCTGCTTAAGCTGCTGCCCCCGCGACCCGACCTCGGATAAGCGGAAGAGGATGGATGGATGGATGGATGGATGGATGGATTTATCCTATGTAAAGAATTATTTAGACTGATTTAGACTATCATTTAGCCATCTTTGTTGGTTGAGGGTTTCATGATTGCTTTTGAAATTCTATTATTTTAGTTGCAAATTCAGTTTCATTTGTTTGCTTTAGTTGTGTCCTGTTATGTTTTGTTTCTTATTTAAAAATATGCTGAAACATCGTCAACTGGACAGTTCAATGAGATATCCTGCCACATTTGAAATCATGTCAAGCATATTCTAACGTTGCACCACAAAAACATAGATACTACTATTTTCTCATTTTTAACCTTTCACAATTTTAATTCTGACATTTTGTAAAAATGCCTGTAAACTGCGAAGTCGCTTTGGTACTTTGCATAAAGGAGTGCTATATTATCACAGAGGGTCATCATTCTATGCTGTCTGCCATCTGTGACTGCAAATGTGATAAGCAAACGTGTTGTGAATGGGTTAATGCTCTTTTTGGGGAAACTATTTGTATTTGTAAAGTGCATGTCTGTAAAAATAGATCAAGCTTTGTTAAGAAAAAAAAAAAAGGATGCAGCATTTTCAATATCTTCCAGTGTCTTTGTACCGAAATTGCAAAAGAAAGCATTTCTAATATAATCACACCTTCTCTGCTTCTACTTATTAGTGCCTAAATGAGTTGTGTCACTTGGGAAATGTCAGAGGAATGGAGGCTAGGAGTAATGCTTTGCACACTGGGTGGTTTGAGCCCGCTGAAGGGGACGGTGAAGGAGACAAGCTCTGGCGGGGCTGTGTTCTCCGATCTAATTCAAGTGACCTTGTGACTACTTAGCACTTACGGAATGCCATTATCCTACAAGCCAGTGGATCAGCAGTGTAAAACATACCCCCCATGATGTCTGATTCATATTTAATCAATGAAAGAAAGCATTGGTCAAAAATATACTTTCTTCCCCTCTTGTGTATACATTTTTAAACGTAAGGATATCTGTTTGTAATGTTAGATCAACTGAGCAGTTTTTGAGGATTTACAGAATCGCCATGGTGTAGACATATTGGAAATATGAAATTAAATATGTGGATGATGCAGTTAGTACTGAGCCCTGGAAAAAGAGGAAGGGGCACAGAGAGAAATGGACGGCTAGGATGCTGAAATGTGGCTATCGGAAATGCAAAATCAAAAAAGGAGAGAGGCCTTTTCTTACGTTAGGAAGCCACCTGAATTTTTGCATTCACTTTACAGCTATTTACTGAACTCGACTGCACTTTAAGGCTTTAGTTTTATTCTAAAAGTACATTTACACTACAGGCTCTATTCCAGGAAAAAAAAAATGCTGTTGAATGAATGGTGCAAAAGAAAACACGCAGTTAATGGTTGTTTTTTATTAAGTTATGTTCTGCTGAAAGGATATAAAACTGGAGTATTAATGGCGTATAATTATATATTTAAAATCTTTTCCCTTGTGCAGTATACAGAATTAATGCCAGTAAAGTCACAAACTGCAACATTCTACTCCATTACATCTGCAATGATTAGAGATAGTTTGAACATCTGGCATATAATCTGTGATAGAAAACAGCATTCTGCACTTTAATGGATGTCTGGAGGCTAAACATATCTGATATTTTATTTCCAGCTGTTAACTCTTTCCAGCCTGATGCCAGATGATTTGCTCAAGACAGGGACTCGGCGTCCTTTTTTTATTTTCCTAACCCTGCAATTAAGTGCACAATTAGAGTTTGTATTTGAAAGAGCTGTAAACGTGGCAGCATCAAGTATTAAGACAGAATGTCAAAGATGGTTGGAAAGGAAAAGAAACGGGGGATTGCGTCTCTTCCAGCTCCCCTTAGGGAGTGCCAGCCGCCACATCTTTAGTGATCACTTATTAGCAAAACTGTTAACTAGAACCAAACAACTTTGTAGCATGGCCAAGGGTGTCGTTATTTGGAGGAATAAAGGATCACCACACAGCCATGGAAGTCTCTGCCAAGTGCAGATTCTAAAAAAAAAAAAAAAGTAATAAAAACAACACTAAAAAAGTATGTGCATCGGATATGATTAATATAAATTCCTGCATTTCTGGTATCACTTTTGATTCCTGTCTTCTGTGTGCTTTTGAATGTTTGAGCTTATTAATTGTCTGTAGTGGATTGTATTATTAATGTTACACTATATCAAATCTTTAAAAAGCAATTTTTAATACACATCTGAAATTAGCAAAACATACCATTACTATAGCACTGCGTAATAACCGAGTCTTTGCTTTATAAATACTTAAAAAGGCTCTTTTTCTTTCTGTACTCTGTACACACGTTTATTACATAAAGCATTTTTTCTGCATTTGATTAAATGCGGTGCTACATATGTTATGTGCTTCCACTTAAAATAATTAGGATCTTTATTACGTTTCAGTTGAAATGTGTCAATTATAATGTTTTTTTTCTTTCCAATAAAAAAAAAAAAAAATGCGTGCTCTCTTTTCCTTTTCTGGAAGATTACAGCCAACCCCCTGCTCCAGATTTACGTCTTAAATAAAAACAAAATAAGAGAAGATGTACAGTATATCAAAATGTATATGCAACATTTAAGGGCTGTTTAGCAATTAGACTTCATCTCATGTAGACAAGTCTGATCTGTCAAACAAAATAACTGATTTTGACAACTGGTAGATGTGTGAGGTTGTGACAGCCAGAAAAAAGATAAAAAAAAGTTATTGTATTTGAAACCTCGTAGGATAACAAAGAGAAAAAAGCTAACGTAAATCCAAATGGAAATTAAATGTAACATTGCAAATAAAAGAAGCTGAACGCTGGCCTCTGCAAACAGTTTGTTTATATGCATTTACAAGCTTTTGTGTGCCTTTCTCTTCTTTCCATGCTTTAACTGCGAGCAGTCCTTTTTGTGTAATTGACTGGCACTGAATTTTATTGTTAAAATAGGCACATTTTCTTTAGAACACAAAAAGGGCCACGAGCAAAACACACATACTGTAGCATTAGGCCCTTTGGTTTTGGTAAAAAAGAAAGAAAGAAAGAAAGAAAGAAAGAAAGAAAGAAAGAAAGAAAGAAAGATTGATTTTTTACCAATCATTTTTCTCTCCTAGAATCTATTGAACCGTGGCCTATGATGAGACACCCAAGAAAACCTTGAAATTCGACTCCGTGAACAGTAATTAAGTCTGATTTAGAGAAGTGCTGTACCTGTAAAATTATATGCCACTAGTGAAAGGATTAAGTAATTAAAAAAAAGGTTTGAAACATGAGTCCCCCTGCTGAGCTTGTTTTAATACCAGAACATGTGTAAGAAAATGCCAGTGTTTGGTGATTTTTAAAGATTATAATTGGGTTGCTCTGGGCTTGACAAAGGCCTAGCCAAGCCATGACAAAATGGGCATAATTAGGTGGCACTGGCTAAGAAAACCCTGATAATTAACAGCAATAAAAGTGTTAAAAAGTAAAATCATAGATTATCTGTGAGGTGCAGTGAAAATGATAGAAAATGAATTTGCAGCCCCCCACTATTAATCCCATTAAAAATGGTAGCGTATGCATTTGCTAATGATTAGACACTTAATAAAATAATTTTTCCATCACCAAAGTATTTGAAAAAAATTAAAGCTAGTAAACCAAAATGTGTTATACTTTTGTCTGTTGCACATTTTATAATTTGAAGAAAGGTCATTTTAAACCCCCCAGCAGCATAGAAAAATGACTCTTTTGTTAATTTTGCTTGGATTGTATTTTTTAATTTTTCTTTTTTTATAATTTTTTTTAATAAAAAAGGTAGTTGTTTGGTTTTCTAATAAATTGTTAAGAAGCTACAGATTTGAAAACACCTTTCATGACTTAATGCTTGCCATTGTTTTGTTTGTAGGTCAACAATGGAAAACCTTATGACTTTTATGAACAATTTTGCCACAATTAGATTGTAGGCCACTTTAGCAGGGAGCAAGAAAATATTTTAACTTTGCTCTTTAAATTCATCTATTATTTATTAATAAATATTTCAAACAGTTAAATAACTAACTGGTATTAAAAGGATGATAGCAAAATAAATTATCTCAGACTTACATTTGTCAGGTTTTTCTTCCAAATCCCCAAAGATGTGTGTGTAAGTTGGCACTCCAGAGTGTGTGTGTGTGAGGGTCTGCACATGAGTGGCCCCTGTGATGGACATGCACCATGATAGGGTTGTTTCCCACTTGTGCCAGGTGAGGCTGAGATAGGCCGTAGACCCTCTTGAACCAGTCTTGAAAAGGTAAATGAAGCGGGATTGGGAATATTTGTTTATGCATTCACATTATTTAGCGTCTTCCATTGTGTTTTAGCATCTCTAATTTCACCTAATGTGTATAATGTAACATACATTATGGTTTCAATTGAACAAACATAATATTATTAATGACATTCTGTTTGAACATCATTAATATTTACTGAATATACAGTATGCTACTACATTAGTGGCACAGTAGCAGGAAACACAGACATCGTCCTACTCGGTAATGGTTGTGATCCTGAGTTGATTTATAGGTTAGTAGAGAGGATGTATTTTCTTTCTATAACATATGGATTTCTTTTGGGAACTCTGGTTTTCTCCTTTAGTATAAAAGAATTCTTTGTTACCAATTACAGTGCATTGTAATTAGTTTTGATCAGCGAAATTCGCCGGTGACCTTATTTGTTCAATATTTTCCTGAATATTCACTGTGTGGCTGGCTTAGATTAACCTTTTTTCCCCCACTACCCCATGATGTTTTGCAAGTCCAGCATTTCATCACAGAGCTGTAGTAGCCATGCACTTAACTTTCACGCATTCGTACTATACGAGTAGTTCATCTGATTTTACATTGCTCTGCTACCCATTCTAATTTGATGCGCACATGTGTGGTATTACTACTTCAGCTGGATTTGCACCCCACATGCATTAAAAAATAATAAAAAAAAGAAGTACATTATAGATAGATAGATAGATAGATAGATAGATAGATAGATAGATAGATAGATAGATAGATAGATAGATAGATAGATAGATAGATAGATAGATAGATAGATACTTTATTAATCCCAAGGGGAAATTCACATAATCCAGCAGCAGTATACTGATACAAAAAACAATATTAAATTAAATAGTAATAAAAATGCATGTAAAAGCAGACAATAACTTTGAGTAATGTTAGCATTTTCTCCCCCGGATGGAATTGAAGAGTTGAAAGAACTTTATGGCTCAGCATTCTAGATTAACTGAATGAGTTTGCATGCACTCACACATTACTGGATTACGGTGAATAACCTGGTTAATGTAGAAGCCTGGTTTACATGGGCAAATCATTTTCTGGGTTAAATATCATCATTGGCCACCATGAATCTGAAAATAAGAATATCTGTTAGAAATTTCTTCTGCTTTATAAATATGTTTAGTCAAATTGATGCCTTATTTTTAGATTTATGTTACCAGATTGCACACAGCAAACTCTCTTTTGCATGGCTGTATCATTGGAGCCCTGCAAAGGACCTGGACGTGTACTTCTTGCCTTACACCCAGTGCTGCTGGAATCATAATAACACTGGTATTTTTACTTCAATAAGGTAAATATTGTGTTACAGTTACTTGTTCCTTTAAAAAATAATAATCAGACTATGTAACGCACGTTACTGTTAACGTATTTCCCTACTGCCTTCGAGATTGTATTACTGAGTTCAGCGCTGTACATTTAGCTCATCAACATAGATGCTGCAATTTCAGAAATACTGAGCCAGGAGAAGGAATAAAATGATCACCCAAACATTGGCTCTGGAAATGTATTTTGTAGCACTTCAACCCATGGAAGCCGAACGCGTGTGCGAAGCAAATATATGCACAGGAAGAAGGGTTTACATGGCATTTTAGAAATCATGTTTCTGTGAATAACTGAGTTATTGAAACAAATATAAAAACACTGATTGCATGTTGTGCCTAATCTGATGGATTAAGTATGTTGTGCTCCTCACTATGTAGTGCAGATCAGGTAGCATCAGGCACAGCCCTCCTCAGATATATGATGCATCACAGGCTCTTGGGGTGTGCCAATACACTCTGGTATGCATACATTATCTGCTGATATTCTGAAGCTTAAACAGGGAAATGCCAATATGGTGTAGTGCAAACCAATTAGAGTCCTAGCGGCCGTGCACCAGGTCCATATCAGGGAAGGTGCGCAGGCCGAATTCTTACACAATTAGCCATGTGGCATTGTGCTTAGTCAAAACAAACTATAAAGAAGCCCTCCTCTCCCTCTCCTGATGTCAGAAAACACATGGCTAATTGCGTAATTATTTCGCTGATTACTGCAACGTTCCTTAACATTTCCACAATTTTGCTGTGCTGATGGCAAAGTGAACTCTGTGGGGATCGCTCATCACTAGTTGTGAATGATTATAGCTAGTGTGGCCTGCAGAGGGCTCTCCTGCCACCAAAATCTGACACAGACAGATGTAGAGGCCCAAGTGCAAGCACACACGTTTTTATTTATATTTTTCCGCCTTCCCCATTTCCCACAAGCACAACACAGTCACCCAGCACAGCACAATACAACTCTTTTCTTTCTCTTCTCTCTTTCTTCCTCCACTCCTACAGACAAGCTTTATCTACTCCCACCCGACTCTGGTAATCTGACTCTGAGTAATGGCTGCTGGCTCCTTTAATAAGGCACTCGGAAGTGCTCCAGGTGCTTATTGACCCACTTGCAGCAGCACTTCCAGGTGTGACGGAAGAACTACACCAAAGGGCTCAGCAGCAGCTACAGCACCCTCTGGCGGTGCCCATGAAACCCAACCGGACTGTATCACACTCCAGCTCCCATGGAGCCCTGCAGGATTCTGAGGAACCACTGCAACCCAGCGGTCACCAAGTGCTCCGGGGGACGTAAGGTTCTGGATATGCTACCTTCCCCGGTCATTCCAGCATGGAGATGTCCCGGCCAGGGTACGCCACACTGGGAACATCTAAATATCCAGTAACACATACTGTATATTTTTCAAATCCAATAGATGGTGGCTGTATTGGTGTGTATCATAGCATATGATGGGTAGCTAACCATTCCAGTGCAAGCTTCTGCTTTTCATCCCTTGATTTGGAGATGTCATGATCAGCCTTCTGTTTTTGATTTTGTATAATTTCTCAATGGCTTCAAAAATTAATTGAGACTTCATTTTAGAAGTCAAGGAATCTTGTGGTTATCTTTGTTATTGTGATTATTGAGATTTTAAAGTTGTAACATCCTCCAGCAATGCCATGTTGTTTTTATTATTGGTGCAATTGTTTTGTCATTGTGAAAAAACAGGCAACAGGCAAGTTATATATATTTTAGCGATGTGCATAAATCAAAGCAAATGGTCAGTTCCTGAAAGATAGTACTACTTTCACTTCAGTTTGAAATGTTATTCAAGAAATTGAAACACCAGCCAGGAGTTAAAAAGCTAAAAATGTACTTTTATTAATTCACACATGAACTAAATGAGTTTTTTACTTTCATCTATCCACAATCTCGGATGCTTTTGGATTCACGATTACAGGTATTTAAAGTGTTGCACCCCTTCACCAAAGGAACACAATTTCCCACATATATATTTAATAATTCTTCATATCAACAAAGACATAAATCAATCAAAATATAATGATATTAATGCTGGAGATAAGAAAAAAAAATAACATTAAATAATTAATTAATTAAAACGTCAACATAACACGTCCCAATTACTTGTTGGCTGTTGCTACGGCCTTGCTTTTAACCAGGAGTGACTTCACCAGGTCGAAGATATAAAGCACCATTCACTTCTCAGTTGTCTAAAATAGGATTCACCCCAAACCTTAAAAGTTTTATTCTTTTCTTGTTTTGAAAGGTTCTGGTTGAAGAATTGTGGCTCTATTTCTTGACTACAATTAAGGATTATTTGTGAATTTACTGCTTTCATATTTCTGTCTTGCTCTCTGTCTATGATTTGTGTTCCACATATTGAGCTTTGGTTACTTGTTTTTTGACTTAATAGTTATGACTCACAGCTTGTCATTTTGGGTACAATTCATGTCCCGGTTCCTGTTTCAATTAAAATCTGCTGCTGCCTGTTGGGCTTTTGTTTCACATAAGAGAGTCTTCAGATATATGGATGGATGCATATTTATCAACTCTGGCCCTTGTGTCCAACTGGGATTAGGGATTGCCACTCCAGATGACTAGTAAATTAAAATAATAATTGATTATAAATGTTCTTTTGGTTAGAGACAGAGAAAGAGGGAGCACCACTGTTTTTTATATGAGTGAACAGTTCAGATTCATGGATGTAGCATATGCTCAAAGAAAGTTTGGCTTTGTCATGTACCTGCTGTAGAGAACATCTGCAACCACTTCTGATTAGGTGATTGTTTGCTTAAAAATGGAAATAAATGTTCAGAATGAAATTCAGTTCATTAATTGCATCATTATATGATTCTTAGGCAAAATATTATGGTCTAGGGCAGTGCTTTGTACAATTTGTGCAATTTATAGCAAGCTTAAAGCTTATAATGAAGTAAATTGTCATTCTAACTATTCACTACCTAACAGCTTTTCAAAAAAAAGAAAGAATAAAGAAATAGTATTTAGAAAGGGCTGGCATTGAGCAACATTCGAAAGATGGCCATGAATTCCTAAATTAATGATTGTGCTTTCATTAGTCAATGTTACTACAATGTTAAGGTCACAATGAAAAGCACCACTGTTATCAAAACCCTCATGTTTTACAAATGTAAATTAGTTCAAATAACTTGTGGAAAATGTGAATACCCCTGTGTTTGGAAGTCGAGACTTCTGATATTACATAGTTAAGGAGGTATAAGACTGCTATGGTGACATAACAACAGTTTCGTTGATAACCATCATCCCCACAAAGATAATATTTTTCTATTCACCTAATGTACCTAATGTTTCCAGAATAATAAAGAGGCAAGATTTAAAGGTTGCATATAAATTGTTTGCTCAAAATTACATTACTTGGAAATGTAATAATGTATCTATAGTCTCGTGTAAGATTTGTCCTTGAGCAGATTGCGCCTGTGCCCTATTGCTCTTGTTGAAGAGTACCACTTAATCCCTTTTCTAATTCCAAACACTTCTATTTTCGCTTGTATTGAGAAGATGTAACGCAGAATCATTTCTCAAGGCTTACACAGCAAAGTTATGGAATATAACTAATAGTCATATTCTGGACTATTGTGATGTTATAACAGCTTGTAGCATGGCTATCAAAACTGTACACATTATTCCAGATACAGCTTTGTAAGTGTGTTAAGCATTGTATTTTACACAGTACAGTATGCTACATTTTATATAATTCAACCTCATAGCAATACTTTTAATCACTGCTGTATACTGTCTGGCTGAGGACAATGATGGGTCGATTAGAACTCTGAGGTTTTTTCTATACAGAACACTTTTCCAACTCCAGAGCAGTTTGCAATTATACTGATCCTTTTTACTCCCTATTTGTAAGATTTTCCATTTATTTACATGAAACAGGTATTTTCCATAAGTCTGCCTGTGTATAAATCCCATAAGGACTTTACAGATTCTGCTAAACCACCTTAAGTTGATGTCACATTACGTAACCATTAGTCTTTGGGCATGTCAGACTAGCCAACTGCAACTGTTGCTCTTGTCGCTGTACCATATCACCTTACATAACTGAAAATGACTGGGCATGTCAAACCAACACTTCCTTTGCATTAGAAGCCTCAATACTCAATTCTGATATTTTGTTCAGATCGGATTTGCCAATTCATAAGTACATGTGACCTGTATCTAACTGTGATGTGAATGCACCCTCCTAAACAGTATTGATATGTTTGTGTACGAGTCATCTGTGTCATCAACAACAAAAAAATGTCCTATTTGTGAGGTAACTCATGGTATTAAAACCAACAAAATTGACACACTATTAGGTAGTGTATGCATCTTATTTTGTTATGGAGAATGGCAATTTGTTAGCAGTACCTAATTAGCTCATAAAGTTGAAAAAATCCACACGGCTAGCTTTTTCTATTTTTGCAACTATTGCTGGCACTGCTGCCCCAACAGATGTATGGGTATGAGAAAAGAGCCAGCAGTAGTGGGACCGTATCTGTTGTCACAACTGTAGCTCTCTTCCAGTCTTGTTTTGTCACACTGTCAGTGCTGTGTGATTAAACCAGCTCTTAGCCCATGCATTGAGACAAAAAAACACATCAATTCCAATATTTAATCGCTATGAGTCAAATACATATCCAGTCCTAAAATCATCACATTTACAGTATGTCACATTTGGGCAAAAAATCAGATCTGAATAACTTCTGCCTGGTAGTGTAGATGTAGCTTTAGCGACCATATTCTGATTTTCCAGTACAATTGCGCTCGCCCTTTTTTGTGACAGCCAACAACATGCTGCCTGCTGGAGCTGGTGCTGTAGGAAGGACTAACAGATATTGCAAGTTCAGCCACAATTTCAGCCCTTTGTTTTCCGTTCTGTACGTAAATTAGTAGACATCAGACAGGCATGCTTCTCCTTTGTTTGCAAGGTCCAAAACACACAATCATTGTCTATACATTATAGTGAGCATTCATTGGTTGTCAGCTCTCATGCACACAGATTCCACATGTATGACTAAAGACAAAATCAAACCTTTTAGATTTTGTTGGAGCGAGTTGTGGGTGTATGTCATATTATGTTACTGGCAATCTTGGGAGCACGCTGCCAATTGCCTCTAGAGATTATAAAAATCAAGGATATGGTGACATGGTCTTTATTTGATGTCATCTGTGAATATACTGTAACTTAATGAGTTATATTTTTACTTAAACCATATGTATACATTTAAAAAGTAAAACCTAAATTGATTGTGAATCAGTTTCTCAAACCATAACATTTTGTTTCTGTGGTTAAGATAATTCCGTACCTATTTGCACAATTTACCCCTGAAACACTGACTCTTGTAAAGAATAATAGTACTTCATCAAAAGCTTTTTCAAAATTATAATAACTACCTTTGTGCATTTCACTGTAACCCTGTGGTTCTTTTGTTGTGTCCTTGTTAAATGCCAATATGTTAGTGAAACAAATTTTTGTTAATGCATGTTGGCTATTCTGTCACACAGCTGTACTAGATAGGTGGTCCTCCATGTTGTCATTCATAACTGTTTCCATTATATTTTCCTTAATACGTTTTAATCTCCTGCTACTACCACCTGATGCCCTTTTTTATATTAACAATGGCGACAATTTTTACCTTCTAGACCTTAAGGTTTTTCAGAGAATGCTGTTGTAGCTGAAAATTACATTTTACAGATTTGTAATGTGATTACTAGCTTGTTTAGGTAAATGTTCATGTGCACTTGGACAGAGGCAGTGGTGCTGTTAGAATTATGTTTTTGGACTTCTCTAACGTCTTCAGCACCATCTAACCTCTGCTCCTTAGGACAAGCTGACAGAGATGGGAGTAGATTCACACCTGGTGGTATGGGTCATGTACTATTTTACAGACAGACCTCAGTATGTGCATCTTGGGAACTGCAGGTCTGACATTGTGGTCAGCAACACAGGAGTGCCGCAAAGGACTGTACTTTCTCCAGTTCTGTTCAGCCTATATACATCAAACTTCCAATATGATTCAGAGTCCTGCCACGTGCAAAAACTCACTGATGACACTGCTATTGTGGGCTGCATCAGGAGTGGGCAGGAGGAGGAGTATAGGAAGCTAATCAAAGACTTTGTTAAATGACGCGACTCAAACCACTTACACCTGAACACCAGCAAGACCAAGGAACTGGTAGTGGATTTTAGGAGGCCTAGACCCCTCTTAAACCCCGTGATCATCAGAGGAGACTGTGTGCAGAGGGAACAGACCTATAAATACTTGGGAGTGCAGTCTGGATGACAAATTGGACTGGACTGCCAATACTGATGCTCTGCGTAAGAAAGGTCAGAGCCGACTATGCTTCCTTAGAAGGTTGGCATCCTTCAATAGGATGCTACAGATGTTCTACCAGACGGTTGTGGCGAGTACCCTCTTCTATGCGGTGGTGTGCTGGGGAGGCAGCATAAAGATGAAGGATGCCTCACACCCGGACAAACTTGTGAAGAAGGCAGGCTCTATTGTAGGAATGAAGCTGGACAGTTTAACATTCATGGCAGAGCAACGGGCACTGAGCAGGCTCCTGTCAATCATGGAGAATTCACTGCATCCACTGAACAGTGTCATCTCCAGGCAGAGGAGTAGCTTCAGTGACAGACTGAGGAGATCGTTCCTCCCCCACACTATGCAATTCTTCAATTCCAGCTTGGGGTAAATGCTAACATTATTCAAAGTTATTGTCTATTTTTACATGCATTTCTATTACTCTTTAATGTATTTTTTTTTGTATCAGTATACTGCTACTGGATTATGTGAATTTCCCCTTGGGATTAATAAAGTATCTATCTATCTATCTATCTATCTATCTATCTATCTATCTATCTATCTATCTATCTATCTATCTATCTATCTATCTATCTATCTATCTAGAGATGTATTTACTTTTAGGCTATAGCATTAAAGCAGCCATCTCTCTACTGTCAGATTCTCAAGCCAGTTGACAGCATTTCATGCTGTAAATTGTTTTGTTTTTGATGTTTACTGTCATTTTGGCATTCAAACGTTGTTCAACGGAACCAGGATGACAGTAGAGCTATCAAATCATAGGGGAATGGCTTCATAAAATGGTGATGTATACACGGGTCGGGGTGTGACGTAATTGCTGCCATTTTCCTTTACCATAAAAGCAAGATTTCAGCACTTTTAACTATTTTGGAAATGCCAGATTCATTTTGACATTCTTTTTTTTAGTATTCTCTGCTGTTTTTCCAGTGTTTACGCATGTTGAATATTGAGCATCTATTTTATACTTTGTATAATTTGCCATACTTTGTATGCTTTGCCAAGTATACTTTGCCATTCTCATTGTTTCTTAAACATCAGTATGGTGCTATTTATTAATGGTTAGCAATAATCCAGAGTGATGATTCAGATTCAGAGGGTGAATCAAGCTATCTCTCATGAGCTTCTACATGTTATGTACCATCCAAACCGGACTATTGAGCAGGCTATAAGAATGTGTTGTCTTCTTTATTTGTCTTCTTGTTGCTTTTCAGTTTTTTGGTAATTCAGATGCATATTTTGTGTATATTTATCATGACCATTTTGATCTTTGTAAAGCCAATCAACACAACAAAGGAAAGCTGAGTGGCAGAAAAGTTTGATAGAAATTGTGCTTGGATTCTTTAAACCAAAATTCTCAGCAAAACTTGTGATCATTAAACAAAATTATTTCCATTCTTTTGCTTTTCCTCCTAGATTGTTTATGAATAGAATTCTTTTGGAATGGGTCATACTTTTATTTAAATAACATTTATACTCTAATTAACACACAACCCAACTTTCAATAGCCAGCACCATGATATGACTTACATGCATAGTATCAACACATCAGAATGGTGGCAATTGTGATAATAGAGGAAAACAAACAAAAATAAATAAATAAAAATACCACAAAGCGGTGGGCTGGCGCCCTGCCCGGGGTTTGTTTCCTGCCTTGCGCCCTGTGTTGGCTGGGATTGGCTCCAGCAGACCCCCGTGACCCTGTAATTGGGATATAGCGGGTTGGATAATGGATGGATGGGTGGAAAAATACCACAAAATGTTTAGTTAAACTCTAACAACATTACTATTTTTAGTTTTGCATGCCTGCAGGTTTTGATGGTTATCATTTCCAGGGAATTAAATTAATAAAGATTAAATACGCCCATAAGAGACCCAAAATGTGCTTACACATCTATCAATTAATAATATATAATATAATTAATGTTGACTTATTTTATTTTATTTTATTACTGTGTCTCTTATTTTTCTATTCTTCATTATGTAAAGCACTTTGAGCTACATTTTTTGTATGAAAATGTGCTATATAAATAAATGTTGTTGTTGTTGTTGTTATCAATGCAAAAGACAAGATTTATAAATGAAAACTCAATGGGTGAACTTGCCTACATTTACAGCAAATCTGACCCATGCAGATTTAATATTTCAGAGAAAGTGGGAAAGGATGACACCTCTGAATAGATAGGGAAATGGAGCCAATGTCTCATGCATATAATTATTTATAACTCTGACCTGTTATTATAATGTGCATTGATGTGACAAACATATTATACCTCAAATGTGACAAATATGATATATGCACTATTGCAGTTACCTTTTAAGAGGGCCAATGCTGTGTATGACAGTAGAGCTATCAAATCATAGGGGAATGGCTTCATAAAATGGTGATGTATACACGGGTCGGGGTGTGACGTAATTGCTGCCATTTTCCTTTACCATAAAAGCAAGATTTCAGCACTTTTAACTTTTTTGGAAATGCCAGATTCATTTTGACATTCTTTTTTTTAGTATTCTCTGCTGTTTTTCCAGTGTTTACGCATGTTGAATTTTGAGCATTTATTTTATACTTTGTATAATTTGCCATACTTTGTATGCTTTGCCAAGTATACTTTGCCATTCTCATTGTTTCTTAAACATCCTATTCTTCATTATGTAGAGCACTTTGAGCTGCATTTTTTTGTATGAAAATGTGCTATATAAATAAATGTTGTTGTTGTTGTTGTTATCAATGCAAAAGACAAGATTTATAAATGAAAACTCAATGGGTGAACTTGCCTACATTTACAGCAAATCTGACCCATGCAGATTCAATATTTCAGAGAAAGTGGGAAATGATGACACCTCTGAATAGATAGGGAAATGGAGCCAATGTCTCATGCATATAATTATTTATAACTCTGACCTGTTATTATAATGTGCATTGATGTGACAAACATATTATACCTCAAATGTGACAAATATGATATATGCACTATTGCAGTTACCTTTTAAGAGGGCCAATGCTGCGTATTTACACTGAACAAAATATTCAGCAATTTGTATCGGCTCCCTCTTTTCATTTTTCAGGATTAGAATCCAAAGCAATCACTTTTTGTTAATAATTGCACTAAGTAAAAACACAGGCATGATTCACTCCCTACACAAAGTAAGCTCTAAATTGTATGCCTTACAGCCTATTCCTAGCATAATAGTTTGACACAACACAACTTGTTTGGTGCTACTTGTAGTGTATGCAAATAGTCATATACAAAGGAAACAAGCTTTTAGGGACTAGCAGTTTTGTTTGTTTGTTTTTTTTTTTACCCAAGATGATGATTGGCCAATGAGGTGATTTAGGGCCTCAAGAGTCATTCTTACAGAAATATGTGCTGAATTGGTCCCAGCCATAGAAAAACATACCTGTTCATGTTCAGATTTCAACAACAGTTGACTTTTTGGCAACAGGCACCTACCAAAGGGAACTGGCTGACAGGTCAGGAATATCCCAGCCACGTTCATCTTCGTCATGCCTTCTGTGCTGGAAGCCATACGCCGACTGCCAAAATGCTACATTCAGTTTCCATATGGTGTGGGTGTACGGGCCAACATAAAAGCACAACTTGCAGCAGTGTCCAGATTTCCTAACATAATATTACGTATTGCAATAAGGGTACTTAGTAAGAATTAAGCTGCCTTTATTAACTATAAGAATTTTTTTTCCATTAACATACAGGTCATCTGTTATGCCAAGATGAGACTGACAAACATCAGGTCTGTTCTGGCATAATAAGGCATTTCTAATTACAGGTGCCATTCGCAGATTGAAGTCAGAGAGGGTAGATATGCTTTTTACTCCTCCTGTTGCATGCATGCTTTGCTGGTAATGATCCTCTTCATCGCTTGAGAGTTGAAGCTTTTTTCTTTATTTTAGGCATGGAGTGGCTAGTTCAGCTCACAGCATTCAGAGTAGCAGTAACCTGTTGCCATTCAATTTATTTTCACTTGTTAGAGACATCTGCACTTAGACCACCAAATACAGGTTCTTTGTGTGCTTCTAATTTATAGACGAGAACTGATTTCTTGCACTACTTGATTCTTCAGGTGGAAGGTTGAATGAAGGTTTGCAGTATCGTGTTTGCACATGTATAAGGTTGACTAGCATGCTCCATATATGGTGGTTTCAGGGTGTCAACTGGGTGGGGTTCAAGGCGCACCCACATTCACACATTTACAAGGTAAGTGTGAAAAAAGGTGCATTTTTTTTGTTGTCCTACACATTTTCCTAGTTTTTGGTGCATATACACTTTCACTCATTTATAAATGAGACCACAGAACTTTCAATAATTCTTCAATATTGCCTGTTGCTACTGATATGGTACTAACCTCATCACAAGTATTAGGAGTATTTCCTTTACTGAACATTTTTTCCCATTTGCTGCTTTTAACCTATTTTTACTTATTTAAATACAAAAAGAGACTGTGAGGTTAACATTGACATTATTAAGAAGATTTTTTTGGAGATGCCAATTGATATTTTCCATGTAACTATTGCCCTATTATGTTCATATTCCCTGCAGATACTTCTGTTTTTTATCCTATATCTGTTTAAAAACAGTCTTTTCTTCAGTAATTACTGTACTTTCTTATGCACTTACTACTCTACTGAGGGTATTTATTATTTTTTCCATTGCTTCTAATTTTAGTACAAAATTGCTATTCAATAATGTTCACATTTACAATATCATCCTTGTTTATTTCTTCATGGGCTAGATACATTTTTTGAGGAACATCTTTCTCTTCATCTGTTCATACTTCTATGTGGGGCTGATGTGCTTGATCTACCTGCTTCATACTGCTTGGCCCTGCACCTCTATCTCAGTCAAACCTATTTGCAATAGTGTTACATTATACTATATAATAATTCTAAATATTGGACTACATTTTGATTGTTAAAAACATTAATTCTAGATTAGTTTGCTTTCAGATTTGTTTGCTGACATACATGATTATAAGCAAAAACATTAAATAATTTTATGAATTACAATTTTTGTGTCCCACAGTTAGTTTGATGTTTGTAATTGATACCAGAATTAAAACTGTCTTATCCTAAGACATGCTCCTCTAACACTGCTTTTTTGACATTGGTCTAAATCTGTTGGCTAACTGTACTGTCTCCGTTGGGAATCCATAACACACCATCAAAGGCAGCCTCTGTTTTTGCTACCTTCTTTAGTAACCCAAATATCCTAACTGTGGTTCATCTCTCATGTGAAGCAGCTTTGTATTTTAAACTAATACATGTCTAATTACATTACACTCTTTTCTACCTCTAGATTCAGACAGCATTTTCTTATCAATATAATATCATACCTATGTCTGACTTGGGTTGTTCATATTAATTGTGGGATTATAAAAAGTAGTTTAATATTAGTTGTAGCTTTTATAATTGTGGATAGTAAGGCTTGTATTGTATTTTATTTATTAGGGTACATATTCATTAATAATATAGCTAATCTCACTCATTTGTAGGCTTTCTCTTCCCCAGTTCCATAATTTCAGCAATCCTCAACAATATGTTACTTTACTTCCATCTCCAATCTCCAAAGCTAAAAATAAAAAAGGAGGCCCAGTCTCCAAAAGACAATCTGATCGCTTATCTATACTAATAAAAGGCAAAGCCCTCACTGTCTGAATGACTGACTGACTGACTCACTGACTCACTCATCACTAATTCTCCCTGAAATTTGGCAGGCTCATTCCTTACAGCTTACTTACAAAAGTTAGGCAGGTTTCATTTAGAAATTCTACGCATAACGGTCATAACTGGAACCTATTTTCGTCCATATACTGTAATAGCCTGCAGCTCGCTCGCCGTGTGAGGCGGAGTTGTGTCTCGCATCATCACGCCTCCCACGTAATCACGTGAACTGACTGTGAACGCAGTATGTAGAGAACAAGGAAGAGCTCCAAAGACCGCTGAAGAAAAGACGCAATACACAATTGAGAAGGCAGCAAAAGAATATCAAGCGAGTGATGCATACAAGCATATTCATATGTGCAGCTACTGCGGAAACAAAGCACGGTGTAAACCATAAGTTTAAATTAAGTTTATAGACATGCTCCCGCTGCCGTTTGTCATGCCTAAGACGAATATGATTTTCGCAAGATACAAGTTTAATGAGAAGACACAAGGTATATATGAGATTTTGGATCACTTTGTAACGGAGTTAAAATTGCTGTAGCGAGAAACTTTTAAGTGCCGTGTCTTAACTAACATTAAATAAAGCCGTGGACATCGCAAGATCACACAAGAGAGCGGCTCACGTGAACTGACTGTGAACGCAGTACGAGTGATCACTTCGATGAATCAAACCTGTTCAAAAAACGCATTACGCAATTGAGAAGGCAGCAAAAGAATATGAAGCGAGTGATGCATACAAGCATATTCATGAGTGCAGCTCCTTCGGAAACAAAGCACAGTGTAAACCTAAAGTGTAAATTAAGTTCATAGACACGCTGCCAATGGCATTTGTCATGCCCACGACGAATACGATATTCGCGGGATACAAGTTTAATGAGAGGATGCAGGGTATAAATGAGAGTTTTGATCACTTTGTAACTATGTTAAAATTGCTGGTGAAGGACTGTGCTTATGCAAATTCCAAGAGACTGTGTTTGTGGGGGGATTGACAGTTAAGAAAGTGGGGGAGTCACGTCATCATCTCCCCTCGCATTCACTTCATTTCATTCACTACATTTCGCTCCGAGCTGAGCTCCGCATCTGACGCGGTCTTACTGTTCTTTTTCCTTAGTGTTTAGTCCTCTCTCCTTTACTGATTTATATAAAGGAGAGTTGAGATCCGAGAGACTGTGTTTATGAAGAGATTGACAGTTAAGGCGGGTGGTGGAGTCACATCATCATCTCCCTTCCCATTCACTTCATTTCATTCACTACATTTCGCTCCGAGCTGAGCTCCGCATCTGACGCGGTCTTACCGTTCTTTTTCCTTAGTGTTTAGTCCTCTCTCCTTTACTGATTTATATAAAGGAGAGTTGAGATCGTCAGGGATAGAATAGTGTTTGGCACAAACTCAGCAAAAGTGCGAGAGAAACTTTTAAGTGCCGGGTCTGAGCTAACATTATATAAAGCCGTGGACATCACAATCCAAGAGACTGTGTTTGTGGAGGGATTGACAGTTAAGGTGGGTGGGGGAGTCACGTCATCATCTACCCTCCCATTCACCTCATTTCATTCACTTCATTTCGCTCCGAGCTGAGCTCCACAGCTATCTCGGTCTTGCGGAAGCAACTTCGTGACGCTGCCACCAAATACTCACAGAAAAATCCACAAGTTAATACACGCTGTCTCTAGAGTTTCTCAACAGTCTGAATCCTCCATGCACTACTGAGCATAATCTAATATTGAGGGTTGGGACACCAATAATGTTACTGAAAACCTTACAGCCACCTAGACTTTGTAACGGCACGAGACTTCAGGTCACATGTCTGCAAAAGAACCTAATTGAGGCAACTATTTTTACTGGCAGGTGCTCAGGGGAAAGAGTTTGTATTCCTCGCATCCCCGTTATACCCTCTGATCTCCCATTTCAATTCAAATGCCTCCAATTTCCAGTGAGGCTCTGCTTCGCGATGACAATTAATAAGTCTCAGGGACAGACCCTACAAAAGGTTGCCATTGATTTAAGGCAAGATTGCTTTTCCCCTGGACAACTACACGTTGCATGCTCAAGAGTAAGCTCAGTGCACAGCTTGGTCATATTACAACTGGAGTGCTGAACTGACAATGTGGTATACAAAGAGATCCTTAACAAATATATATTGGTATATTTTCCCTCAGTTTAAAAAGGTTTACTTTTCTTCTTAATAAAAATTTAAAAGCAGTACTTCGCCGCTGTGAAGTATATACTAGCAAAATACCTGTGCTTCGCAGCGGAAAAGTAGTGTGTTAGAAGTAATGAAAAAGAAAAGGAAATATTTTAAAAATAACGTAACATGATTGTCAATGTAATTGTTTTGTCACTGTTGTGAGTGATAAGTGTTGCTGTCATATATATATATATATATATATATATATATATATATATATATATATATATATATATATATATATATATACACTAGCAAAATACTGCATTAAAATTTTAAAGAACTGCATTAAAATATACATTAAGAAGAAAATTACATATATATATATATATACATATACATATATATATATATATATATATATATATATATATATATATATATATACACTCTTTGGGGTGCGAGCAACTGTTGCTGGGGGTGCCAGAATCCATCAAGGAAGAAAAAGAAAAACATTATTTGTACAAAATTTTAATTTATTTATCCATTCCTAAATAATAGAATGGGCAGGCTATTTCAGTATCAGTGCAATACGCTGTTTGTTAAAACGGATGACTCCTGCTCTTACGCAAGTCTGCGTGGATATTATGAACTATCGTATTTGTTCAAGTTCTATTTAAATTTTAAATAGAAGGAATTTTTAATTAGTCGACAGAAATATCTTTGGTAGGAATGTAAGTTAAATGTAGGCATCATTGCATACATTTTTCTTCACCATACAAATGTAAAGAGTAAATTCGCCTTACATTGCAACCAAAGATATTTGTGCCGACTAAATAGAACTTGAAAAGATATATTTTTTCGAATGTGATCGCACAATTCAGATTGAGTTGACGCGCACCAATGCATCGAGCCCGCGTGCTATTGTGGTTTCGCCTGCGTGCCTCATTAAGTCACCCTCCCCTCGTTCTTACTTTTTTACCGTTCATCTAATGAATACACAGAGTATGGCTTTACCAAAACAATCATTGATGGCGAATAAAGTATCCATTATTCATAAAGCTTCAATTGGTGATCTGTCTTTCTGCATTAACCGCATATTTTTTCATACGTCTTAAACCAAGGGGATGCGAGGGTAAAATGAATTGGGAAGCACGCGTACATACTCAGTGCACCCCCTCTCAGGAATCGAACCTCGGCGCTAGAGGAGAAGCCACTACCATTGCACCACGGCGTGTGGTTTGTCTATTTGAGAGTATGTAGATTGGGGTATATATACATATATATATATATATACCCGCGCTTCGCAGCGGAGAAGTAGTGTGTTAAAGAAGTTATGAAAAAGAAAAGGGAACATTTTAAAAATAACGTAACATGATTGTCAATATTTAGTAATTGTTTTGTGAGTGTTATGAGTGTTGCTGTCATCAAGGATTTGATTATCATTATTTCTTTCAATCAGGTTCGTATTTATAGGATGTGTTGTGTTCAAGTTCCATTCCGTGCTTGTCAATAGATAACAGGTTTCATTCATCGATTCGCTTCTTACTGCATCAATAAACAGCTTGTCTTCCTCTTTATCTGAGACGTGACACACTCCATGCACGGGATTTTTTTTTAAACTGTCTTCTTTTAATGGGACATTGACTTTTTCTGTGCTTTGTTTCCACAGCAGCTGAACTTATGAATATGCTTGTATGTATCACACGCTTCATATTTTTTTGTTGCCTTCTCAATTGTGTAATTTGTTTTTTGTTCAGCACTCTTTGGAAGTGTTGCTTTTTGTCTGCGCACTACGTCATTTCATGTGAGCCACTCGGTGTACATGCATGGAAGGTTTCCAGCTATGCTGGTGCCATCTCGTGCGATGTCCACGGCTGTATTTAATGTTAGCTAAGACCCGGCACTTAAAAGTTTCTCTCGCAGTTTCGCCGAGTTTGTGCCAAACACCACCCTGACCATCTCATCTTCCTCTGCATAAGCACAGTCCTTCACCCGTGAATATTTAGCGGCAGTGTTTCTATTGGATTGCCGCTGATGGACGGCCTTATATGGGCAGGCACTAAATTACGCCTCCCACGGGCATCGAGCAGAGGTCTATTATAGTATATGGACGAAAAAATAGGTTCCAGTTATGACCATTACGCGTAGAATTTCGAAATGAAACCTGCCCAACTTTTGTAAGTAAGCTGTAAGGAATGAGCCTACCAAATTTCAGCCTTCTACCTACATGGGAAGTTGGAGAATTACTGATGAGTCAGTGAGTCAGTCAGTCAGTCAGTGAGTGAGTCAGTGAGGGCTTTGCCTTTTATTAGTATAGATGTAGATATGTATATATATGTATGTATATATGTGTCTGTGTGTATATATATATGTGTGTGTATGTATGTATGTATGTGTGTATATATATATATATGTATGTGTATATGTATATATGTATATGTATGTATATATATATATGTGTATATGTATATATGTGTATATGTAGATATGTATGTATATATATATGTATATATATGTTCTTATGTGTGTGTGTGTATATATTGTGAGATGTGGCTGGCTTGTCATCCTGGCCAATACCCCCAGGCCGCCAGATGGAGCCCTCGCTGCAGTATGGAGGTGCCCCGAAGACCAGCAGGGAGTCATGGACTATGTAGTTTTTATCCTCAGCCCTGCTGGATACCACAGGGGCCGCAAGAGAGAGGACCAAAGACTTATTTGTGCCCTATGACCCGGAAGTTCGTCAAGGGAAGAGCAACGGGCTTCCGGGGTGAAGAAAAGAACTTTTACCTGACCCAGAAGTGATACAGGATCACATGGACTGGGGATTGGGAACACTTCCGGGTCAGGGAATATAAAAGGACTGTGAGAGCTCCCACGGCGAGCTGAGCTGGGTGGAAGGGTGGCAATTTGTGATTGTATTTGTGATTGTTTAATGAGTATTGTGGAGGAGAAGGTGTTTTGTACACTGTGGCTGAAGAATAAAGTCAATTTGAGGACTTTTACCGGGTGTCTGTAGTCGTGGACAGGGGTTCAAGGGAGCGAGAGCGCCCCCTATCTACCAACAATATATATATGACAGCAACACTCATAACAGTGACAAAACAATTACCTTGACAATCATGTTATGTTATTTTTAAAATGTTTCCTTTTCTTTTTCATAACTTCTTTACTTCTCCGCTGTGATGCGTGGGTATTTTGCTAGTACTTCATATATGATCACTTTGTTAGGTCTGACTGAAAGCTCTTCACCTAGCTCTTTCATTTGCATAATTGGCAGTTTACTCTTTCCTACATATAAATGTACAATGATCAGACTGGATCTGACTGTCCTCCAGGTAGAACTTTATCCACAAACCCAAAAATGTCTTCAATCAGGAAAGTAATTTTCCATACATGACTCGCTGTCCATGGTACCTGGCCTTCTGTTACGACTTTCCTTTTTACTGTGAAGAACTGACCCACTTTGGCTTCTCAATCCTGCTTAGTACCCATAAGGTATTGGAGTTGGCATCAATCTCTGCAAGGTGTTATACCTGTTGAACCCCATTCTGAAGTCCATGCTTATAAACCAACCTTCCATCCCCAGTCCTAGGGACCACATGTAGCCGTACGTTGTTCTCCCAGCCAGCTGCATGATCAATGAGTTTTTTTTCCAACTAACTAATCTCATTGTTTAATTAACTGCTCTTCTTTCTTCTCTTATTCTAAATTTAGTAGAGAACAGTAGTGTGAGATTTGTATTCATTGGAAATACAGGAATCTTCACACTTGTGCCATAATTTTTAGTTCCTAATGTTCTTTTGTCTTTTTACTATTAATGCACCTTTTCTGTGGAGTTTGTTCCCTTAGTTGTATCCTAATATTGACAATTCCGAATGAAGTAGACACCAAGGGAAATGCCTCTGAATGCTGAAGACAAGAACAACTAATTACTCATTGAGGTTTCTTTACAGTAAGAATTACTTGCTTATAACTTATTGCAATAAAAAATCTGCAGCCCCAGTGGTCAACCAGGTCTGGAATTAGAAACCTTCTTCAGCAGAAGTGGTACACCTGTTACCTTAAGCCTACGTCCTTTGTCAATGTATCTTGATACTAGACTTCCTTTTCATGCTGTAATGTTCTGACATCTTCCAGTGTTATTTTACTGGAATGTTCGGATATGTTTTTCTTTCTCTTTATATTGTAATTATTTCTTATGAACATTGTAATTTTTCTTATGGCTGTGATCATATTGTTTAAAGCAGTTTTGTTGATTGTCATTCAGGTAACATGCACAACGTACAACATCATGACATAGGTCTTATTTAAAATGGTGGCATTTACTGTAATGATTTTCCATAAAGAAACTTTGAAAATGACTATGGTTAGAGGCAAATAAAACAAGCTAGTTTAAGGAGTTTGCAGTGTTTTTTTTTTTTTTTATTGGTGTTTGAAAGATTCTTGGCTAATGACTTCCCACCTGTGCTTATATTATATCTCTATTAGCCCCCACTGTGTCTATTGCTTCACTCAAATATCCCTAGAACGCCTCCTCCTCTCCAAGGTATTCCAAAGACATAACAGTTCTGAGTGTCTTTCTAAATCTAAGCAAGTTCTTTTAATTCCATATTAATAAAGTTTTGAGGCCACTGGCACACAGTGCCATCTGTTAGCCCTTGTGGTCATTGTACCTGTGAGCCCTGGTCTGTCTGAAAAGCGTCAGGCTCATATAGTAGGTTCCATATAGCTGTTCAGGGGATCCACATCTATCTTTTGTCTGGAGCCCACCTAGTAACACTTCTGTCATGGTAAACCTTGCCAATGAAACAACTACTTTTTAGCTGGAAAACAGTTTTCTAAAGTTCCCCCAAACTTTGATCTAGGAAAAAAGTAGACAGACTAGCATAACTTTATATCTGCAGACCTTATTCTCAATAAGGGTTACAGGGCTGGAGACTATTCTGGCAGCAATTGAGCGAAAGGCAGGAAAAAAACACTGTACAGGATGCCAGTATATTTCAGAATCCACTTACACACACATACACATCCACATAGAGTAAACTTAGAATCACCACTCAATCTAACCTTCGGGTATGCAAGAGGAAATTCAGAACATCTAGTGGAAAAGCCTTGCGGACATGGGAAGAAAATGTAGACTGCACAAACAAGTACTATGTATGGCATTTGAATATATGATGTTGAACCTGTGAGGTGGCAGAGACAGCCACTACACTACTAGATGTAGTGCAGCCCTTAACATTGTACTTTTCTTGATTGTTAACTTGCATAAGAGTTCAAGATGTGGGTTCTAATTCCTTTGGTCTTGATATACGTATCAAAAATGTGCGCATACTCTATATACTGTGTTGTTTGTTTTCAGCAGCCACCAGAACACCATAATAATAATAATTCTTTATATTTATATAGCGGTTTTCTCACTACTCCAAGCGCTCAGCAATTGCAGGTTAAGGGCCTTGCTCAAGGGCCCAACAGAGCAGAGTCCCCATTGGCAATTACGGGATTCGAACTGACAACCTTCCGATTGTCCGTGCAGATCCCTGATCTCAGAGCCACCACTCCCATTGGATATGGGAGATAAATGGAGCACAATATACATAAATAATTTTTTTTTAAATGAACAAATTACTGAAAATATCATAGTTTAAACTCTTTTCATAGTGAAAGTTAAAGGGAGTCTGGATTGATCCCTTTTACAGTTTAATCTTTTTCATTATACTTTGATTTCCTAGTATAGGTTGATTTGCCAACCATCTTAACATATTGTTTCCAATATTCACTACTTTATTTTAACTCATTTTCCAAGTCTCCTGCTTTCCTGGTAGCCTATCTTTCTTTAATGCCATTCTTTTTAGTCCTCCTATGCTGTCTGTTGGTCTTCACTGTTGTTCAACCAGCTGTCTGTTTTGTGCAAAGTTACTTTTTTCATTTTCCTGACAACTGCTCTGTATACTTGTCTGACTTTATTAGCTGATTATAATTTTAAGGATTTATTATTGTATACAATTTATGAGCTACTGATGAGAAAAAAACAATTCAACACCTATGTGTATACACCATCTTTATTAAATACCAAAAAGGAAAATGTAAGAAAGCTTCATTATTAGGGTAATTAAATGTCAAATCGAAATGCTCAGACAGTAAGTGAATCATTTTGAGAAATTATTAGTCATTACTTCCACCACAGAATTAAGATTTTTTTAACAGAAGTCTCTCACTGAAGGCAAATCATATTTTCACATTAATTTACAACACCTGTTTCACATTATTATGTTTTCATTTAAAAAAAAAAGTCCAATTGCATCTCCTGATTTAAACAGCCACTTGACTAAAGTTATTCCGCTTTTGGTTAAATGCATTTTAATTATCCATTTTTTTCCCTATGTATGATTTGTTGACTTGCTGCATTTTGTCTTTTTAGTTTCTGACCTGATTGTTGCTGGTGTCTGTTAGTCCTTGATGACTTAAATTTAAAATGGTTTTACTCTACACCCTTAATAATAATCATAAGAAATAGTAATAGCTCTGTTTTCATATTGTAAATTCTATATATTTTTTGCTTCTTTTATCCGGCAGTACATTAGAATTCCATTCAGCACTGATACATGCATTGCAACACTTCCACACTTCTCTTTGCTGTACAGTTTTTCCTGACTCTGCATTTGAAAATGCACGTTACTATAACATTAGAACAAACAAGAACATGTCATTCAGTCCAACACAGCTTCTGTCTTTATTCTGACTGCTAATTAAAGAGATAAATAAGAAGCTGAAAAAGAAGATGAAAAGAAAAAAATAACAACTGTAAAGCATACAAGACAAATAACTCTTGTGCTAACCGTAGGGCTTATAGGAGCATAAGAGTAACAGTTAAAAAAGATCTTTAGGAAAACTAAAAGACAGTTACAGAGAAATATTGTGAAAAAGGCAAACAATGATCCAAAGAGATTGTTTTAGTATTTTAATAGTAAAAGAACTGAAGCAAAGTTGAATTTAATTTATTCTTTATTTAAATTATGTTCTTAAGCAAGAACATGGACACAGTTAAAAATTTGTGAAGGGTTAATTTCACAGAAATGAAAGAAAGTTGTTTCACACACAGAGAAACAGAGACACATGGGATAAACTGCCAACTATTGTGGGAGAGAGTAGTCCTTTAGATACTTTGAAACCTTGACTCAATGTTAATTTAGAAAAATTAGATAAAATGAATTGGTGACTTTTGTTGGGCCAAATAGTCTGTTCTTCTTAAAATTGTTCAAGTGTTCTGATGTTCTTGTAAAAAATATCAGCTCAAGAGTATTACTGTCTGTACTACATTACTTGGTAAATTTTTCCATGTGTCTATGATTCTCTTCTAAAGAACAATTGTTTGATATTTGTGGAAATCTATACTTAACAAGTTTCTTTGTGTTCTTTATAAAAAATTACTGTATTTTTTGCTCCATAAGACGCACCTGACCATAAGACACTTCTAGGTTTAGAGGAGCAAAACAAGAAAAAAATATTCTGGTGTACTAATATATTTAATAAAATATAGCAGAATAATATTTCAACCATGTAAAGTCAACATCGGTATAAAGAACCATCATCATTGTCATTAACAAATCTTAAATCATTCTTGAGGCAGATTGAAGATTTAAGCATCAGCGTAAGTGAAAAATTAAGGAAAAGTAATTGCAACAGAAACACTGACTTAATCAGTTTTAATGTGAAAATATTCCGACGAAAGAAGAGAAGAAGCAGGCCGCTCAGCGCATCAACCTCCGAACAAACGAATGCTAAACATACAGAGAAAGAGTAGGAAAACTAGGAATGCTCAAGTCAAGTGTATTTGTGCAGTGTGCCATTACTTTCTAGTAATATATAAAATCCAGTCTATGTACGTCTGTGCGCTTTTCACAAGAGAACTACTTAATGGATTTAGATCAGGTTTTTTTCTATAACTTGATTGAACATTCTGGTTGATTTTGCGACTTCTCTCATTTCGCTGTGTATCATAGTTCGCTTGTGGTACTGATTTATTTGTGCAAATCCAGACCGAGGGGACGGGCCTTCCTCACTCACTTACCAGCTTCGGGGCGTGTTCCTTACCTCTGTTTAGCTAGCAAACAAGAGAATAATTGAATTCAACTTAATTTGATATTTAAAATAAAATGTTACTTACTGTAAACATCAGGCCTGTTAAATTGGCCAGTCAAACTACAACATTACCTTTGGATTTGGAGGGAATCTAGCGCTCTTAGATTCACCGCCTGGCAGTGTTGAGTTTACATTTTCTCTCCATGTCTACACTGGTATTCTTTGGTTCCTCCAAGAGGCGAATGTTAGGTTAATTCGTGTGTTTGTGACTATCCCCATTGGTGGACTGTCTACCCGTCGGCTGTTTTTTTTCAACTTTGCACCTAATGTGCCCGGTGCTTCAGCAATAGTTGATAGAATTTCACATGACCCTGGTAGGGGGCAAAATGGCTCATGAAAATGGATGGATTGATTTGTGCTCTTCACTTTCTGTTTGTATTCATAAAGCTTTCTGCTTTAACCCATAAACTCTCACTATGTTTTTGTTTGTGTTCTGCATCCTAGGAATTTTCTACTTTTTCTAACTTGCCTGTTTTTTGTTTTTTTTTCTTAAATGTGTGTGTGTACCCACTAGCAAAGCTAGATTATTTGCTTAAAAATCATCATGAAATCTCAATATGGCCATCAGGTGGCAAATATAACCATCAATAGCAATTTTTTAATGTTGCTTCAAATGTTGTACTTAATAATGTAAAAAAAAAGAGAACCCCGCTTTTTTGGCTTATTATTTAAATATAACATATTATAGAAATTGAGTATGGGTAAGCCTTGTGCAATCAATTGAATTAACTGTAGACACTTATGGAAATCAAGAGGATGTTAAATTACAGAAATAACAAGCTTGTTAGCAAATGCGAAAGTAACTAATACTAAAAATTGTACATTCATGCAAAACAGGAACAACATGTTTTACATTAATAAATACATATTTTTGTGTACACTGCCTTTTGTGGGTGAACCGCCTGCTTTTGTTTTCATCCATGTAAAGGAGGCATCAAAACACATTAAAAATTAGTCCAATGTCTCTTTCCTGAAACATAATACTGTAGAAATCCACGACCAGTTCATCCAGTGTTGTCAGAAGACTTTATCAAGTGTTGGTTTGCAGAACCTGGAGCCAAAGTCAATGAACACAAGGCCACCAGTCCATCAGAGTGCCTCCTTTTGCATAGACACCCACACTCACTTACACTCAGGCACTTTTTATAGTCATCCATCAAAGAAGCAGTCGTTTGACTGCAGGAGTTAATTTGAATCAAGAGTATTGCCCTAAAGTAGAAGCTCTTGAGAATGATAAAATGGTATGGTGGGTCCGTTGGATGCACTGGGTATAATAAGCTTCAACACACAATACCCTACTCAAAACAATATTAAACAAATCAATCACTAAAGAAACCTACAGTGATTTTGCAATTTCTATTAGTGTTGATTTGAATTTGAATTTAACACTGTGTGAATCGGTTTAAAACAAAACTGACAACAAAGTTCAGTGATAATTCCACATTGCCAGTGCTACAGGCAACGCAAGGAGTGTCATCTGTTTTAGACTGCCTGCTTCATGTCACTCTCTGTAATGAGTCCATGTTGTTTGTTAAGCATGAATTGCATCAGTGCACAAAAAACTGTTCTGTTAGTCTCAGCATTGAAATCCATGCAGTGGCATCTTTACTTGTGTGACTTCCAAGGCATTTGCCTAAAAATCAGGTACTGGTACGATAAGTGTGGTTTTCATTCTAATTGATCACTAAGTAGGAGGACAATTAAATTACCCCAAAAGACATTTTAAAAATGTATCCTGTCAAATAATAAGGATCTACACTAAGTTTACATTTTAATAGAAATACCAGCCTTCCCAAGTAATTCACTACTTAGTTAGTTTAGACATCTGTTGTGGAAAATACTTAGTAAATTAAAAAAGGCTCGAGCCACCGTGACAATTAAATTCAAAGGATGTCCGTTATTTACACCAACTTGTGGAGGCTCACTATGTGAGCAGCAAGGCTCTCTATAGCAAGTCTGATTAGTCTTAACAGAATAACTCCTGTTATCACTTAGGGTCTTTTTCACATGTAGTAACTAGTAAACGTTTCAGTCCCACCAGTGAGCACTCACATAAAGGGTACGTTCTAGCAATACCCACCTGCCTTTAAATACCATGAAAAGGGTCCCAAAATAGCTAGTCCTTAAAAGTCTCATATAAACATTTTGTTTACAGAATAAGACTTTTTATATGTAAACTGTTATCACAGAACAAAGTTAAATTTTATGTTTCATCTCGTTTCCTGGTGGCACGGTGGCGAAGTGGGTAGTGCTGCTGCCTCGCAGTTAGGAGACCTGGGTTTGTTCTCCCCGTGTCTGTGTGGGCTTCCTCCGGGTACTCTGGTTTCCTCCCACAGTCCAAAGACATGCTGGTTAGGTGGATTGGAGATCCTAAATTGTCCCTAGTGTGTGCTGGGTGTGTGGGTGTGTGTGTGCCCTGCGGTGGGCTGGCACCCTGCCCGGGGTTTGTTTCCTGCCTTCCACCCTGTGTTGGCTGGGATTGGCTTCAGCAGATCCTTGTGACCCTGTGTTAGGATATAACAGGTTGGAAAACAGATGGATGGATCTCATTTCCTAATATAAAGTGTGCTGGTACAAATGATATCAGGAAGTCCCAGTTTAACAGACAGGCAGATTCAAACACATTTTACCTTACAGCATCATACTGAATGTGCAAGGTGCATTACCCATAACAAGTATTCGCCCCCTTGGAAGTTCTCACATTTTATTGTTATACAACATTGGATCACAGTTGACTTAAGTTGGCTTTTTGGCTCTGATCAACTGAAAAAGACTCTTTAATGTCACAGTGAAAACAGATCTCTACAAAGTGATCTAAATTAATGACACAGAAAAAGAACACAAAATAATCAATCTCATAAGTATTTACCCCCTTTAATATGACACACCTAAATCATCACTGGTACAGCCAGTTGGTTTCAGAAGTCACATCGTTATTTCATTAGAGGTCTGGAGTCTGGGGCTTCAATCAATTGTAGTATACATGCACCTTATCTAGAAGGTCCAACCTGTGTGAGTCAGTATGGTGTCCTAACCTACACAATGAAGACAAAAGAACACTGCAGGCAACTCAGTGAAAGGTGATTGAAAAGAACAAGTCAAGGGATGTGACAAGAAAATAATATGGAGTTACATAGTACCTTGGCAAAGACAGTAGAACCACTGTATGCAACTGTTTCCCCAGTTGTTTCACCAATTGCAGCTTTATGGGAGAGTGAAAAAGAGAAAGCCATTGTTAAAAAAACGCACAGCCAGAAGACACATGGAAGACGTTCTATAGTTTGATAACACCCATATTGAGCTTTTTCACCAACTTACTTAGCAACTTGTTTGGCCTAAGAAAAATACTGCACATTATCAAAAGGACACCATCTTTACCTTGAAGCTTGGTGGTGCCAGCAACAATACTACTCTGCTGCAAGCCCTGGATAGCTTGTGAGTAATGGAGGATAAAATGAATGAAGCACAATACAGGGAAATCTTGGAAGAAAACCCTGGTGTAGTCTGCAAGAAATCTGCATCATAGGGGAAGATTTGTTTTCCAGCAAGAATAAAAAATAAAAAATATAAGCACAAAGCCAAAGCTACACAGGAGTGGCTAAAACAGCAGTCTTGGAGAGACAGAGTCAGAGTCCAGATCTCAATCCAACTGAGGACTTAAAACATGCTGTTCACTCACAATCACCATGCAGCTCGACAGAACTCGAGTAGTTTTGCTAAGATATATTGAGAAAAGTGGCAAAGTTGATAAAAAAGCCCCGTGCATTCACACTCAAGGCTGTCATGGCTGCCACAGGTAAATCTGCTAAATACTAAAATGAAGGGAGCAAATACTTATGAGCTCCATTATTTAGTATTTTATATTTGTTATTAATTTAAATCACTTTGCATAGATCTGTTTTAACTTTGGCCATACAGTCTTTTTCTGTTGATCAGAACCAAAAAAGACAAATAAAAATCAACTGTGATTCAATATTATATATTGGCAAAATATGAAAACTTCCCAGGCGGGCGAGTACATTTACAGGCCATGTAGAAATGTATCAAGAATTAAGAGATACAATTTGTACAACTAAGCCATGAAGATGAATGTAGATGTAGATGAAGAAGTAGTTGAATATTTTTACTGTAATCAAACAGAGATTAGTGTGTGACAGGATTAATGTTTACAATATTATGAAGAAAGAAATATAGTGGACACAATGTGAAGTCAGCTTATCATTAAAAATACTATGGCATGGGTGGAGGCTGGGAACGGGTACATTTCAAACACATTTTATAATGTTTTTCTTTACATTGAGAACTGTGCATGCATGAAATAAGTTACTGAGAGTAACATAATGCCATCTTCACAGTTTTTGAAAGCATTTTCTAAGTAGACACCTATGAGCCATTAGATATTTTAATGTTACATAGTAGTAGGCATCAGATGCTCCAACATGTGTATATGTTGTTGTTTTTGTTTTGCAGAGGAATAAGTGTGAAATTAAGACAAGGGGTGATTAGTGTAGTATTCTTATATCTGCTGGAGGCAGAGGTAAAAAATGACATGGCTAGGATTTGGAGCCACTCATATCAGTGGAAAGAGTCCGACTCCTCAGGTTACCAAGGATAAGGGCTTTTAAAGGCGGTGATCAGCATGAGCTCAAGCGCGTGCAGAGTCCAGCTCAGGGTGGCGAAGGAGCAGTACAGGAGAAAGCTGGAGCAGAAGTTGCCGAATAACAGCATGAAGGAAGTGTGGGATGGGGTGAAGATCATCACTGGCTGCAGCTTGAAGTGGGGTGCCACCATTGAGAGAGACGTGGAGAGAGCAAAGCAGATGAACAACTTCTTCAACAGGTTTGACCACTTTAACCCACTCTCACCTCAGAGTACTGCACCCTCCACCCATCCTTCTGCTGATACCAGCATAGGAGAGAGTTTCCCCCAACCCACATTTACAGCAGCCCTGGTTAGCAGAGAGCTGAGGAGACTGTGCCAGCAAAGCAGCAGGTCCAGATGGTGTATCGCCATGACTGCTGAAGGCCTGTGTGTTGGAGCTGGGGAGTCCTCTACAGCACATCTTCAACCTAAACCTGGAACAAGGGAGAATCCAGAGGCTTTGGAAAACATCTTGCATCACCCCAGTCCAAAAGGTATCACATCCTAGTGAGCTGAACGACTTCCGGCTATCGCTCTGATGTCACATGTGATGAAGACCTTGGAGCAGCCTGCTGCTTCACCACCTGAGGCCACAGGTCCACCAGGCCCTCAACCCTCTGCAGTTCGCATACCAAGTGAAGGTGGGGGCGGAGGATGCCATCATCTATATGCTACACCGATCCCTCTCCCACTTGGACAGAGGTAGTGGTGCTGTAAGAATTATGTTTCTGGACTTCTCTAGTGCCTTCAGCACCATCCAACCTCTGCTCCTTAGGGACAAGCTGACTGAGATGGGAGTACATTCATACCTGGTAGCATGGATCTTAAAGACAGACCTCAGTATGTGTGTCTTGGGAACTGCAGGTCTGACATTGTGGTCAGCAACACTGGAGTGCCACAGGGGACTGTACTTTATCAGGTCCTGTTCAGCCTATATACATCGGACTTCCAATACAACTTGGAGTTCTGCCATGTGCAAAAGATTGCAGACGACACTGCTATCATGGGATGCATCAGGAGTGGGCAGGAGGAGGAGTGTAGGAACCTAATCAAGGACTTCGTTAAATGGTGCGAGTGAACACCAGCAAAACTAAGGAGCAGGTGGTGTATTTTATGAGGACCAGGCCTCTCATGGACTCCGTGATTATCAGAGGTGACTGTGAGCAGAGGGTGCAGACCTATAAATACCTGTTAGTGCAGCTGGATGATAAATTGGACTGGACTGCTAATACTGATGCTCTGTGCAAGAGAGGACAGAGCCGACTATACTTACTTAGAAGGCTGGCATCCTTCAACATCTGCAATAAGATGCTGCAGATGTTCTATCAGAAGGCTGTGGCAAGTGCCCTCTTCTACGTGGTGGTGTGCTGGGGATGCAGCATAAAGAAGAAGAACACCTCATGCCTGGACAAACTGGTGAGGAAGGCAGGCTCTATTGTAGGCACGGAGCTGAACAGTTTGACATCCGTGGCAGAGTGACGGGCACTGAGCAGACTCCTGTCAATCATGGAGAATCCACTGCATCCACTGAACAGTATCATCTCCAGGTATAGAAGCAGCTTCAGCGACAGACTGCTGTCACTGTCCTGCTCCACTGACAGACTGAGGAGATCACTTCTCCCTCACACTATGTGACTCTTCAATTCCACCCAGGGGGATAAACGTTAACATTATACAAAGTTATTGTCTGTCTGTTATACCTTCATTTTTATCACTCTTTAATTTAATATTGTTCTTTATCAGTATGCTGCTGCTGGAGTATGTGAATTTCCCCTTGGGATTAATAAAGTATCTATCTATCTATCTATCTATCTATCTATCTATCTATCTATCTATCTATCTATCTATCTATCTATCTATCTATCTATCTATCTATCTATCTATCTATCTATCAATATCCAAAATTAGAACAAGGAACTTTGGCTAACTGGTTAAACCAACTAAACCAACAGTAGATAATTGCTGTGAAATCTGCTGTTTAGTTGTAATACATGATCTGTACTCACTTTCTTTTAAATATAAAAGTTTTATAATTGTTTTACTGATTTGCTTGTGAAACAAGGATAGAAATAACAGTGTTTAAACCCGCAAAGCAGTCCAGCTGTAACACCAGTCATTAAAATTTTTCAGCAATCCTTGATTGCATGGCATACTACAAATATGTCAAGTTTAATTTTTGCAACATTTGAGACTTAATTTGATGTAACCTAACAAGCATAAAATTACTTAGAAATCTGTAAAATTTACAGTGCATGTCAAAATTTCATGGGAATCTGCTTTTGTGGAAAACTACAAGTTGTGTGGTAGAACTTAAAATGTTTAAAATTGTGAAGGCTGAGTACTTAACATGCTACAAATTGAAATATTTGAGGTATCTCCACAACTGTAGCCAAAGTCTGCATGCTCATTTCTTTTATAGTGAGTATTTATTATTGAGTAAGGGGCTTACTAGCTTTCAGACTTTCACTGTTCTATATGATCCTTGTACAACTTATACTGTACAACATCCGAACTATCTATTGTACTTTATGGCAAACTTATATTATTAAATGTTAAAAAAGTTTCCAATTTAGGTTTATGTTACTGTATATATATAATATGAACAATTGAATCTTTATTTGTGTTGCTAGTTTGGTGATATATACTGCTCAAAAAAATTTAAAAGACCACGTTTTAATCAGAATATAGCATCAAGTCAATGAAACTCCTGGGCTATTGATCTGGTCAGTTAAGTAGCAGAGGGAGTTGTTAATCAGTTTCAGCTGCTTTGATGTTAATGAAATTAACAACAGGTGCACTAGAGGGGCAACAATTAGATGACCCCCAAAACAGGAATGGTTTAACAGGTGGAGGCCACTGACATTTTTCCCTCCTCATCTTTTCTGACTGTTTCTTCACTAGTTTTGCATTTGGCTACAGTCAGTGTCACTACTGGTAGCATGAGGTGATACCTGGACCCTACAGAGGTTGCACAGGTAGTCCCACTTCTCCAGGATGGCACATCAATATGTGCCATTGCCAGAAGGTTTTCTATGTTTTCCAGCACAGTCTCAAGGGCATGGAGTAGATTCCAGGAAACAGGCAGTTACTCTAGGAGAGCTAATGGGCCCTGTGCCCACTGCCCGGCAGCATGGAATTCGATTGGCTTTTGTCATAGAATACCAGAATTGGCAGGTCCACCACCGGCACCCTGTGCTTTTCACAGATGAGAGCAGGTTTTTGTGAGCACATGTAACAGATGTGAAATGGTCTGGAAAAGTCGTGGAGAATGTTATGCTGCCTGTATCATTGTTCAGCATGACCGGTTTGGTGGTGGGTCAGTGATGGTCTGGGGAGGCAAATCCATGGAGGGACACACAGACCTCTACAAGCTAGACAACTGCACTATGACTGCCATTAGGTATCGGGATGAAATCCTTGAACCTATTGTCAGACCCTATGCTGGTGCGGTGGGCCCTGGGTTCCTCCTGGTGCACGACAATGCCCGGCTTTATGTGGCGAGAGTATGCAGGCTGTTCCTGGAGGATGAAGGAATTGATACCATTGACTGGCCCCTCACGCTCGCCTGACCTAAATCCAATAGAACACCTCTGGGACATTATGTTTCGGTCCATCCGATGCCACCAGGTTGCACCTCAGACTGTCAAGGAGCTCAGTGATGCCCTGTTCCAGATCTAGGAGGAGATCCCCCAGGACACCATCTGTCATCTCATTGTGGGCCATATAAACTATTGAGTACAATTTGGAGTTGCTGCAATGAAATTTCAGCAAAATGGACTTGCCTGCTGCATAATTTTTTCGCTTTGATTTTCCGGGTGTCTTTGAATTCAGCCCCCCTGTAGGTTGATGATTTTCATTTCCATCAAACGATGTGGCATCCTTTCATTCCTAACTCATTGCACAGTCCATATCAGTAGAAAAATCCAGCAGGATTTTATTCCCATTGAGATCTGATGTGTTTTCAAAGTGTTCCTTTAATTTTTTTGAACAGTTTATTTTTATCCATATACAAAACTGGTTGACTTACTGACTGACAAGAAATTCTTTGTTATTTGCAGTGAAACTAAAAAAAAAAAATAAATTGTATTAATCTCTTATTATTGAGGCTCAGAAATATCCAATCTCACTGAATTTAATTGTGAAAAAAAATTTGAGCTGGTCAAAATTAGCTGCAAACATGAGGAGGATCTGCTATGAAACTAATGATCTTAAGCTTTAGGGCCACTAATTACAGATGGGCCTCAGAAGCGACTTTTAGTCCACATTGCTTCAAAATTTTGGTTGTTTACTGTATAGGAAGGCTTTTTTTTAACAAAATTATATTTATAATAATGTGTAATTCAAAACAAAATAAAAGATCAAATAAAAAAGCTTATTAATGTATTTGGTAGGCCTGCCGTAAAAACAAAAAAAGAAATGTTAAAATTAAGCATGTTTCATTCTAAACACATTTAATGTAATTATAAATATTTTAAAAGACTATTAACAATTATGACAGAAATAAAATTGTTATTAATCATGCCTATCATGATCTGTGAAGTAGAAAAAAAAATTAAACATATCCTTTATAAAGAACAAATTTCGGCCAACTGTGACGAAAGATGGCTTCTTTATGCATATTGCCTATAGAAAATGACATTGCAAGGAAGCACTCATACGACAAAACTGTACGTAAATATGTTGCCAGAAAAAAAAAAGTTTTTCGTAAAATGTGCATCATGTATTTTGTATTCTCATCAGTGTCCAGAAGATTATACTGACTGTGGTCTTTTCTGTGTTTTATTTCATCATTTTATGATGCATCATACATATACAGTATACAGTATAACATTTCCTTAATTGTCATTCTTCCACATCTTGAAAACTATAAGACAAAGTAGATTTTTATTCACACCAGTGACTTTGACACTTCAGATATTCCAGCACAGCAATTTTGTGAAATGGTATATATTGTAACACTATAGCAAAAACATTCTAGAAACAAGGAAAGACCATTCCTTCTGTCAAGCTTGCTTAGTTACCTAGTAGCTAGGTTGTCATATTTAATTCAGATTCTTTTCAAATATTTTCAAATGCTTCAAGTATTTATACTTTAACTGTATATAGTAACTCTTCAAGTGAAGTTCTTTTTTGACTCTGTCTTGAAAGCACTTCCCCTTGGTTTGAGAAGGTGATTCAATATTTAAATTAAATAATTTTGGTTGATGAACTTTATGAATTCTTTTGAGAGCTTTATCCCCACATAACCTTCTTTGTTTAAGACTAAAGTAGTTCAATTACCTTATTTTATCTGAGTAAGACATGTCCTTTAGTGTGGGGCAACATTTCGTTACTATCCACACAGCTTTTGGAACTGCTATGTCTTTTTTAAAGTATGATAGCCAAACATTAGAGAGTCTAGGAATAATGCAAAATATTGTAGGGTCATCTCTGCAGATGTGAGTTCAACACAAAACTATTACAAGATGGAATAGCTTCTGGTTTTGGGTCCTTCTGACAGGAAGAGGTGGGTACAGGTGGACGGATACCAGAAGTGACGTCAGAGGTGTTCTAGCCATCAATCAACTGGTCCCCAGAAGGAGAAAGAAAACGTGGCATTAGAACATTGCACCAACCCCTGGTGCAGCGGTAGAATTCCAGTCACTAGGGCCCTATAGCTGTCCTCTATGTGTACATGCATGACAGTACCCACCCTCAGCCCAAATACATTGGGTGATCCAAACCATGAGGTTATGAGCCAGAGAAAGAGCATCAGCATTGGCATGGAGAGAACTGAGATGATGGAGGACTTTGAATCAATAAGGCTCAAGGTTCAAAAACCATCTTGATCTGAAGCCGTGTGAATCACCATCCACTGTAACGGTCCATGGTCCGTCAGCAGAGTGAACACACAGCCCAGGAGGTAGTACCTTATCTGGTTTTTAGTCCACTTTATCATCAGTGCCTCTCTTTCCATTGCTGCAGACCTGGTCCACCAGTCCAGTAGTTTCTGGCTCAGGAACATGATGGGGTGTTCAACACGTTTGATGCTTTGGCTCAACACAGTACAGAGACCTGTGTCTGAAGTGTTGGTCTGTAAGATAAAAGGTAGAGAAAGATCAGGAGTTATCAATACAGGTGCTGACGTATGGGCTTGTTTTAAGTCACAGATTGCGCCATCAGTGTTAGCATCCTGTACCTCCATTTACTGGGACTGCTTGTTTGTGAGATCTGTCGAGGGCACAGTCCTCTCGGAGAAATGGGGAAGAAACCAGCATTAGTATCCCACCAAACCCAAGATGGCTTAAACCTGCTGTTGGGTTTTTGGGTGGGGCCATTTCATGATGTCATCAATGTTTGTGGATTGTGGTTGCACCGTACTACTGCCACCAAGTAGCCTAAGTACCTGGTTTGGTTTCAGGTTTGATCCGGAGTCTTGTTTTTCTTAGCACCAGAAGTACCATGCAAACCTGCTGTAAGTGTTCCTTCCAGGTGCCGGAATAGATAACAATATCATCCAGGTAGGTGGTACAATAGTCATTGTGAGGTCATAGCACTTCATCCACCAGATGCTGGAAAGTCACTGGTGCTCTCTGCATATAAATTGGGAGGACATAATACTGCCAGTGGCTGCTAGGGGTGCTAAATGTAGTCTTTACCTTTGTGGATTGGGAGAATTGATATAGTGGATGGAAGTCAAAAGTGGCAACTGCCATTCAGTTTTGGGATCAAGATACTGGGACTAAAACAGGGACTAAAATTTTACTCAATTACACCAAGAACTAGCATTCTCCTGACCTCAAGCTCCACTTCTACTTGTTTTGCCTCCAGGAGACAGTATGAGCATCTCAGATTACAAACCCTGGCTCTGTAATGATGTCATGCATAATCATAGAGGTCCTTCCTTGTAGGACAGACAAGATAGCTACTTCAGCCTCATGCTGTTGTTTGAGTGCCAAATCATTTAATCATGACGATTCGGTTGTTTCACTAAATAATCAACCAGACCTTTCCTCTCCTTAATTTCATAGAGACCTTGCTAATGTGCCAGTAATTTGGAATGTAAAGTGGGAATGAGGACCACAACTCGATCTGTGGCATTGCTTATAAAGCGACGACCCACGATTATAATTGTGAGACTGTGCTGTTTGAGCATGCTCCATGTTTTCTTTTAGAATAGGTGTGATTTTTTCAAATCGATCTTGTAACTGTGCAATATAATCCAAAATATTAGTAGACAGCAATGCACCTTCCTCCCAGCCCTTGTTTAGAATGTCCAATAATTCAAATGGGGAGAACTCCATGGAGTCTTTTAGGACCTCCTCCTATTTATATACTTAACATGAGGGTGATTACCGATCCCACCCAGTTCCTTCCATCCTCGCTGACCACCTTGTGCAGCTTCTGTTTGAGCATCTGATTAAACTGCTCTACTGAAAGGTTGGGGATGATACACTGAGGTTTTTAAGTGCTTTATTTTAAGTAGTTTAGCAACATCCCTGATTGTTTCTGAGGTGAAAGGCAGCCATTGATCCGTTAGGACTTCTTTACATCAAAAAACCCTACCAGTTTCCATGTTTCATTTTTTTTTTAAATAGCTACTCTCAGGGGGTTAGCTTGTTGGTATTATCTAGCATAATCTACAATCACTAATATATATTTATGGCCACAAGATGAGGGTTCCAGAGGTCCTACAATATTTACCCCTATACGTTCAAATGGAATGTTGATAAGCAGGATTGAGACAAGAAGAGCACGGTCCTTCTGAGGAATCTGACACAATTAACATTCCAGACAAGAAGCACAAATGCGGCAGACTCCTCATTAATCCATGGCCGAAAAATACTGAGCTTAACCCACTCTAGTGTCTTCTCAGTTCCCAAGTGGGCACCTAGAAGGTGGGCATATGCTAATTCCCAAACCTATGTAAATTCATGGGACTAACAACAATAACATCACCTCAACCTCGTGCTTGGCTACACGATACAAAAAAATCATTATTAAGCACAAAGTGAGGACCTGGTGGCATTGGATAAGACTTCATTGTCCGTCTATCAGAACAACCACATTCTTGGAAAACTTTAAGGAATCAACGTTCCACAGTTCTCTTTTGAAAGAGGCTGGCATTTGCTTGAAACTGTAAGTCTGAGATTGGGTCCGGAGCAACCTCAGTGGGTGGAGCGATGACCCATGATGACTCAACATCTTTCTCCATAGAAATGTCTGTTCGAGCCAGCGTTACAGTACATTGCCCTCATCATACTGGAGAGCAACATGTCCCCAGTCATCGGCCAGCTGATGTGGAGACAGCTTGAGATTTGTTCTCACCATCTATTATATAACGTAGCTCAGTGTTTTAGATGGGGTAGTGCATTCTTCTCTGCATTTATTTTGTGAGCAGCCTCAGCCCATTATCACTGGATAATGTGGGCTGTGTAAGACTGCCAACCTGCTGTTTTGACTTGCCCCTTGGTAGGTGATTCTACATGAAGTGGACCTGTACCATTGAGTTTCCCCGTGGATACTGGTCAAACTGGTCGATCTGCATCCTCACTGTCATGGCAGCATGTAACAGAGTGCAACAACAAAAATGTTGCTGCTAGGAGATATGACCCTGTGTCCACTGATAACTACTCACCGAAGCAGGGACAAGTTGAGGTGGGATGGTTCATCTCCCCACACTTGTGACAGCAGGGAAGGATCGCATACTCCCTCTTTAGTTTTTTCCGATTATTCCATCTTGTGGTGTGTAGGCTTAGGGATGGAAACATGTCCCATCAGGGACTTGTGGCAAGCAACAGGCCATTCCAAACTTGTGGGACCACCCATTGCTGCTTGAGGGCTGCAATGAGATCATGGATGTTAGTATATTCCAGCCGCCAGACCAGCTGGGTGAGGTAATTGGAGAGGGCATTTACCAGGAGGTCGCAAATTATAACCTTGACCAATTTTTAAGGACATTTATTTCTGGCTATAGCCAACGCCTGACTCTGCCCCGGAGTTCAAATATTTGGGAGCAGATCGGCCACTCCGGATAGCACTACCGACAAGCCCTTGCCTGCTGATTCGGACTAACTCAGTACCTCAGCAGCACCTTGGCTCTGAGTTGGGTATAATCCACAGCTAACTGCTCTTCAAGGGTGTAATGAGCCCATTGAGCCAGTCCCTGCAAGAATGGCACCAGTAAGTGCATCCACTCCATGCGCTCCCAGGGAAGATGGGAAGCTGTACACTCAAATAGTAGATATTATTCTCAATATTATCATTGGCATGTAATGGCAACAATATCTGGGATAGACTCATCAGTTGTTCCTGCTGGAGGGCAACACGTGTTTGACTATGTACCTCTGCCTCACTGAGTCAAGCCTGTTGTTCCCCAACCTGGACCTTTACTGCCTGGAGTTTTGTTGCCATGGCCTGAAGAAAGGCTGCTACATCCTGTTGCTCAATCAAAATAGCACCAAACACCACTGTAACAGAAAGAGAGGACAACAGTAAAGAGTTGGGGTGCCAATATAGCCACCTTGTATATTTGGAGGCAGCTAGATAAAAAAAAGAGCCAATTATCTAGAAGTTGTCACTACAGACGTGAGTTCAAGATAGAACTGTTCCAAGATGACAGAGCTTCTGCTTTTGGGCGGACACCGGCAGTAACATCAGAGGTGTCCTAGCGCAGCATTTCTCAACCTTTAAGTATTTGCGACCCGAGTTTTCATAGCAGTTTTAATGGCGCCCCCCTAATGTTTTTTTGAAAGGAGCCTACTAATATCAATTTGTTCTTTTTTAATTAATGATATATCATAGATGCATATTTTATTATACTCACTTAAATTTTATCGACATTTATCTAACTCTATATTTATTTTTCTACTATCAGAATGTAGTTTAAGTTAATTTGTTTTGGTTTCAATAGATGTATTTTTCATATTTTTGATTCTTGTTTTCTTTTTTTCATATCTTCACGCCCCCCCTAGGGGGGCTGTCCACTGTCCACTGTCATAGAGTGTGCTTGAATAAGCACTGTCACCATGTGTTATTTTGCAACACCACAATACTCAAAATCTTTTTAAAGGATGCTTCCTTTAAGTTAGCATCACCCATTTAGAATTTTCCTTTGAGCTCATGTAGCTCTTTACTTGATACTCCATTCCAAGTGGCAATTCTGCCCATGGAAAGCCTTCACATCGTAAATGATTCTGCCCCATTGTTATTTTTCTCTTGCTTTTTATTGACAACCTCTCACTTGGGGTTTTCTCAGATCCACCTCTATTTCCTCCATTCACTGTTTTCTTGGTCATCTAACATTCCTGCTACCTTGTGGGTTACTATTTATTAGTTTCTTAAGGGTTCTATAACCATCTAACTTTTCCATGTGGCCCATCCTTTGCAGTTTTTTGATTTTCTCTGTATTCTTATATATTATCCATTTGTCATCTTCATTCAAAGATCTTCCTCAAGACGTTTACTTTTACATGTCTGCAGCTTGTTTTCTTTGCTTTTTGTTAATGTCCAACATTCACCCCATACAGAAATAATGGTTTCATCGTGATTTTAGAAATCAACAACTTTCATGTTCTGTTCCAACAATTTGATTTCCTGTGTCCTTGTAGAGCATAATGCATCTTTAGGATTGTGCTTGCCAACTGTCATTGTAATGCAGCTGTCCTCTTAGCAGTACAAAATATCAGCAAAATATCTACTACACATGACATCACTAGTGATCTTTATTTAAATACTAAATGACAGGCAGATACGTACATGTGGAAATATTGCATAAAAACAGATCCAGACAGAATATAAACACCTTTAGTCTGTGTCAGTGACTCAAATTTTACTGAAAGTGAAACATCGTTTATTTTGCCAACTTTTTTGCAAAGCAAAACACTGAGATTTGCTGCAAATTCAGCATTACACGAATAACTTCATTCATCAATAATTCTCCCCTTATCTGTATTTTTGTCTGTGTGTAACAGGTGCTAAAATACTAATCTAAGTCTTTTAGAACTTCACCACATTTTGATATTCGCTATGCTCTATATTTTCCTGTTGTGTTCTTGTATTTCCGTAATCTGTTACTTGTGTTACATCATCTGTGCCTCTCCCAGTCTTTGTGGTGTATGAATGTGAGAGGAGGTAAGCACATACTCTCTATATAGTGTAATTAATTAAAACATTTTAAATTGCTTGAGTTCATTTTTATTTGTGAGAGTAGTTGCAAAATGATCTTCTCAAGAATGTGCTGTTATTGTTTTGAAGTGTTTTGAATTATTTTATACCAGTAACGGCACACTGCACAATAACGTGCAGTGAATATACTTGACTTGAGTATTCATAGTTTTCATTCTCTTTCTCTGTACGTTTAGCATTCGTTTGCTCAGAGGTTGATGCGCTTGCTGCTTCCTGAGCAGCTCTTCTTTTCTCCACCCTAGCGGCCCGCTGCTTCTCTTCATTCATCGGCATCTTTTTGGCATTAAAACTGATCAAGTCAGTGTTTGTGTTGCGATTACTTAGTATGTTTTCTTTAAGCTGGAACTTAAGCTGGCAATCTGCCTCAAGTAAGATTTAAGATATGAATAGGTAGGGGAAATGATGGCGCCTGTACAAGTGTGCCACCCTGCTGGCCAGTGCCGAGAGTTGATTCTACAATAAAATAAAAAAAAAATTAAAAAAAAAAATCCTTGGAGGTCAATCATCTCCCCGAAAGCGAATAGTAGACGTCACGTAGTACATGTGTACCAAATTTGTGATTTAAAATCCTACATAGACAAACAAGCAGCCACAGTAGCATATTATATATAAAGATTAATGTTAGTTATGTGTGAATGTGAGCATCCAATGGCCATTCCATATGTCTCAAGCATTCATTATCTTGTGTTTTCTTTCTGAACATTTCAGATGTTACTTTTTTTTTACTGCTATACTGAGCAGTGCATGGTTATGTATGCTATTAATGCCATATTTAACTGGCTTTGAGTGGTAAATTAGAGTTGCGGCTGTGTTCGTTGTGTATAACTGAAAGAGGAGGAAGGACAGAGCTCAAAAATTCAAATTTTGTGTTTTCTTTCTTAAAATTTCTGCTTCTTAATAATAAACATTAAAAGACAAAGGAGAACAGTGTTGTTGTCTTAGTCCTTCATGGCGTTTTGTATGACGCTGCATATTACGAGTCACAATGCAGATGCTTCTCTTCAGAGGTCAGCCACATTCAAAGCCAGTTGGCAGCATTATGTACAACGTGTGCAGTGAACACCGTTTACATGTGGGTGATTAATTAAGCTGCAGAAATTACCAATGATGTCAATGACTGCTAGTTTTAAAATTAATCTTTGGTTAGAAACTAAGTTTACCAAAAGTGCTTTGAAAGTCTACTTAAACTTTGTAATTTGCTTTTCTTCCCTCTCTCTAGCAGATCAGTGGCTTGTTCAAAACAGTCTACCAGGTTGTCCTAGCTGGATGGTCCTCTCAAAAGCCCATGCTGACTATTGTTTAGCACACTATTTCCATGCAAGCATTTTTTCTTATTATATTTCCCATAATCTCACATTACACCAAAATAAGAAATATTAGTCTTTAATTACAATTACCAGATAATTCTCCAATTGAAATTGATTGCTGAAATATGCTTAACAAAGGTTTATAATGAACGTCTTATTTATTGCTCCCATACTATCAATATAAAATCCTGTCAGGCCCAGGGGTTTGGTTAGTCCTTGACATGTTTATTGCCTGAAACACATTTGATTTGTCCATACTGTATATGGCATGCATCTGCCTCAGGCATTCCTTTTAATTCTTCCTTTGAAAATATTTGTGTGAACTTTTTGTTTTGATCATTTTCTGTTTGCCACTTACTTTGAATTTTCTTTGCACAACTCTGAAGCTTCCTAAATTGTCTTTGTTTTTTTGTTTTGTTTTTTTTGCTAGAGTAATATTTGAAAACTTGGTTGTTGTTTGCATTTTTTACAGGCTCTCTCTCTTAACCTGTTGAATGCATTGTTATTTTAAAGGTGGCAGTTTCTTTATGTACTTAAATTTACATCCAAAGCTGAACAAAAAAAAATTTTACTTGATTTTTGAATTCAGCTTCTTGTTCTTTTTTAATGTAATCTGTTTATTGATTATTTTTTTTTTGGATGGCAAGGTGATAAAGTCGACAGTTCTACCGCTTCTGTGTTCTGGAGTCCTGTGTTTAAGGTCTAATCTCGCCATTGTCTCTGTTGCATGTTCTTGCCATGTTTGTCAGATTGTTCCATAGAGTACTCTGGTTTTCTTCCCAAGTTAAAAAAAATAAGATGATTAGAATAGCTTGCAGATGTGAAATGGCTTAGAATGGGTAAGTGTTTATGTGTGCATGATGGCCTGGCACGTTGTCTACAGGTGGCTTCTACCAGGTGCCTGTGTGAACTGGAACTGTATTGCAGTAAGTGTGTGTGTGAAGATTAATGGATGAGGCTTCAAGAACTGTACACTACAATTATATTATTTAGAGATTATTATTAGATTTTTCTTTTAGATTTTTCTCTTAATTGGTACATAGAAAGCAGAAGAAAAAAAAGTAATGGCTGAGAATGAAAAAAAAATATCCAAACATTTTTTCATCTCCAATGAGTACATTTTATTTGTCCTTTAGACTGGAAACAGAGGACAGTGCAGGCTAATTTAAGTTCAAATCTGCAGTCTAACAAAGGCACCTACTCTAGCCTCATGGAAAGAGGTTTGAGCCAGCACTGCAGCAGAGGGTGATGGGTCATGTCTCGCACAAATTCAGGAGAGTGTTTTATTTTGGGAATGACTTTTATCACGTTCCTTTACTAAAGACAAGTTAGTTATCTGAGAAGAATATAAGAATATACATATATATATATATATATGGGTATATATATATATATATATATATGGGTATATATATATGTGTGTGTATCTATACTAATAAAAGGCAAAGCCCTCACTCACTCACTCACTCACTCACTGACTTACTCACTCACTGACTCATCACTAATTCTCCAACTTCCCGTGTGGGTGGAAGGCTGAAATTTGGCAGGTTCATTCCTTACAGCTTCCTTACAAAAGTTGGGCAGGTTTTATATCGAAATTCAACGTGTAATGGTCATAACTGGAAGCAGTTTTCTCCATTTACTGTAATGGAGATGAGCTTCAACGCCGTGGGGAGAGTTTCGTGTGACATCATCACGCCTCCCACGTAATCACGCAGTACATAGAAAACCAGGAAGACCTCAAAAAGCGCTGAAGAAAACATGCATTATATAATTGAGAAGGCAGTGAAACAATAAGAAGCGAGCAAGTGACATATACAACCATGTTCATGAGTTCTGCTACTTCGGAAACGAAGCACGATGTAAACCTACACTTTAAATTAAGTTCATAGACAGGCTGCCGCTGGCGTTTGTAATTTAGTGCCTGCCCATATAAGGCCGTCCGTCAGCGGCAATCCAATAGCAAACTGCCACGGGTAAATATTCACGGGTGAAGGACTGTGCTTATGGAGAGGAAGATGAGATGGTCAGGGTGGTGTTTGACACAAACTCAGCGAAACTGCGAGAGAAAGTTTTAAGTGCCAGGACTAAGGTAACATTAAATACAGCCATGGACATAGCGAGATGGCACCAGCACAGCTGGGAACCTTCGATGCATGTACACCGAGCGGCTCACGTGAACTGACGCAGTGCACAGATAAAAGGCAACAGTTCCAAAGAGCTGAACAAAACTGAATTACACAATTGAAAAGGCAGCAAAAAATATGAAGCGTCTGATAAGCATATTCATAAATCCAGCTACTGCGGAAACAAAGCACACGGTGGAAAAAGTCAATGTCCCGCTAAAGGAAGACAGTGTAAAAAACCCGTGCATGCAGTGTGTCAGGTCTCAGATAAAGAAGAAGACGAGCTGTTTATTGATGCAGTAAGAAACGAATCGATGAATGAAACCTATCATCTTTACAACGATTGACAAACACGGAATGTAACTTGAACACAACACATCCTACAAATACGAACCTGATTGAAAGAAATAATGATAATCAAATCCTTGATGACAGCAACACTCAGTAACACTCACAAAACAAATACTGTATATTGACAGTCATGTTACGTTATTTTTAAAATGTTCCCTTTTCTTTTTCTAGCTTTTTTAACACACTACTTCTCCGCTGTGATACGCGGGTATATATATATATATATATATATATATATATATATATATATATATATATATATATATATATATATATATATATATATATATATGCCGATCTACATACTCGAATAATGGATACTTTATTCACCATCAATGATTGTTTTGGTAAAGCCATACTCAGTGTATTCATTAGATGAACGGTAAAAAGTAACAGCGAGGGAGGATGCAGGCTGTAGTCTGCGTCAACTCTATTTGAATTGCGATCACATTTGAAAAAATATATCTTTTCAAGTTCTATTTAGTCCATATGTGTCAAACTAAAGGTCGGGCCACATCCGCCCGGCGTGTAATTATATCCGGCCCGAGATCATTTTATATACTGTATTATTGTTATTAAAGCCGGGTATATGAAGCGCTGGTAACACAATAAACTACAGATCCCATAATGCAGCGCTTCAGCCGCCTTGCCGAACAAGTTATTGCGAAGCTAGCTCACACGATGCTGAAGAGAAAAGTTGATTCTGAAAATAGAGCCTTTAAAACCGATGGGAGGCTGAGTATATGTTTACTGAACCCGTGTGTCTCATTTGTGGAGCTAATGTGGCTGTAATTACAGAATTTAATCTAAGACGGCACTATGAGATAAAACATCAGGGTAACCTGAATGCAATGCAGAAGATACAGAAAGCAGCATAATTAAATAAGAATCTGACACTTCAGCGGACGTTTTAACCCGTGCACAATCACAAAGTGATTTCAAGTGAAGCTGCTTTTATGGGAGACACAAATGCACCAAGTGCACCTTGCCCCACTTTCCCTGTTGCCAAGTAATGTTAAACCAAGTCGTCACTACGGTGTTCCCAAATCGCACTTTGCTGATAAACTGAGCGCACTGAGTTTGCACGGCGCTTTGGTGACTTTGAAGAACAAAAAAAGTCCGTCTACATGCGGCTCGAACCTTGTGCATGTTTGGTAGCACATATCTGTGTGAGAAGCTCTTCTCAGTGATAAAGACTAACAAAACAGCACACAGGAGTCGCCTCACTGATGAGCACCTGCAATCCATCCTGAGAATCTCCACAACACAGAACCTCACAGCAAACAGAAACGAACCTGTGGCCAAAAAAAGATGCCAGGCGTCCAGCTCTAAAATGACATATGAGCAAAGACAACTGAATGATTTGATTTGTTATTGCTGAAAGGAACACATTTTATTTATATTTCCAGGTTTTGTTATGCAGCATGTTCATATTTGAATTTGTATAATTTTGACAGGATATATTTTTATGGAGAGCAAAATCTTTTGGGATATTTAAAATCTAAGTTTATTTTTATATAAAATTACATAAGAGTAAAGAAATTTGAATGTTTGTTCTTTTAACGTTTACTTTATTTCTAACTTGTATAATTTAGACAGGATATATTTTTATGGAGAGCAAAATATTATAAGTTGTTTAAGGTTTGAGTTGATTTATTCAGGAATAATATTCCTGTCTGTTTTTACCATTCCTACCAAAGATATTTCTGTCGACTAAATAAAAATTCCTTCTATTTAAAATTTAAATAGAACTTGAACAAATACGATAGTTCATAATATCCACGCAGACTTGCACGTAAGAGCGGAGTCATCCGTTTTAACAAATGCAGCGTATTGCACTGATACGAAATAGCTGTGTGTGTATATATGTAGATATGTATGTATATGTATATATGTTTATATATGTGTATATGTATAGATATGTATATATATATATATGTTTATGTGTGTGTGTGTAAATATATATATATATATATATATATGACAACAACACTCATCACTCACAACAGTGACAAAACAATTACATTGACAATCAGGTTACGTTATTTTCAAAATGTTTCCTTTTCTTTTCATTGCTTCTTTAACACACTACTTCTCCGCTGCGAAGCGCGGGTATTTTGCTAGTGTATGTATATTTTTAATACAGAGGGGCCTACTAAGATAACATACAGAAAAGCCTACATATAAACAACAGTAAACTTGCTGTTCTTTGTTTGCAGTTGTAAGAACTTAAACTTGTATTTCAATGCTCAACACATATGTACCATGTCCTGGTGGATTATCAATAGATGGGCTTGTGGGTACCATGCTCTAATTACAATAAACTTCTCTTCTCACCAGTAAAGTGCCAACCTGATTGCCACTAGCTAATATTTTTTGAATTTAAGCATAAGCATTCATTAAGACCAAGATCAAGTTCTAGGCCCATTAGTTCCAGAGTAATTGAGTGACAGATGGACATTAGCATTTTATATATATATATATATATATATACTGTATATATATATATATATATATATATATATATATATATATATATATATATATATATACAAGGACACTGCCTCCCCCAAAATGCTAGATGGCAGTTCTCCTGGAGTGTAAGAATGCCCCGGATTCCCGCAGGGCTCCTTAGGACTTGGAGTTTGGTTTCTCAGCCCTGTTGGGCACCATGGGTACCACCAGGAGGAGCTGTGAGAGAACCAGAGGAGCCATGTCTCATCCATAGCCTGGAAGTACTACCAAGTCACATGGACAAGAGCCCTGAAGTACTTCCGGGCTCATTAAAGAAGTGTAATTCTCCGTCTGACCCGGAACTGCTGGCACGTCACATGGATGGAAGAGTAGAAGCACTTCTAGGTCAAGGACTATATAAAGAACCCGGAGACCCAGCAAGGGAGCTGGAGTTGGGAGGTAGAGGGCAGAGCTTGCTGGGTGGTGTAGAGAAGAGAATTGTGATTACTAGTGTATTTATTTGCCTGTTTATTGGTGGCAGTGTTGCTATAAAAAGAAGAAATAAACACAATTTCTTGGTGCTTTTAAAAACATGTTGTCAGTGTATGTGTGTTGGGTTAAAAGCTGGTATAGCTCCATTTAGTGTTACTATATATATATAGACATCAACTGAGGGGGCACACAAATCTAAAAAATAAATGTTGGGGTGCCCACCTGATCGTCCTTTTTTAATAACTAAGGTGTTGGATAAAAATGAACAGGTACACAATGGCGCAAACAGAAATCAAAACACAAAAAGTTTGGAGGCGGGTGAAATTTTTTAGCTCTTTTGAGACCCTAACCAACAGTGCTGCATACTGAAACCTGATTTACATGTCTGTTGAGGGTTGCTTGTCCATTGCCAAGGCACATTGGGGAGGTTCTGCACGCTGAAACATGATTGACAAGTCCATCAAGGGTTGCTTGTTCATTGCCGAACTACAGGTTCACAGCCTTCCTGCATAACACGTCTGTTGCCCAAAGGGTGATGCAGAGAACATTATAACCCAGCCATTGACTTGGCCATATCCCTACTCGTTTGCTGTGTTTTTGTGTATTGAAGTGGTAGGTCCCATTTACAGTACAATACAATACATTTTTGTATAGCCCAAAATCACACAAGGAGTGCTGCAACGGTTTTTAACAGGCCCTGCCTCTTGACAGCCCCCCAGCCTTGACTCTCTAAGAAGACAAGGAAAAACTCCCAAAAAAACCCCAGTAGGGAAAAATGGATAAAAAAAACTCTGGAAAGGCAGTTCAAAGAGAGACCCCTTTCCAGGTAGGTTGGGCTTGCAGTGGGTGTCAAAAAGAAGGGCGTCAATATAATACAATACAATACACAGAACAGAACAAATCATCAATACAGTATACAAATAAAAATTTTAGAAGTATGTAGCAGAATTTAACAGTTGATGATATCACACAATAAGATTTGGATTTGTTTAGAGTCCTGGAGACCTCATCCATCAAGCTGCCTCCCCCATTTGGCCATTCCATAGCTGAAACAGTGCTGGGCTAGCCAATCCGATAAAAGGACCCCTCTTTCCCACGATTCCTGAGATACTTCATCATGGATGACTTTACCTTAGGCAGGCAAAACAACTTGGCAGGTGGTGCCACATTTGAGTAAAGAGAAGAGAAACAGAATAGGTGAGGGTTAGTATCAAATTATCTTTCATGTTACTTATGTTTTAGTGCTAATGACATACAACAGAGATGCAGTCTGTACAGTTAATCAGCAGCTCTAGTCAGGATATGCTAAACTGAAGTGGTGAGTCTTCAGCCGGGATTTACAAGTTGAGACCGAAGCGGCACCTCTTATAGTAGCAGGCAGATCATTTCACAGTTTAGGGGCCCTGTAACTAAAAGCTTGACCTCCCATTGTTATTTTATTAATCCTTGGAATCCTCAGCAGAACGGCATCTTGAGATCTTAATGTGCGCTCTGGTTTCTAAGTCATGATAGGTTCAGACAAATAAGCCAGACCATGGCCATTTAATGCTTTATATTGTGGACACTAGAGGCGCTGTTGTCCTGTTGAACCCATCAGACAGACGTCCCAGACACACGTGTAAAAGCACAAGAAGATTTTAATAACAATATTCTTCAAATACTGTGTCCAAAGCGACTCTATTCAATAAGGGCGTGCACAAAAAAGCTTCAAAAGGGCAACCTCAATTGGGCGCGGCGAATAAAGGCGTTCCTAGATAATTTAGTTCAAATGGCTCTGGAATATGTGAAGAGCAACAATAATAATACATTTTCTGTAATAATTTTGTTGCGTTTGCCTTTATTCGCTGCACCCAATTGAGGTTGTCCTTTTGAAGCTAGCCTTTTTGTTCGTGCCCTTATTGAAGGATATCGCCCATAGCACCACAATCCACAATTCTTCTGATCAATACAATAATAACAATAATCAATACAATTTTCCACTCCCAGCAGCTCTGTTCTCTACCACCCAACTCCAGCTCGGTCTGCTGGAGTTTTCCACAGTCCTTTTAAAGTCTATGACCCGGAAGCATTTCTTCTCTGGGTCAACTCCACATCTTCCTTCATCAAGGAAGGTCTAGACTGAAATACCTGCCGTCCTTCACAATATGTTAAAAGGAGGATTTTGAAATCTGCCCTAAACTTAACTGGGAGCCAGTGTAAGGATTTAAGAACTGGAATTATGTGTTCATATTTTCTTGTTCTTGTAATAATTCTTGCAGCAGCATTTTGGATTAACTGGAGGCTGTATAAAGAACATTTTGAAAATCCAGTGAACACCCATTGCAGTAGTCAATCCTACTAGAAATAAATGCATGAATTAATTTCTCAGAATCCTGTTTATGTAGAAAGCGCCTTAATTTCCTAACATTTTTAAGATGGAAGAAACATGATTTGTACAACTTTGTAATGTGTGTTTTAAATGACATACTAGAGTCAAAGAGAACTCCGAGATTTTGGGCTGATTCGGTGAAATTAATGGTGATTCCAACTGAGTTAAATGATGACAAAATATTGTTGTGATCAACAGCATTCCCTCCAACAATTAACATCTCTGTTTGATTTGTGTTTAAAGACAAGTAGTTCTCATCCATCCACTCCTTTAACTCACTAACACAACTAATTAAAGACAACATCGGTGTAATTTCATTTGATCTAAATGAAAGGCATAACTGGATGTCATCTGCATACGAGTGAAAATTAACAGTATACTTCCTAATGATAGATTCCAATGGAAGCTTGTAAAGTGAAAACAGTAAAGGTCCCAGTACTGAGCCCCGCGGGACACCATATTGAACTTCTGTGTATAATGATGGAGTACTGTCAGCACATTTCTGTACATATTGGAATCGATTTGATAAATAAGAACTAAACCAAGCAAGCACGGTGCCTGTAAGTCCAACATCATTTTCTAGCCTGTGCAGTAAAATAGAATGGTCAATGGTGTCAAATGCTGCACTTAAGTCTAACATCATAATTACAGTGGAATTTCCTTCATCAGAGGACATCAGAATGTCATTTACAACCCGTGTTAGTACCGTTTCTGTACTATGACCAGTGCGTAAACCAGAATGGAATTTCTGAAATAAATTGTAATGCGTAAGGTGTGACTGAAGCTGATTGGCGACTACTTTTTCTAGTAATTTAGAGAGAAATGGTAAATTTGAAATAGGCCTATAATTATTAAGTATGTGTGGGTGTAGGTCTGACTTTTTAACTAATGGTTTAATGACTGACACTTTTAGTGCATCAGGTACTGTGCCATGCAATAATGAACTATTGATAATGTTTAGAATAAGCGCTGCAAGAACCTCCATGGCACTTTTTACTAGTTTTGTTGGCACTGGTTCTAGGGATCAAGTAGTGGGTTTCATTTTAGAAATTAACATTAAGACTTCCAGCTCAGTTACAGGATTAAAATTACTAAAGTGCTGAATGCAATGTGAGACAGGGTCTGCTAAGCGAGTATTTGGTTTGTACCGTGATGCTGAGATCTGGGATTTTATAGTTTTAATTTTCTCATTGAAGAAGTTAATAAAGTCTGTACTGCTAATATCTGTTGGTATTTTGCATTGTAGATCTGAATTCCCATTTGATAATTTAGCCAATGTTCTAAACAGTCCCCGAGGATTTTTATTATTGCTATCTATTTATCCAATTTGAATAAATATGCTCATTGTTCCTGTTCTGAATGGAATAAAGTTGGTTTTCTTGAAGCCATTTGACTGTGTCTTCTCTCAGGTGCAGGACAGTGACTCACACATCACTATATATATATATATATATATATATATATATATATATATATATATATATATATATATATATACTGTATATAGTGTGATCATTTTCTTCCCATAGACAGATGCCAATGGGTATTTTAACAAGATTAGGCAGCAGTTACGGATCTGTTCTTTATTGTGAATCTAACCCTATGCTGATTTTGACTTTCCATGGGCAATCAATTCCAGAATAAAGTATAGCTGTGGGTTTGCTCTCAATGGAACCCTTCATTCTGCAGTATGATTTCAGTAAAGACTGATGTCAATGTGGTAAGCACTTTAGCTCTAGAGTAAAGTGTAATATCCCAAAAGGCATAACATCCTATATGAAGAGTCTAGACAGCCAACTTTTTCAAGTTATTTTCCTTACTTGGTTTGAAGTGTAGTCCTGTCCGCTCTTATACTTCCTGTCTTAAAAGACAACTCTCAGGGTGCCTCCTACCCCTTTACTCATCCATGTATGTCTCACACTTACACTTCCTCTTTCGATTGCATCACCAAAGCCAAACTACCAATCAGATTGCTCTGTGGGAGTGGACATGCACAAAGACCTTAGTGTTTTATTATATAGTAGATTTGTCAATATGTTATACTGCATATAAAGACTTTTTTATGTGAGTTACAACATTTCACATAATACTGGTGGAAAAGGTAAATGAGAAAAACTAGAAACTTTTCAGAAAATGGAGCCAGTTTGAAACATATTAATATCTGTAGATATTAGTTTAATGAAATGTCAGCCCAATACACAGACACCTTCTTATGGATAGCATATTGCTTAACTATTTTTATTGAAGAAATGCCACAGTCGTTTATGATAATCTTTTCTTTGATAATCATCAAAAAATACATATTTTCACAGTAAAGGTTTATTGTTTGTGACATAGACCTTCAAAACTTTCTAAAAAAAAGAAAAGAAAAGAATAAAGCAAGCAGCAATCGAGAACAATCTCTTGATAATTAACTGCCAGATAAACAAAACATAAATTTCTATATTGCATTTATTTGGACTACCACTCAAATATGCGTGAACCATGCTATTTTAATTAAAAGATAAATCTATGTGACACTTTGCCTCAGAGTTAATTATTCAGTATAGTATAATAAAAATAAAACCCATTAAACATGCCTAGAACTGTATTTCTGCATTAACAGTAAAACTGCTCACACTGGGAACATTTAAAAAACTGTTTTTCCCCCCTCATCTTATTGTTCCAAAATGTCCCCCAACCCTTCAGCACCCCTCTGTTCTGCAGCTGTAATCCTGATAAGCATAAGGTGACAGAGAATGAGCTCTTGGTGCCGAACAAAGGGCCTCCATCACAGCTTTATGAAATTGGTACATGGCTTTGTGTGCAGGCAGGATATTCTTGTTGATGCATCAAAACACACATTTAAATTTCCATCTTCCTTAGATGATCAGAATTCCCTAACAACTTACATTTACGAAGGGTGCAAATGGAAAAAGTACAAGTGGATGTATTTTCATACTTTTCTACTAGTAATAATGCTGCAGGTAATTCCTAAAGGGCTGCAGCTTGACAGTGATTGCTGTGGTGCACTGGCACAGAATTGACAAAATAAACCTTGCTTTTGTGTTGCAGATTGGACACTCTGCAAAGTTTTTAAAGGCTTTTATTCCGTATATGGGATTATACTAATAGGTTTTCCTCATTTGTGCTTTTTCCCTTAAAATGAAAAGCTTTTAAAATATATCTGACTCACTTTATGAAAAGAATACTGCAATCCATTTGAAGTGAGTAGTCGGAATTTTCAACTGGAATGCCCCCTTAAGTCAGATTTCCTGTTTGCCCAATTTTAGGTCATGACATTGTGGAATATGACCCGGACACAGACAGGTGGACAAGTTCAACTCACCCACAACACGTTTATTATACATTATTTACAATTATAAGTGCACCACAACCCCCAAAGTCCCCAAAAGTCCTGGCCAATAACCAAATGCCTCCCTCTCTTCAGGCCGCCTCCTTGCTTCCTCCAAGACCTCGTCTCCTTCTCTCCTGACTTCAGTCAATGAACGGAGGGAGGCGGCCCCTTTTATAGTCACCCAGATGTGCCCCAGGTGCTTCCCGACAATCTTCCGCCGGCACTCCCCAGTGTGGCGGAAGTGCCGGCTGTGCAACCGGAAGCACTCCGGGTGTCCCCAATCGTTTTCCCCCCAGCGCTGAGTGCTGAGATCCAAGGCTCTAAAGGCATTGGGGAGCCCCCTGGAGGTGACCTGTACCCGTGGTCCCCAAAGCCACCAGGGCGGTTGCCCCCTCGTGGTCTGAAGGAGGCACAAGCCCTCCTCCGAACCTCCTGGGCATTTTGGCTGGGTAGCAGCCCCAGCCACTCGCCACAACATCAGTCCAAAATGGTAATGTACACTGCAAAATTTAGTGAAAGCTGTGTTATACTGCTTATTACAGTAGCTCCTCTGTCTATTTGTGTATCGTTAAATCAGTCATACACACAACAAAGGTTTTCCTGTATGTATCCATATTGGTTTTCCGAACGCTGACAACTCAGGTATGATGTCATTCCCAGCTCTGACATCCGAAGTCCGAAGTAAATGAAGCACAGCATCAGTGTATGAGGAATGAGCATATCTATGTGGAGCTGCTTCCAGGCTTGTCTCCAGGGCTGTTGCGAGACCCTTTATCCCCTGTCATCCCAAATTGAATGGATGGCACATGTAACATTTAGGCATCAAAAAACTTTCAAATATAAATAATGTTTAATTCGACATTTATGTTTGATTTGCTTATATTTTTCCTTTTTTATTCGTGGTTTCAAACTTCACAACCTCCTGCCAACAAGCCAATAATGTTACATGAGCCTCAGCACCATACATCAAGCACACTTATCTTCCAAAAACTCAAAACAATTACTTCACGCACAGATTATATCCGCAGCGCTGAGAGATGGGCCTTGTCCCTGATTCTTTCTGTCATCTCTGTTCCCGGCACATTTGTGCACATGTTCTGGGACACATCTTCTTCCTGGCCTGCAGTTTTCCACTTGCTTTGCACTCTTCTTACCCTCAGGATTCATTTCCTCTCACACATCCTTCTTTTAGCAAAGGGCTCCACCATTGTTGTAATTACTTCCAGAAAAAGGGTCTTTCTGTTGGGTTCCCTGGCAGTTGGATTTGTATAGGGCTGAATGTCTCTAGAATTAGTGAGTGCACAGCACTGGCGTCTCTCATCGCTTAATTTAATCCACCTGGAGCTATGCTTTGCCAGACTTAATAATGCTTCTAGGAGATGTCTTAATCTCAGCCATTCCATAAAGTCCATTACTGCTTAATTTACTCCCTTCATTTCCAGGGAGGTGGTTAGGATTTCTGATCTATTGCTTATTCCTTACTTCTTCTAATATCACATCTTCTCTTCCATAGTCATGTTTATGAATCCGAGGGAGGGTATAGTGAACAGGGAGGCACGGTGGCGCAGTGGTAGCGCTGCTGCCTCGCAGTTAGGAGACCTGGGTTTGCTTCCCGGGTTCTCCCTGCGTGGAGTTTGCATGTTCTCCCCGTGTCTGCGTGGGTTTTCTCCGGGTGCTCCGGTTTCCTCCCACAATCCAAAGACATGCAGGTTAGGTAGATTGGCGATTCTAAATTGGCCCTAGTGTGTGCTTGGTGTGTGGGTGTGTTTGTGTGTGTCCTGTGGTGGGTTGGCACCCTGCCCAGGATTGGCTCCTGCCTTGTGCCCTGTGTTGGCTGGGCTTGGCTCCAGCAGACCCCCGTGACCCTGTGTTCGGATTCAGCGGGTTAGAAAATGGATGGATGGGTATAGTGAACAACTAAGGTTCCAACTATACTTGCTTAAACTTAAATTGATTAAATTCATAAACTGATTTAATGCATGCCTGCTGTGCGCACTTCACGTATGCACATAAAATTATTTGTTTCTGATTAGTCTCAATGAAGCCAGACATATAACACATATACATCTGGAGACAACCATGAGTGAATTGTGCTTAAACCAGGGTGGGAACAATTAGACGGCTCACTGAGTATCACATTTCTTAACCAATCCAACGTCTCAGGATGTGGCGATGATTTTGAACTGCAAACACCAGTGGTACTCTTGTTAACCTGGTCCGCCAGACAGCAAGCTTCTATTTATGATCAACCATCTACAGTTGAAAAGTCTCCGATTAAAACCCTATTAGACAAGTAAATGTGTGTTTAGGCGGAGTGGTGGCTCTGAGGCTAGGGATCTGCACTGACAATTGGAAGGTTGCCGGTTCGAATCACGTAAATGCCAAAAGGAAGTCTGCTCTGTTGGGCCCTTGAGCAAGGCCTTTAACCTGCAATTGCTGAGCGCTTTGAGTAGTGAGAAAAGTGCTATACAAATGCTGTGACAGATAGGGGGCGCTATCGCTCCCTTGAACCCCTGTCCAAGACTCCAGACACCAGATAAAAGTCCAATAATCAACTTTATTCTCACAGTACAGTGCACAAGGCACCCTTTCCTCCACAATACTCATAAATGAACCATTAATAATAACAATAATACTCTCCACCACTCCCAGACGCGTTTCCCTCCTACCATCCAGCTCAGCTCGCCGGAGCTCCCAGAGTCCTTTTATAGTCCCTGACCCAGAAGTGTTTCAATCCTTAGTCCATGTGATCCTTTATCACTTCCGGGTCAGATAAAAAGTCCTTTTCTTCACCCCGGAAACACGTCATTCCCCTTGTCCATGTGACTCGGACATACTTCCGGGGCGTAGGGTAAATAACTGTTGTTCCTCCCTGCAGCGTCACTTAGTGGCCCCCATGGCATTCAGCAGGGCTGTGCATAAAATCTGCAATGTCCATGATGTCCTGCTGGTCTTCGGGGAACCTCCATACTGCAGGGAGGGCTCCACCTGGCTGTTTTGGGGGTATTGGCTGGGATAAACGGCCGGCCATACACCACAATGCAAAGAATTATTATTATTGCATCTGCAGAGAGCACATTGCATGATTTATAAATAAACATAACCCGATACAAGAGAAAAACCTTACTGTGGCATCAAATTATACAATGGCATTTGAAGACATCTATGGACGAATGGTAAACGTGATCGATATGTTGCTACACATGCTGTGTGTGTGCTTTCTGTTGTGCAGCGTTATATGACGATGGTGCAGGAGTCGACATAAGCTTGAAAAAATTGGGAGCTATGCTTGAGAAAATTTGACGTACAAAATGGTGTGCCGTGAGGTGAGAGAGGTGACAATAAAGAGCCACAAGAGATGCAGAGTTCAGTACTCATAGCAATCAAATCAACACGTCTGCCTTACGACACCAATGAAGCAAGGACAAGGCTGCAGAGCATTCACCTTCTGACTGCACAACTAAATGGGTAGCTAAAGAAATTTAACATTACTGTTTAAATATAAATGCAAACATGCCATGACAAAATAGAATTTTACCATGTCGTATAACCATAGACCACAATGCTCATCTAAACTCTATTTGCTGCTATTATGTCATATACTGATGCAATAGTTAAAATGACGGAAGGATTTTGTAACAGACAGAGGCACCTCTCAAACGTATGGAGTCCAGTAGCTGTGGTGGTCTACACGTGTGTGTCTGTCTGTCTCTGCTGTCACAGCACTCATTACAACGTGCAAATTAACCATTAAGCTTCAGTTACTTTGTTCTACTCAGCTCCTGAAAGGATAACAGCAATTTTAGCTTTTTGGTTTTACTCAGCATCAAGTCTTTTGTTCAGTATATTTTACTCTCTTCCTAAAACTCCGGTGGCGGTTTAAAATGAATGAATGAATGGAGAAACTGGGGATGGGTGTTTTTAGGAAGAAGCCCTGCAGGAGTAGCCTTTGCAGTGCAGGATTTCGACGCTATTCATTACACGCCTTTTAATATGTTGTCCCCAAACTTGCATTCTCGTTTGAAAATCACGTCTGGCCCAGCAAGATTAGATTATGACCAATACTATATTGTCAGTGTTGATCTTTACACTTGTTGCTCTTTAGGTACAATGAAAACACTTTGTTTAGAACATCATCACAAGCAGCAATATTTGTGTCATAGTATAATTTGACACAGTCAAATCTTTATTTTATCAATGAATAAATACAAATATAATTTTAACTGTTGTTTTCAAAGGTGTAATCTAATATATTTTTTTTGTATATTTACATAATTAACCACAAGAGAGCATTAATCTATTCATCAATCAATGAACCACCTAATCCAGTTCAGTGTTGAATCAGCTACAGCCTGTCTCAGCAGGAGTCAACTCAATGAAATGCCAGGAAAAGGGCACCCAACTATACTCATCCGGGCATTCAAAGAAGACCACTTTAGAGTCACAATTATAGATGGAAAAAATTATAGGCTAAAACTTAAATAAATTGAATTAGTTTTATTACAGTTATGACTCATGGCAAGGAAGCAGTTGGAAGCACAGTAACCCCCATTTAATCAAACCAAAAAAAAAAACCACACAATTGAAAAGACACTGACGTAAGGTCAGTCACATTGGCTTTCCTCATGCTCTTCATTGTAAGTGTCTCTGGCTCTTAATGGACTCAGGTCCTGGTCAACATAAAGACGGCACCATTCTGTGCTGTTACTTTATATGGCAGATTGAGTGGAGTGGTCACGGCTTACTCTGCTGTACAGAAGTGCTGGCACTGAGCGTCTTCTCTGGGCTGTGGAGAAAGGGCAGGATACTGTTAGCGACAGTGCCCCCTCTTGTTCCAGAGTAGTATTGCTTACCTCAGTCCAGCTTGTCTAGGGACACCCGGACAAGCATACTGTACGTGAGAAAATGTGTTTGTAAAAATGCATATTTTTATTGAAAGTCATATCATATTATAACATGTTTAATAATATCTTTTAACTTAAGTAAATGAAATTATTTTTTATAAGTATATAATTGGCTAATGTTGTATTCCACAGGATTTGGTGGCTTTTCCTGGATAAACATTCACAAAGTGTGAGTCTATAAATATGGGTTTGGAACTCATGAATTCTAAAAATTACATTAGTTTTTGGTTTCAGTACAAATTAATAAAGTAAAAAAAATGGATTCTTATACTGCACCACCATTTTTCTGTGGGCAGCAACATTTCAGAGCAAATGGTTGTTTGCATAGCAAGCCTACTCAGGATGCCACTGAAGATGTGACACATGTGACATAATCAAAGCAGCTTTATAAAGGTTGGATTGGGCATTTCTAGGCTATGGCTATCTGAGACTGCAGATAACTCTGGGTATTATGTGTGAATTAAAGTCTTTTTGTAGTTGACTTCCTGGTTTAAGAATTTCTAGCTCTGATTTTTTGGTCTTTGAGTTCTGGTTAATGTTATCAACTTTTTGACTGATTGGCTTGACTTTCAGTTTTGACTTTAGCTTGTCTTGAGTACATGCATTCCCAGGTCATTTTCATTCTCTTGTATCTTCTGAATCTGTAAAGTTAAATACTTGAGCACTTGAACATAGTGGGAGTTGGGACTATATAGCTTTGACCAATCATTTTAGGCCTTAGTCTCAAAAAGTCTGAGGAAAAGGCAACACGGCTTATCACCAAATGAAACACGGTGCCATGCCATGGGCTGCCTCTCTTTAGCATTGAAGAGGGATCTGCTTAGGAGAAAGGACAAAGTGAATAGCCATAGTTTCTTATGATATCTTGGTATGAAATCTACTTCCCTCTGCCAGAAATCTGAAGAAGAATTTTACCTTTCACCATGACAATCGTCCCAAGCACATGGCAAAACCAATAAGGGTATGGAAAATAAAAGAAAGATCAATGTCTTAGAAAGTATTAGTTAGAGTCAGGATTCCAATCCCATTGAAAACTGGTGGATTCACCAAAGGAGAACTGAACTTGAATATTTCTGCAATTACAAGACAATTTTATTCTGGAGTCAAAGGAGAAAGAGGCTAGCACAAAACGCATTATCAGAGAAGTGAATATTCAACCATTTCTGGTATAATTTTGCCATGATTGTCATGATTTTGGCTATTATATTAACAAAAGCTTCAATTTCAGTTCCAGTTTTAATAGTAATATCCAGCTTTCAGATGTGTGTGTTTGTGTGTGCATGTGTGTTGTGATTCGGAAGGGGATACTCTTGTGTAGTCTATAAATGAAGCCAAGGAGGCCAAATTAAGTAAAACTCAGTGGTTTATTGTGACAAAACAAACTGGAAAAGTGGACTGGTACCGATTTTTAAGAATAAGGGGGATGTGCAGAGCTGTAGTAACTACAGGGGAATAAAATTGATGACCCATAGCATGAAGTTATGGGAAAGAGCAATGGAAGCTAGATTAAGAAGTGAGGTGATGATTAGTGAGCAGCAGTATGGTTTCATGCCAGGAAAGAGTGCCACATATGTGATGTTTGCTCTAAGGATGTTGATGGAGAAGTATAGAGAAGGCCAGAAGGAGTTACATTGTGTCTTTTGGGACCTGGAGAAAGCATATGACAGAGTGCCTTGAGAGGAGCTGTGGTATTGTATGAGGAAGTTGGGAGTGGCAGAGAAGTATGTAAGAATTGTACAGGATATGTACGAGGGAAGTGTGACAGTGGTGAGGTCTGCAGTAGGAGTGACTAATGCATTCAACGTGGAGGTGGGATTACATCAGGGATCAGCTCTGCTCCCCTTCTTATTTGCAATAGCGATGGACAGGTTGACAGACGAGATAAGACAGGAGTCCCCATGGACTATGATGTTTGCTGATGACATTATGAACTGTAGTAATAGTAGGGAGCAGGTTGAGGAGACCCTGGAGAGGTGGAGATATGCTCTCGAGAAGATGGGAATGAAGGTCAGTAGGAACAAGACAGAATACATGTGTGTAAATGAGAGGGAGGCCAGTGGAATGGTGAGGATGCAAGAAGTAGAGTTGATGAAGGTGAATGAGTTTAAATACTTGGGATCAACAGTATAGAGTAACGGGAATTGTGAAAGAGAATTGAAAAAGAGAGCAGGCAGGGTGGGGTGGGTGGAGAAGAGTGTCAGGATTGATTTGTGAAAGCCGGTTATCAGCAAGAGTGAAAGGGAAGGTCTACAGGACGGTAGTGAGACCAGCTATGTTATATGGATTGGAGACTAAGGCACCGACCAACAAACAGGAGACAGAGCTGGAGGTGGCAGAGCTGAAGATGCTAAGATTTGAATTGGGTGTGACGAGGATGGACAGGATTAGAAATGAGTGCATTAGAGGGTCAGCTCAAGTTGGACAGTTGGGAGACAAAGTCAGAGAGGCAAGATTGCATTGGTTTGGACATGTGCAGAGGAGAGATGCTGAGTATATTGGGAGAAGGATGCTAAGGATAGAGCTGCCAGGCAAGAGAAAAAGAGGAAGGCCTAAGAGAAGGTTTATGGATGTGGTGAGAGAGCACATGAAGGTGATGGGTGTAACAGAGCAAGATGTAGAAAACAGGAAGATATGGAAGAAGATGATCCGCTGTGGCAACACCTAACGGGAGCAGCCAAAAGGAGAAGATTATGACAAAACAAAGTGCAAAATTGAACAGGTACTTCAAACAATAAACTGGATGAGAAATCAATAAACCTTACTGGGCTTTACTAATCAGTCGGTCATGTTATCTTTGCAATAGGGTGGCTAACACACTTGCCTACCTTAACTGTTCCTCCTATTAGCTTCGTCCACCCTTTCTCTTTTTTCTGGACCAGGTAAGCCTTAGTCAACACAAGTCCTGTCTTTTGGTTTAACCCTACCAGAAATGACTATTACAAAATGCTCAGGAATTATCTCCTGAGTCAGCAACATCTCAAAGAACTTTCAAGTCACCTTATTGGCTCCATGCGTTGTTACAGCTCTGTAGTCCAGTAGATTGTCAAAGGGCCAGACCCTCCTCAGGTCATCAGTCCATCACACAAGGTGGTATGAAACCATTTATAATATATGTGAATCAGTTTTCCACTCTGTCACTTATCTGCTTAGAAGGCTTTTAATATTTCTCCGCACTTGTACCCTAGGAGTACATTAGATTACATCTACTGTAGATTAGAACAATCTAGATGAGAAAAGGCCTTTCATTACAACAAAGCTTGCCGGTCCCATCCACGTAATTCTTCTAAAATAAGATCAAGTTTTCAAGGTCCCCAAAATCCTACTGTCTTCTACACAATTTGGCAACTTATTCCATGTGTCTATAGTTCTCTATGTAGAGAAAAACTTCCTAATGTTTGTGCAAAATTTACCCTTAACAAGTTTCCAGCTGTGTCCCTGTGATCTTGATGAACTCATTTTACAGTAACAGTCTCAATCCACTGTACTATTTCCCTTCATAAACACTTCAATCACGTCTCCTCTCAATCTTCTTTTGCTTACACTCAGGGTCAGCTCTTTTAATCTTTCCTCTTAACCGAGGGTAGGGATCTGCACTGACAATTGGAAGGTTGTCGGTTCAAATCCTGCAAATGCCAAAAGTTACTCTACTTCATTGGGCTCTTGAAAAAAGGCCCTTAAACTGCAATTGCTCCGTCCTGGGTATGACGTTAACCTGCATCCAGCCCTGCAAGTAGGCCCTCCAGCCTGCAGGGAAAACTTGGGGGTTGGTGGCAGGATTGGCACTCCAGCCACCATAAAAACCTCACACTATTCCATCCCATCTGAACTAGTGTGCTACTGAGGTGTCACCCGTTGCAGGGCCGCACTCGGGTCCTAATCTGGGGATCCTGAGGAGGTTTGTCATGTGGCGGGTGTGGCATTGTGCTGTATCAGCGCGGGCTCCTAACCGCTCTCTCTCTCTCTCTTTCTCTCTCTCTCTGGACTTTCTCCAGCACTGCAATGTCCTTTTTGTAGTCTGGGGTAGACCTATGATTCCAATGGTGCATCTTCACAGTTGAGGTCCCTACAAATCTTTACTTTACAGTGTACGTGCCTTTATATACATAAAGGCATAAGGTGCCATAAGTAAAACTAGATCATTTGTTAGAAGAAGGCACAGTTTTAGACTAAGACATTCAAAGTGATGAAGTATAAATATTGAAGAATGGCATATGATAATTAAGTGCTTTTCTTCAAAATATTGATGTGTGAACAGTATATACAGCTTGCAGGATAGCTGCTTGAATTTAACAGATTCAGATAACTATGACCATATTTATTCCAGATTTTCCTTTTGATTATTGTGGATTTCTGAGTCTCCTCAGCAGCTGTCCAAGTTCAGTTCATGCACATAGAATATCAACAGAATTCTTATAATCACACTTAATAAAAAAGCGTCTGTGTGTATTGAAACTGTGCATGCACTTAGGTGTAACCAACTGAAAGTTTTGAACTTCATGAAGTAAATCGCACACATCCTTCCCTGTGACCATTTATATTAGATTGCACTGGGATATGAGACACGCCAGTGCAGAGTTGGTAATACAGAGGACGTTCAAGAGCTCAGCTTAGGTAGCTCCTTATAAAAACAGAACTAGAAGAGGAAGACTGAAGCATTGGCGATGTAATGGGGCAACACGAGGATGACTGCTATAGAAGGTTCCATGGGAAATAAAACCTAATTATTGACTCTTGAGGGCTTCCTCCTCACAAAGGAGAATGCTTGATAAAGGACATGGCATATGGTAAAAAAGGCTGCAAAAGTGGATCCTTAAAATGAACCCCCTTAGCTGAAGCAGCCTGGACAGTTTTAGATGAACTATGTTGATTTTTTTGCTTTACTGACTTTACCACTCTTAGCCAGTCCAAATATTTTTAAGGCTTGTACTTTGAAAATTTGATGTCCTTATGTCAAGAGATTTCATTTAACTTTGTTAAGCATTTTTTTGTTCAAGGAATCCGTTTAAAGTACTGATAAAACTAGAAATGTTAACTACTGAGGCTGTATTTCACGGCATGGCTCTGTTGAAGTTTGCCTTTCAGCAGGATTTTGTGCAGTTTCATCTTCTGATCTGAAGTGAGTTCACTTTCAGTCATGCTCATTGCCCAGAACTGCACCCGGGACTAGAGCCAGGTGTTCATTATCATCCACTTTGAGTCCTCATAAGGGAGTGCAGGAAGCCGTTTATGTCATTTACATGAATTTCCCCCACCAGCAGTCAGTAGTCAGGGCTACTCGCAGTTGATCTCCTTTGACTGAGTTATGCTGATTTTCAGTCACCAATCGGACTTAATGCAGGAACTGCACTCAGTTTGAATCACCCGCTGGGCTGACTGAAGGTTTCGCTCATTTATTGAACTGAATTCAATTTCTGCCACACGCTGGGCTTAGAGCAGTTTCACTGAATTACTTGAATTGCCCACACAGTTTCACTCATTTGTTAGTACTAATTTTTGATCAATTACACATTGTAAATAGTGAAAATTGCACTCATTTGTTCAGTTTCTTTCAGTTTTAGTCATATCCAGGAGTGGGTTTCTTAAACTGGATGGCATTTCAGTCACACCCAGGGCTGGATACGGAGTGATTTGTTTCATTTTATTCATTTTTTTGTCACAACCAAAGATCTCAATGCAGATTATTTTAATGGCTGGATTGATCTCAGATTATTTAACAACAGCCTGGAAGTAGTTTTGTTAATTTATTAAAATGAACACCTTTGAATTAACACTTGTGGGGGGCATTGTGGTACACAAATCCAGTGCCCTGAGTTCGTATTCCGCTCCCAGTCGTAGAGTGCAGGGTGTTTGCACATTCCCTATGTGTCTGTAAGGTTTTTATACTACGTTCCCAAACACATGCAGGTTAGAACGGCTGGCAGTTGCAAAATGATTGCTATGTGGATGTTTGTGAGTGGGCCCTGCTATGGAATGGCATCGTGTCCAGGGCTAATTCATGCCATTTGTCCTGTTGTGGCAGGGCAGGTCCTTCATTAAAATCCCATAATCCTGAATTGGTTAGTTTGGAGATATTAAAGCCATTTAAATCCTACATTAATCCAAGTGTTTAATTTTATTCAGTTTAATTCTGAAGATTGTAGACTTATTTGGTTATTAAAATAAATTTAGTTTCACATACATACATGGGACTAAAAGCAGACTTGTTCAGTTTTTGATTTGATCAACTCTTTCAAATGAATTCAGTTTTAGTCACATCCAGGGCTGGACACATTTCCATGAGTGTCTTACATTGAATTCACTCAAAGCTGGATGCACTTTCATTCATTTCATTCATCACCTTTGATTTCATTTATTTAAGTAAATTTTGATTCAGTCACACTTAGAGCAGGACAGTTTTATTAGTCTCTCACTCACATACCCAGTGTGGTTTATTGTTTTGAATGAATTCATTTTGAGTAATGTCCACAAGTAGATGTGATTTCACTCATTTGATAAGCTGGATTCAGTTTTATTCACACACAGGGGATGACCTAGTTTTACTCATGTGCTAAACACAACTCACATTCAATTTCAATAATTCTTTAACAAAATTTTGATTTAGGTATACTAGTCCGGTTAGGGAGCATGAAATGGTACAGCGCATTGCTGCACAAACCACACAACAAAACAGTTCAGTAACCCAGTTGGCAACCCCTAAGGCTGACAGACATTCAAGTCCAACCCTCCGGAAATGACCATCTATCTGCCACAGTCAGATGTTACTTGGTCACCGTCTTGGCCTAGTTCAGCCTCTTGGGTCCTCAGTGAGGATCCTGAGAGCCAGGTCACCCTCAAAGAATCGTGCCACATGTTCGTAGTTCCATAAGTGATGCTCCTTCACAATGCAGCTAATGTGCCTCATTTGGGACTCCATGAGCAAACCAGTGGTACCCAAGGATTCTCCAAAGAGAGACAGAGTACTAAAGGAGTCCTGTCTTTGTCTCAGGTCACTGGATAGCATCCATGTCTTGCAACCATATAGCAAAATAGGAAGCACCAGGATTCTAAAGACTTGGAACTTTGTCCTTTTCCAAAGATATCGGAGCTCCACACACCCCTTTCCAGCAACCTCATGACCCTCCATGCTCTCCCAATCCATCTACTGACTTCACAGGAAGAGTCACCAGAGACATGAATGTCTCTGCTTAGGTAAGCAAACCTCTCGTCAAGGTCGACACTCTCTTCGCAAACAGACACCCTGCTGATGGCTGTGCCCAAGAGGTCATTAAAGGTCTGGATCTTGGTTTTTATCCAGGACAATCGCAAGCCCATACACTCAGACTCCTCACTCAGTCTCTTGAGCACACCGATCAGAGCCTCCATTGACACTGCAACGATCATGGCATCGTCAGCAAAGTCAAGATTAATGAATCTTTCATCAAAAACAGATGCTCAACAGCCACTGAACCCCATGACCCTGCCTAGTCCATGCATGTACTGAACAGAGAATGAGCAAGAACACGTCCCTGACAAACCCCAGAATCTACCGGGAAAACTGCAGAGGTTCTGCCTCCACTCTGCACAGCAGATCAGTACCAGTGTTCATTGGCCATGACATCCACTCTGTCACTTATCTGCTTAGAAGGCTTTAAATATTTCTCCGCACTTGTACCCTAGGAGTACATTAGATTACATCTACTGTAAATTAGAACAATCTAGATGAGAAAAGGCCATTCATTACAACAAAGCTTTCCGGTCCCATCCACATAATTCTTCTAAAATAAGATCGAGTTTTGAAGGTCCCCAAAATCCTACTGTCTACTACACAATTTGGCAACTTATTCCATGTGTCTGTAGTTCTCTGTGTAAAGAAAAACGTCCTAATGTTTGTGCGAAATGTACCCTTAACAAGTTTCCAGCTGTGTCCCTATGATCTTGATGACCTAATTTTACAGTAACAGTCTCAATCCACTGTACTATTTGCCTTCATAAACACTTCAATCATGTCTCCCCTCAATCTTCTTTTGCTTACACTCAGGGTTAGCTCTTTTAATCTTTCCTCTTAACTGAGGCTAGGGATCTACACTGACAATTGGAAGGTTGTCGGTTCAAATCCTGTAAATGCCAAAAGTCCCACAAAAGTCCCACAAAGTCTCAGGATGTCCCACAGGGCAGCACGATCAACTGAATCAGACACTTTGCTGATATTCACATTTGTACTCCATGAGAACCCTCAGTGCCAGGATGCTGTCATAGCAGACTTCTTAGGTGTGATACCAGACTGCTCCAGTTGTCGGTAGATGAGCAAGTGCTCATGGATCCAATTGAGGATGACCCTAACAAGGAACTTACCCGGCTCCGAGAGCAGTGTTATCCCTCTGTAGTTGCCGCAATCCAGGTGATCACCCTTCCTTTTTTGGGTCAATTGGGATGACACCAGTCTCCCAAATAGAAGCAAAGATTGCTTGCACTGCAAAGAGGACAGCCTGACCATCAGCCTGTAGAAGTTCACCCCGGATACCACAGATCCCTGCAGCCTTCCCTACCCTCAGCTGGTTCACCACCTGTGCAATCTCAGTGAGACTGGGTGGTTCACAGCTAATTGGAGGATCAGCCTCAAGAACCGTGGGCTCAGAGATATCCAACATTCTAGCTGGAGGATCAGCTTTAAACAGCAGCTCAAAATAGCCAGCCCAGCGGGTCACAATTGCAGCTGGATCCAGTTTTATTAATTTGTTTAACTGGATTTAGTCTCATTAACACACCCAATTTGACGTATTGTCTTAAATGAATTCATTTTTAGTCATGCCCACCTCTAGATGTGGTTTGTAGGGCGGGATTTCGTTTAAGTCACACATGGAGGTGGATGCAGTTTTATTCATGTACTAAACACAAATCATGTTCAGTTTCTTTGACATTTTTAACTAAACTTAGTTGAGCTTACTTTAAGCTGGACACAATTTCTTTAATTTGTCACAGTGAGTTTTTTTTTTTTTCTTCCTTAGTTTAGCTTACCGTCTTAAATAAATGAATTTTTCTTCATATCCACACCTTGATGAGCTGAATTGTTTATCTCATACTTAGATGATGGAGGCAGTTTTATTCCTTTCCAGCATTCATTTATACGTCTCTCACACCATGGATTTTGGGTGGCTTGCAGTGCCAGTCTGATGAAGGACATGTTTCCTCTTTGTATTATTTTTTAGCTTTGCGATTTAACCTTTAAACACATATTTAAAGAGAAGACATCCAAGGCAATCACTTTTTTTTTCAGAGGTAGAGGTTTTATTGCGTAAAACACTGGATAAAACTGTACTGCTTCAAAGACATTTTAACTTCTAACAGCGGAAAGAAAACAATCATTGCTGGAAAAAAAAAAAAAAAAAAAAAAAAACAACTTTTAATACCTCTATACCAGAATAAAATTTCTGTCAACAGATGTATAATAATAAATAATGACCAAGAATATTTCTTAAATACAAAGTTATCTACTTGATATAAGCATTGCAACAAAATCCTCTACTCTACTGTTCTCAGATATCCTTCAAGATAGAAATGTTCTTCATGTAGGAATGTAGACAGTATGCTGACCAGTATCACAGACTACAGAAGTTACAGAGAAAAAAGTTGACATGTTTAGATTTTGAGAGGCATGATGATATTCAGAATCTGACAATGCATCACTGCGGCTGTCACTTGTTTGTATCATGAGTTACAAATATTCAGGAAAAAAAGCGTTTGCTTTTTAATGTTTGGTGGGGGAGAGGGAGGGGAGAGGGGTGGAGTAAGGTGAGTAGCACCGGACCAAATGGAGTCAACAAACACTTCACAAAGGACAGGAAATGTTTCCAGTGTCACAAACAGAATTATTGCCTGTCATATCTGAAAATGCTCAAAAGACACAGAGGAATACTGAAAGAGCTCAAAAAGTGCGAGAAATGGAATGTCATTTTTTTCTTTATTTGTTTTATTTATTTATTTTTATTTTTTTTTTTGCTTTTTTTTGCTTTTCTTTTTGAGGCTGAAGATACTGAAGGCGGCGCGCGCACACACACACACACACACACACACACAAACAAAGCAAGCGACTGACTGTCACCAAACACAGTAGTGCAGTTAAAATCCTAAAGCTTACTACGGTCATAAAGTACTTTAATAACATTGCGATCCCTCGATCGGGCTCTTAGAAACAGTTGCATTTAGTTTATCAACTCGGTTTAAGTAAGGCAGTGAGAACTATACTAGAAAAAAAAATAACAAAAAGCAGCTTGCTTTATGCCACGTGGGTCCTAATTACAAGGCAACCTCATATAAACGGTAACTTTGCACGGATGATATCCTTCTTATTTAGCTATCCATGTATTTGCTATAGCCAGCATATGCAAACTTTTCATTTCTTTCCTTATTAGCCTGAGATTTTCTTTTTTTGTTCCTTCACTCTCAGGGTAACTCTAAGCATTATATTTACACTGATTGCAGTTTAGTAAATTTCTGTAAACTGCTTTAGGCAGATCAGAACGGTTTAAGGCCCAGGGTTTTAGTGTGTGCTCCCAGCCTGCATGGGAAGATACCAACTTTTATTTTAAAGTCTGAATGTGTTTTTTAAATCCGAAGACATTAATACTTTTCTACTGTCACAATAATAAGCACCGTCATTTTTTTCCCTCCCTTTATAATTATGATTTCTTTTCCCATAACAAAAGGAAGTCCGATAATACACTGTATAATCTATTTATAAACAGCTTTTTTTTCCATGTGGATTTCACAGGAGGCAACATTTAAAAAAATGACAACCCCAAAAAAATAAAAAATAAAAAAAAAACAAAGAAAAGGAAACCAAAATGTAAATGCTGTTTTTTTCTTTCTTGTTTGCTTCTTTTGTATATCCGCGTGAAACGTTTCCTATATGAACGTGAACATAAATTTGGAAATCCAAATTGTACAAAAGCTAAAATTTGTAAAAAATATAACAAATTTATGTTTTACAAAAACAAAGAAGAATTAGCTAACACACTAGTAGTTTCGATTAGAGACATAGAGACAGGAAACATTAATCTTTATTTTTTTTTTTTCCCTTCAGATGGGCTTCTTCATAAGAGCCTAATCTTGGAAGTTTGTCCCGCTCCGTGTCTTTTTGTTTTTTTTTTTACCTCTAACAACTAACAAACAGAAAAAGCGGCATGGTTTGGGGGGAAAAAAAATTCTCCAGTTGCTCACAGAGAGTAAAACTCTTAGCTCTGAACAAAACATCCTGCTTCTTACTAGCGCCCCATCCCACCAGCCATGTCTGGCCTGTCCCAACACTATACAATGCGTATGTACAATCCTACCACATCTTTAAGAACAGCACACACTCTACTGTACTTTTTGTTTCAACACCATCGTTATATGAGAGGAAAAATTAAACCTAACAATCCTTCCATCTCAATACTGCAGATGGACCACCTAGTGAAATATATAATCTGTATACATATATATAAAGCTGCACGGATTTCCGTTACAGATTTGTGGTTTATTTTAATATCCAATTATTTTTGTCTGTGAATTAAATAAGATGGAGAATGTAGAATCGCAGTCCCCTTCAATGCAGGTCACTACTGACCCTTGCCGGCGGGCCAGCTAGGGTTTCCTCTTTAGTGCAGTTGCGACACCACCGGAATTGATTTTTTTCTGCAATGACAGCTCCAGTCTGACTGGCACCATTGCTGTCTACCAGCGCAGCTCATTACTAAGCGAGCCGAATGACAGAAGCTGGTGTCATGTTATAAAGGTGTTTTTAACACTGAAGACACAGCCTCTCGGACATCAAGACATTGTTAAATTGTTCTATAGTACAATAGCATTTTGTTTTTCATTTTCTCTTGTTTCTGGCACAAGCATTACCTTCAGGAGAAAAATTACTGTAAAGATTTGATGCCTTCTTTTTTTTTAACAATTAGACATGACCACTTCTGAGAAAATATCCTTCAGTCTGACTGTTTTCAGGGATACTTCTTGATATAGTTCATTAACCCACCCCTTTCGCTCCCACCACCCCACTCTTTGCCCCCTCCCCAGTTTGTTAAATTGGGACCCTGGGTGTACACACAACTGTCACTCGGAATACAATTCAGTGTCCCCCTGCCCCATCCACTGCTCAGAGCCTGCCACCCTTGAATGCATATGTGACAAAGTTGCAGAGTTGTGGCAAGCCCTGTACTTTGCTGCGAAATGGCGGTCACTCTTGCACACGGCTGGCTTCTGGTGTGTGCTCTCCGGAGCTCCCTGGTGTCATCGCCTTGGCATCTTCTGAATGTACGGAGGTGTCCGAATCCACCCTGGATCTCTTGAAGCGGCGGTCTGGATACTGGCTGTTGTCAAACGGCATGCGATGCACACACAAAACGTGGGTTTTCAGATTCCCCTTCTGAGAGGCACTATATGGGCAGTACCGGCACTGGAAAGGCCTGTGACCTGCAAATGACAAAACACAAACAACCAAGTGAGACTCGCTGTTCAATTACCAGACAAAAACAAGCCCACGCTGATAAAGTAGGCCCCCGACTTCAGTTTGTACCTCTTTCGTGTCCTGGCAGCCATAGCCTGACTTATAGCCAGAGTGTCTACTTTTAGAGAGGAATCCCTTGATGATTTAGAGAAATGTGCTCTTTGCAACACACAAAGAAGATAGTTATTTTTTAAAGGAAATGCATTTATTTATTAATTAGACATTTATAGCTCTGCCCATGAGAACATTACAATCGAAAAATAATATGCAAATATTTTTTTTTTAAATTAGTATTACAGGAAAATGATTTATAAAACAATTACACGGCAAAACAGTTGCACAGCAGCAATTTCAGTTGTAGTTAAATATTTAAACGCGTAAAATCTTCTTAGCATCTTCGTAGAGACGTTTTGTAAAGAGACTTTACAGTGTTTATTGTGTGTTATTTACTACATTATATTTATTTATTGTTATCATTAGCAAAAGGATGTACTCTTTTGTTAAAAGTAGTATACTGTATATAGTATATATTTTTAAAGTACAGTTTTTGGGAATGTTCATGGTAATGTGGAAGAGCAAATAAAAACTAAGTGGGCTTTAAAAATCCAAAGTGTAACTGATATCACAATTATATTAGCAAAAGCTGGCAGTCAACAAAGATGCCTACTGCAGTTAGGACGGCCACCTATTTATTATACTTCATGGCGTGCAGTCGGAATAGTAACGTGGACAGGCAGGAGCAGAGAAATCAAAGGGAAGGGGATGGCAGATGAGGTTTTCCCTTCTTAAAATGTTTCTGTTGAACAGGCTAAAGTAAAACCAGTGACATGCTCTCTTCAAACCTGGGTCCAGATAGATGATACTATCTATGACACATCTTTAAATATGTTTAATGTATGAAGGAATATTTAATATAATACATATGCCGATAAGTAAATGTATTGTGATCTTCTTCTTCTTTTGGCTACTCCCGTTAGGGGTCGCCACAGCGGATCATCTTCTTCCATATCTTTCTTTCCTCTGTATCTTGTTCTGTTACACCCATCACCTGCATGTCCTCTCTCACCACATCCATAAACCTTCTCTTAGGCCTTCTCTTTTTCTCTTGCCTGGCAGCTCTATCCTTAGCATCCTTCTCCCAATATACTCAGCATCTCTCCTCTGCACATGTCCAAACCAAAGCAATCTCATCTCTCTGACTTTGTCTCCCAACCGTCCTACCTGAGCAGACCATCTGATGTCCTCATTTCTAATCCTGTCCATCCTCGTCACACCCAATGCAAATCTTAGCATCTTCAGCTCTGCCACCTCCAGCTCTGTCTCCTGTTTGTTGGTCAGTGCCATCGTCTCCAACCCATAAAACATAGCTAGTCTCACTACCATCCCGTAGACCTTCCCTTTCACTCTGGCTGATAACCGTCTTTCACAAATCACTCCTGTCACTCTTCTCCACCCATTCCACCCTGCCTGCACTCTTTTTTTCACCTCTCTTCCACAATCCCCATTACTCTGTACTGTTGATCCCAAGTATTTAACCTCACCCACATTCACCAACTCTACTCCCTGCATCCTCACCATTCCTCTGACCTCCCCCTCACTCACACATACATATTCTGTCTTGTTCCTACTGACCTTCATTCCTCTCCTCAAGTAAATGTATTGTGATATGTGACAATAAATAAATAATTACAAAATCAGATGTGGGCAGCACGGTGGCGCAGTGGTAGCGCTGCTGCCTCACAGTTAGGAGACCCGGGTTCGCTTCCCGGGTACTCCCTGTGTGGAGTTTGCATGTTCTCCCCGTGTCAGCATGGGTTTCCTCCCACAGTCCAAAGACATGCAGGTTAGGTGCATTGGCGATCCTAAATTGTGCTTGCTGTGTGTGCCCTGCAGTGGGTTGGCACCCTGCCCGGGATTTGTTCCTGCCTTGCGTCCTGTGCTGGCTGGGATTGGTTCCAGTAGACCCCTGTGTTAGGATATAAATGGATGGATGGAAAATTAAATGTAAGCATTGTTGTGGTGTGAAATTTTGTATATAAGTTGATAAATATTTTGTATGTCTTTATTTGTAACTTAGACATTAGTGTTATATTATTGATAAGAACAGCAATGGTTTGATGGGTAAGAACCCCCTTTTTTAGGACTGAGTCTTTTGTAATTTTATGACAGGGTCAGGGGAAGTGCCAAAAACCAGTTTGGCCAGTGATTCTCTGCAGGACTCTCTCAGTCAACCCCTGCATGGAGGCCAACTACCTATCTGGCATCTTCACCTCAACAAATGGTATTGGGGGCAGGTGGGAAACCATTGTGTCACACCAGAATTCTTTTGGTCTAAAGTTGCCTGAAGCTATTAAGTACCATGACACACTATTAGCTATTGGGTTTGGACAGAGAATCTATAAATTCAGTGGCTTTACCCCTTCCTATCTCTCTTACAAACATCATCATGAACATCATTACAAACATCCTCATTGGCATGAGGAGCACAGCTTGGCAGCCATATTGAGAAAGGCATGCGGCCTGTTCTGAAGAAAGCTGAACAAAATTACATATTTTTTAAGTAACTAACAAGTCTGTGTGCCACCTGAAACTACAAATCAGCATTGATCAGGTTGTATGGTTGCCAATATTCGCTTGTACTTTACTAATTGTTATTATTTATGAATATTATCAATAATACATTATTTAAAGTGTAACTTAACTCCTGCTTGTCTTTTACTACACCTAATTGCCTGAGGTTATAAATATAGAAGGGAAGATGGGGAAAAGTTATATGGTACAATACTTTATAAACAGTGGTAACTCTGTGAGATATGAGGCATTCTGACACAGGCTACACATTGATAATACAAAAGGGGAAAGTAGACTATAACATAGATAGATAGATAGATAGATAGATAGATAGATAGATAGATAGATAGATAGATAGATAGATAGATAGATAGATACTTTATTAATCCTAAGGGGAAATTCACAAACAAGGGGAAATTACTCTTCCAAGACAAAACAAGCATAAATAATAATACTTATTTTTTAATTAAAATATTAAATTAAATATATTTATTTTGTTGCTTATTCATTATGCATTTATTTAGTAATTCTTAATTTAGTTATTTCACTGCCACCACACACACAACATGAAATGTGCCTTATACTCGTCAAAGGTCAGAGGACGGACTTTGGCAAGTTCTATTTTTTTGACTGCTGAATCTTCTATAGAGTAGATGTACTGTACATCTTTCGGCTATCAAGGGCCACATACAGCAGGCACTTCCGATTCAGACTCCTGAGAGGGTGATATTATCAGAGCTTCCTGAATTAAAAGCTGCTGAACTTGAACTTCTTCCCCAAGGCAAGGAAACCACCTGACCTGACCAAAGTTGTGAATGTGTGCATTTTGGTGGAAAATATGGACAGGTATACTATAATCCAAGAATTTTGGAATTTGTTATCCTCTCAAGAGTCCACATCTGGAGTGTCTGATATAAATGTGCCACTATGATGGCAAAAGATTTAAGTCACTCTACTTATAATTCACCAATCAAAACACAGTACATGACAGAGCCCACTCTCTCATCTTTGACCGGTAAAGGTAACCATTTTTATTTTAGGGTGCATTTGATGTTACATGTGGTGTCATTGAAATAAATAAATAAAGAAATAATTAAATAAATGTGTAATAAATACATACATACATCGGAGAATGGCCCAGTGACGTGTACTGTATGTGACAGTGCATTTGTTTTTTTGGGTGGCACTCTCCATGGCCGCTAACAGCGGGGGAGGTTTTGTGATCTGCTTGCTCTGTTATGATGTTAAACAAGAAATATTGGGTGCTGTCGGAGGGCTCAAACCTGCATGTACTGCGTGGTGTGTTTGTGTGTGTGTGTGTCTGTGTGTGACTGTCTCTTCAGTCCCCATGCTTGCTACATTATAACAGGGCTAATGGAAGTCAGACAGTTGTGTAGTTGGAGTGTTTGCATTTCAGGGTCTTTGCTGAATTCAAAAACATCCAGCCCTAAATTTTGTCGCCCAGCTGAGCGCCTAGTTAGGATAAATGATAGAGCCGGTCCTGCTTGAGATGGATCCCCTGCTCAGAGTTGATTCCTTTCTGAATACCAAATGCAGCTGGGGTCAGGTAAAGGTATTTGATTCGATAAAACTTTGGATCGTTTTATTTCCTTTTTCACTAACATTATATGAATTCCCTATATCAATTCCCAATTCAAAACTCACTTTCATGTTACCAGATCATTAGAGTGCAAAGCCAAAACCAAGGTTAGAAAACACCCTCTCACATAGTCTTTCCCACATTAATGTCGGCCCATTTTAAAGACTCCAGTTAACTTAACATGTATGTCTTTGGGTCATCATTGGAGTACCTAGAGGAAGCCCACAGAGATCATGGGAGAATTTGTAACCTTTCTAGACCACAGGCTGAACCTGGGCCACTGGAGCTGCTGCCTGCCACCATTATGATAATTAATTTGTATCTAACTAAAAGCATATTTGATAATAACATATTTTCATAACGATTTATTACAATTACTGATTAATGTCTCTGTTGCTGCTTTTTTTATTGCTGCATTTAATATGCTGTATGTCAAAAAATGTCCAAGATTCAAACTAAGATACAGTACAAAAATGAGCCTAAGACATGTTTTAGGTTGTAAATCATTTAGTGAATTGAAAATTAAGATAAGTCAACCAAACCCACACAATAAGACAGTTTCTTCATGGGTGGCTTAATTTCCTGCACTTATTTCTAAGAAGTTAAACCTTTACCCCATTTTGTACTTAAGAGAATGAGCATATTCCAACAAACCAGCTTTACTGCCAAGTGGACGGTGAAAATGAGATAAATTCATTTGTATTGTCACTATACAAAGAATATGAGGTATAAAATAAATACATTTGTGAATCTTCGCAAATAAAATATAATTATTAGGGTCAGAGTGACAGGAAAAAACACTTATAACAGATACAGGGGAAGAAGTAATTTATTCATATGAACACACTGTACAATAGTCAAACATTTTTTAATTATCAGCCATGTCTTTCCTGTGGGAAAAAATAAATAAATAAAAAAAGAAATGTGATGTTCAGGAACAAGCTATAGTGATAGTAGATTTTTAACATCTGTAATGTTAAAATATTAAATAGTTACAAGTTTACAAAAGCCAGTGATATTTGGTACAAAATGTGGCTGTGCATCCAATCCATCAGTTTCATGGCTTCAAAGAAGCAAATCCAAATATGGCAGCCCTGGGCATTGGAAGACCATAAGATAAGAAGAAATGCAGAACAAACAGACATGCCTTATTGCATACCAGCTGTGTTACCCGGGGAATTTTCTAGGACAATGGCCCTCGATTATAGTGCAGTTAACTGGATGCATCTGTAACTGAGTACTTTTCTGTGTATATTTGTTATTTTTTTTACCAGGGTCTAATATTATTAATACACTGTAGCTCCTTAGTCTTGAACGTGCTACATACATACAATTGTAAAACATTTGTGTTGCAGATCAGTTCTCGCTCTTCTTAGCTACTGACCTTGGCTTTTCTCGACGGTCATTGGAAAACACAGCTTTACAGGAAACTGTATTATTTGAAACTCAAACAGCTAATTAGTAGAAATAATGTAAATTTGGGATATAAATATAATTTCACCCTGTAGCACATGCTGTAAAATAGTAGCTTCAATCAAAATCGAATGTAATGTTTTAATCTTGCACAGTCACAAAATTTTGGGGGATCGTAGATCAGAAGCAATATGCTGTACGCTGAATTGTGGTGTACTTTAACTTATTACAAGCTGCACATTTACATGGGATGTGCAATGAATTGAATGTTTTAATCAGTGTACAGAAAGGAAAAGAAATAATATGGTAAACTATGTAGAAATTTAGCAGAGCTCGAAGTGGAACAGTTTTGACTGCATCTTGCAAGTGCTCGTCTTTCATTATTACTTTTACACAACATATTATTTGAGATTGTTGGAGTGCCTCGCTATACTAACATTCGATCTTGTGAATGCAGGTAAGTCAATAGCAGCCCACTGACAAGCACTGCAGTGTCCACCCTCTGTATGCTCTGACCATGAAAGACTCCTTAACTGAGCCGAGCAAGTGTTAAACTTCCCAAGGCATGCCTGGTGACTTCCGCAGGTTCATACCACCTGTAGACTCGTCTGAACATTAGAACAATTGTGGTGAGAACTGGTCATTCAGGTCAACAACCCTGTCATTGTCTTCACCTGGACTGTCTAAAATAATATCAAGATCTGAGGATCCTACTCCCCACCCCACTACTTGCTAATTTATTCTATTTGTTAGTGGTTCTTTGTTTGAAGAAAAACCTTCTAATATTTGTGTGAAATCTGCCCTTAGTTGGTATTGTTGTAGAATTCATTTTACAGTAACAGTTGGGATCCATTGTACTAATCACTTGAATAATTTTAAACACTCGATCATGTCACCTCCTGGTCTCTGTTTGCATAAACTGAAAAGGTCCACCTCTTTCAATTATTCCTTATGGCTCATACCTCTCAGTTCCTGGATCAGCCTAGTTGCTCTCCTCTGGAGTTTCTGGAGACCATAAACTGTACCCCATACTTTAGGTGAGGCCCCACTAGAACATTATTTAGTTTAAGCATAACCTCCCTTAACTTGTTCTCAGCAGAATATGATATATAACCTAACATCCTAACCTCTTGTTTGCCTATCCACATACTCAAAAAAGAGAGCAGAATGTGACCATTAATTTACAGGCAGGAAGACACAGAAAGTTGCCTAGCAAAGATGAGTGATATTGGAAGGTGGTATTAGAAAGAAGACACACATTTTCTTTGTCCATCAACACTACTCCTTAGATTAGTAAAAAAATGATATGCTAAATATGAAACCCATACAGAAAATGAGAGAAAAAGTCCAAATGGTAAAACACAGAAGTCTAAATATAGAGCAATAATGAAAGGGCCTTTGGGTAGATAGTCCAAATTAATTTATGTATGGATATGTAAAAAAATTAACATTTTACACTTCTACTGGACTTTCCTTGAAGTCATATCTTAAACATGAAAGAAATTTAACTAAATAAAGAAGCTCATATTCTCACAGCTGGTGACGCGTAGACTGTGGTGCCTCAGAGCTCCAGGAGACTGGGTTCAAATCCTGGTCACTGTCTGCTTGCATTTGCATAATCTCCTAGTGGATTTTTCTTTTACCTCCAACTGAAAAATGTGCCTGTTATGTAAATGAGACCCTTAAATTGGCCCGGTATAAGTGAGTATGAGTGTGAGTGTGCAAGAGCATGTATGGCAGTAGACTGACATGTCACAGAATAGATAGATGGACAGAGTGTAGCAAGGTTCCATTAAACTAAACTCTGCTATTGTATCACTACTGCTACAGAACATATAACTGCACAGCCAAGTGCACAACCTCCTCAGTGCCATCTTCTCAGTACTACATACAATAGACGGGCTCTCTTTTCTCTGTAATTACCTTTCGTTTTGCAGATATGCATTTTCATGCCATTTGTGGCAAGTGCATGAAGTTGGCTACTTCTTGTGAGAAAATTGGATGATATTTTAAGAATTGCACTGTACTGTTAGACGATGCTCATTGTCGCTCCACCGTGTGCATTGAGCGTTTATTTCAACAGAGGTCAACTCTTCACACTTTGATCCTTGAGATTAAAAAAAAACACTCAGTATGGGTTCTGAAGTTGTGAGAAATCATAACATCTTATCCTTAAAGATAAATAAGTTTCCTATTTGTCTTAACAGTCTTTTTTTCATGTAACATTTGGTGATGGGGTATGTGAGCAACATGTTCTGTTTTTATCACAGGGAAGAGATGTACCATATAAGGAATATCATTAAAAGTGAAAGGAGACATACAATAGCTGGAATCCTACAAGGGCTTTAAACAAGTAAACACAAAGCCTCACTACAAGAATTGTAATAACATAGAAATTTGCCTACAGATCCATTGTTGAACCTGATTTTTCCATTGTATGATCATGGAGAGTTTGCTCTTATCTATGCAGAATACAATGTAAGGCATAAACCAGTCATGGATGGGATGCCAGTCCCACAAACCGCATAACGTCTGTTCATCCAAACTTTCATGTCTTTGGAGCGTAATGGAAAACTGGAGCACCGAGAGGAGGTTTACGCAGACACGGAAGAACATATAAATAATGTGATATTAATGAGGGCAAGAATGAAACTCCTGGACACGAACCGCGAAGATGACAGTGCTAATCATTGTGCCATAGTACTGTCCATTCTGAGGTTTAGGTTACAGTATACTGATTTTGTTTTGCTGCTTTTTGTTTTTGTTCTGCCATGGCTAACTGAAGCAAAATTGGAAATAATTACAACAGAAATCAAGAGATCAGTGGAAAAAAAAATGAAAATGGCCAGAAAAATATGTAAACCAAACACCAAAATATATAAGCGATGCTGGAAATGACTTAAGCTTGATACCTTAACACAGTGGTTCTCAAACTGTGGGGGCCCCGCAGGGGGGCGCAAAGATGTGAAAACAAGAATCAAAAATATGAAAAATACATCAACAACAAATGAGCTTAAACTGCATTCTGATAATAGCAAAATAAATATAGAGTTAGAAAAAAGATGATAGAAGTTAAGTAGGTATAATAAAATATGCATCTATAATATATCATTAATTAAAAAAGAACAAACTGGTATTAGTGGGCTCCTTTGAAAAAAACGTTAGGGGGCGCAATTAAAACTGTTATGAAAACTCGGGTCGCAAATACTTAAAGGTTGAGAAACGCTACCTTAACACACAAAGGATTTAAAGATCCAGAAACTTAGATACTGATGATATGTTGCCACCATCTTATATAGAATCAGGTTTATAATATCATATATTGCATCTTCTGGTTGCAGTGTTGTAGCCATTACCAACAACAACAAAGAGACTTGAAAATATCAACACTGCAGTGCCCATGAGTAAAATCAAGATTCAAATTGACTGTGTAAAAATGTTAATAAAATAATGATAACATGTAACTATAACCTAAAAATGTAAAGAAATCGAAAAATGTGCAAAATAAAAACCTTCATGTTCCAGAAATACGATATTTTGAATGATTTCCATTTTCATAATGTAACAATTTCTTTCATTACAGTGTTTAATTTTCTTAATTACCGAATAAGGAAATTACAAAATATCTAAAGCTGTGTAAAAGGTGTTATTGTACATTCTATACTATTGACCGCTACACAGGGAAGTGTTCTGATAAGAATTAATTACAAGTATATAGCAAAAGGAAAAACAAATAAGCTATGCCCCAAAGATGCTTCCTTTGCAGATTTAAGCCTCTGAACCCCATGGTTGCCTTCCGCATTTACCCATAATGTGCCCTTACTAAACACTCTTTCACACACATAGTTCCTTTGTTAAACTGATTTGCTGATCCCCTTAAAAATGCTTCCATATCAGGGACCTATCTCCATTTGAAAGAGGGGCAACAGACTAGAGGTACACCTAGAATCTTCCCTGTATCCTATGCTTTTATTAGCCAGAACAGCATAGCTACTCCCTCATTATAAGCTCCTCAAAGGCAAGTCATCTACAGCTGCACATGCAGTGGGAATATTTCAGAAGGTAGTTGTAATAAAGTTTTATTCTTCATGAGAATACTTACACTAAATGGTTTAGAGTGACAAAAATCTCTGCTGCAATACATCTGGCCTTTGTTCAGATCCTGAGCTGGGCAGAGCCTACGTGGAGTTTGCTTTCTCTCCTCATGTCAACATCGAGTTTCCCTGGGTTTCCAGATCTCGTCACAGATCTCAAATTAGCTGAGTGCACTGTGAGATGGAACAATGCCTCAGCACGTTTGGTTCAAGTCATTCACAATATGTGCTTAGAAACACTCAAGGCAAACCAAAATACTGTGCATGGGTTCAAAGAAGAAATGACCAGCATTCTAGAGTACATGCTTAACATAAGCCTTTTCCTTGGTGGTTCTCTTTTAGCTAGGAAAACCATCTTCTAATATTTATAGAAATGATTTTTCTAGTCTTTATATGCTTCTATAAACCACTATCCAGGTTGATACTAAATTCTCAGAGGACAGCAGGGTATCTGCTTTCATTTCATGACAAGGCAGTTTGGCAGACTCCAGACTCTCATTACCTTTTGTGTCCTGGCCTCTGCTTTTAGTACCCTTCTTCATTACTGTCTGTCCTCAGATGTGTGTACTGTATCATTGTTCAGCTAAACAATATTTGGGGGATTTCTTTTGGGAATGTCTTTGGAGATTTTATAGTCTTTGATGAGGTTACCAGTAAAGGTGTCCCTGCTCAAGAAAGATAAGCCTGAAATGCCCTATTGCCCTGTCACATTACACAACTTTTTGAATGACAGACATCAAGGATACAATCTCAGCGAGTCTGAGGAAGTTTCAGCATGCTCCCGAGTCTTTGTCACGAAGTCTGACATACCAGCGACTCCAACCAGTCTGCGACTCTGCCCGACAAAATCAAATGGGACAGGCTCTGTGTGTGTGAGAATTGAAAACCAATAGGTTCTGAGCCATAATAACAATGCACATAAGGCAGCTACAAGGAATAAAGAAAGTGGGTGTTTTGGACAGAAGAGAGGTTTATCTGTCTGGTGTCTCATGTTTTACCAACCATAATGGAATGGAAAAAAGAAAAGAAAAAAGGGCAGACATATCTGCTGAACTTGCTGTACCTAGAAAGCATTCGTACAATAGCAGTACTGCACTGTCAAGCAAAACATTATTGGTTGTCAGAATAAGAGACGGGCTCATGGTATTTTGTTAATGAGAAACTGTGTTGGAAAGTCATTGCAGATATATCTACTTTGTCAACTCCTGGTAAGATGGTAAGATGAAAGACGCCTCACGCCTGGACAAACTTGTTAAGAAGGCAGGCTCCATTGTAGGAGTAAAGTTGGACAGTTTAACATCTGTGGGAGAGCGATGGGCATTAAGCAAACTCCTGTCAATCATGAAGAATCCACTGCATCCACTGAACAGTGTCATCTCCAGGCAGAGGAGTAGCTTCAGTGACAGACTTTTGTCACTGTCCTGCTCCATTGACAGACTAAAGAGATCGTTCCTCCCCCACACTATGCGACTCTTCAATTCCACCCGAGGGAGTAAATGCTAACATTAATTTTATTTTAATTTTTTTCATTTTTTCATTTTTATTACTATTTAATTTAATATTGTTTCTTTGTATCAGTATACTGCTGCTGGATTATGTGAATTTCCCCTTGGGATTAATAAAGTATCTATCTAATCTAATCTAATCTAATCTAATCTAAGGAGATCAGCAACTGTAGTTTCCATTGTTTGATATCCCCTCCGACTAGAAGTCATCAAACGTGACACTGGCTTTAGCCTGCCCAGGTAGGACAGTCCGCTCTCTCCATGGGTGTGCCCCATTGTTCTTTGGACAGCCACAAACACAGTTGTGTCTTCTATTGTAACTTAATAACCAGACCTCGAGATGGTGCTTGGAGTTTATTTTCAGACAAGCAATGCACAGTCTTATCAAAACTTTCTTTACATTACTCTGTTTTCAATACATTCTTTACTCCTGATATAGCCTATCCTTTATTAAACAGTATAGTATAATCTCAGTTCTCCATGACCTGATTAATCACGCACAACAATGAGGCACATTAAATCAAGGTGGGAGGTGGGGGATAGAGTGGATTACCAACTCAATGCAGGATAAAACAGACATTAAAAAGTAGGTCTGGGAATTTGTAAAGTTTGAAGTAATCAGGGCAGAGACGTTCAGTCCTAGGCCTTTTTATATTGTCTGAATTTAGAAGCAAACAGTTTGTGCTGAACACAGATGAGCCAGACACAAGGCTTGTTTGTCAATTTTAATCAGAAATGATCCGTGATCTGGCTGCTGATCAGTGAGTGAAAAGATTTTAAAACATAACAAATTGAGCACTATGGCAAAAATCCCCAAGTCTTTCATAAATCCATTACCCCTAACATAGACCAAGGGTTAAAAGCAGGAGACACCACAGTCATGGGGAATAGCTGCAGAAAAAACTGCAGAAAATGGTGCCATTTGCACCTTTGGTCTTTCCTAACACAGTCTGCCTACAGTTTTGTTATTAGTCATATTGTGTATGAACATTTTGCAAGTTTTCACGTCATTTAATTTGTTTTTTTCAGTGTGTGACCAATGTTTTCTCCTACATCTAAAAGGCGAGTATATTAGGCTGGTCTCTAAATTGGCCTAATAACAGTGGGTGAGTGCATGAAGAGGGACTACCCAAGATTCATAATTAGTTACTGCCTTGTAAATAGTGTTGCCAGGACAGGTGCCACCTGCATAAGAGCCTAGAAATGAATTAAACAAACTCAGCGAATGGATGAATGAATTGCCAACAGACCTGATTAAGAGATACATCTGTCCATCCACGTTTCTAGTCCACCCTTTCTTACCTCACCAGCATTGGGTAAAAGGTAAGAACTAGCAATGGTTGAGATTATTTGGAACACAAATGCACAATTACATTAGTAAAGCATAACTGATTTTCCTTTGCTTAGACTGTGTTCCATGCACAGATCATACTTATGGGATCCACTGGGCTTGAACTGGTGTTGGTACTCTGTGTGGACTGGGAAGAGCCGCCACTTTTGCTTTGGAATATGGGGAAAAATCAGACAATCAAAAAAAAACAAAAAAAACAAAAATAAGCCAACCATGCACTGGGAGAACATTCACGCTCCATAGAGACAGTACATTACACAGTACACATGTACAGTATACATTAGATCATAGTTTAATGTATAACATGAGTAAATGAATTCAGCTATACCTATCTATTAATGCTTGGTGAAAATTTGCATTACTTTTAGTATGACAGTTGTGGACCACCAGGGGGCTTACCACTCTCCAAACCCTAGACACAGACAGGCTGAGACACAATAGCATACGTTTAATTTAAGTGGGGAAGTCATAAGCACTAACTAATATAATACACTCTTTCTTTCTTTCTTTCTTTCTTTCTTTCTTTCTTTCTTTCTTTCTTTCTTTCTTTCTTTCTTTCTTTCTGTCTCCACTCCATCTCCTGACTCAGGCTCATCGCTGTGAGGCTGGCAAGTCTTTTTATAGTGTCCAACCCAGAAGTGCTTCTTCTGTCCACGTAGTCAGAAAGCAGTTCCGGGTTAGGCGGAAACCCCGTGCCACATAGCTCCTCCAATCTTACAGCAACCCCTGGTGGCATCCACTGTATCCAACAGCTTGATATAAAGAGGTCCAAGAGTCCCAGTCCCGTTTGGAATTCTGGGGCACCACTGCCATCCAGGGGAGCTGCCGTCTAGCATTCCGGGAGAAGCTCTCCTTTAAAGAGGCTGCCTTCCCCCACCCTTCCACTTTTTGGGATTTTCAAATCCCAGCTGAGAGGCTCACTACTTCAGTTTAGCATATCCTGACTAGAGCTGCAGATTAACTGTACAGGCTGCAGCTCTGTTTTTGGTCATTAGCACTAAAACATAAGTAACATGATAGTTATAATTTCATACTAACCCTCACCTATTCTGTTTCTTTTCTCGGTACTCTAATGTACTGTAACACTTGGTGCCACGACCCTACTGCTAAGTTGTTTTGCCTGATGGAGGATTGCAGGAATCATGAGGTCGTCCTTTCATTGGATTGGCTGGCCGTGCTGACTCAGCTGTGGAATGGCCAATAGAGTGAGGCAGCTTGATGGCTGAGGTCTTCAGGACTCTAAACAAATCCAAATCATATTATGTGATATCATCTACTGTTAAATTCTGCTCCGTACTTCTACAATTTTTATTTTTATACTGTATTGAGGATTTGTTCTGATCTGTGTATTGTATTGTATTGTATTGACCCCCTTCTTTTGACACCCACTGCACGCCCAACCTACCTGGAATGGGGTTTCTCTTTGAACTGCCTTTCCCAAGGTTTCTTCCATTTTTTCCCTACAAGGGTTTTTTTGGGAGTTTTTCCTTGTCTTCTTAGAGAGTCAAGGCTGGGGGGCTGTCAAGAGGCAGGGCCTGTTAAAGCCCATTGCGGCACTTCTTGTGTGATTTTGGGCTATACAAAAATAAATTGTATTCTGTTGTATTGTATTGTATTAGGCGTTTCATCTGATAAAACAATACTGTATATACCTTAACAGATACCCACAAGTTTTAAATTGGATTAGATACAGTATAAATGTTTTGTTTCAACTTGAAGGAACCATACCAACTGACTGACATATACTAACAGACATACCGACCAGCCAGTCTCTCTGTCTTCTTCTTTTTATCCAAAGCACTTGATCATGCTGTCTTTAACCAGTCTCTTCTTTCCTCCTACAGAACAGATTTACCGATCCTAATCAGTGAGACTTCTGCTAACTGCTGTCAAAACATTTTGGCCCCATCCTACTTGATTTGACATAGTTAACTATCAGATCTTCCTTGCCACCCTCTTTGCCACTCTGTCACTAGGACTTCTCTCAGATGGTATGAATCCTAACTCTTAGGATGCTAATATTGTGTGTCATTGTTGAGAAGAAATGTCTGTGTTGCATCAGGCAAGCATGGGAGTGCCCCAAGGATCAGTGCTGAGCTCTCTCGTCTTCTCTCTGTACATCATCTCGCTAGGGTCTCTCCACCTATCTACCAGTCCCTTGGATTCTCATATCAATGCTATGCTGATAATAGGCAGCTGTATGTCCAGAGGATCACATTGACTCAGCTACAACCTCAGAATATCTTACTGAAGGACCACCATCTTCAGCTCAGCTTGGCAAAGACAGACCTACTTGTAATCCCAGTCATTTAATGTATTTTCAGCTTGGCTCATTTATATTAACATCCACCAAGTCAGTACACAATCTTAGGGTGATGATTGATGAACATCTATCCTTCACTGACCACACTGCAACTGTCTCTCCTTCATTCTGATTCATGCTGTACAACATCTTACTGGGTACACAGCACGGCCACTGGTTTAGGTGTTGGTCTTGTCATGTCTGGACTACTGCAGCTCTCTCAGGAGTATCTGCGTGTGCTACTTGAGGATTCAAACTGCAGTGTCATGTCTTGCATTTAACCAGCTAAGCGGGCATATGTGACTTCTCTTTTCAGGCCGACACACTTGACTCCCTGTAACAGCATGCATTATGCTCAAATCTTTGTTGCTTGCTTACAGAGTAGTCTATTGATCAGCACCCTTGTAATCTGGAGGCACTAATAGGTTGCTATGCTCCCTCTCATCCACTCAGTTCTGCTAGTAAACTTTATCTGGTGACACCCCTTCTCCATGGCATCAGACCTCAATGCAGACTCTTTTTCATGAGTAGCTCCTAGCTGGTGGAATGAGCCACCTCCATCTGAATTGCGGATTCCCTCAGAGTGTTTAAGAAGCTTTTGAATATTCTCTTGTTCTGTGTTTCTAATTGCTAATAGTTTTGATGTGAGGTTCTTAACAGCTAAGATAATAGTAATTAGTCTTCTGTTGCTGCTTGGTTTAAACCTTATCACTCAAGATGGACATTTTTTTGACCCTGTCCTGTAATGCGTGTTCCTATATAGTCCCCCAGACTGATTATTAGATATGATTATGTTGACCTCATTTTAAGTTACTTCAGATAAAAGAATCTGCTAAGTGAATAAATGTAAATGTAAAGGTAAATATACGCCATGTTTGAGACAGCCACAGGCCAGAATATTAACATGTGTTGCTCAAAGCAAATGAATTGCTTGTGAACGAAAATTCATCAGATAATTTTAATAGTTAACCAAATAGTATGAATTAACTGTGCATGGCATGGTAGCACAGTGGTCAGCACTTCTGGCTTTACAGGTCCAGAGTCCAGGCTTTGACCTCTGAGCCCAGTTGCTGTCTTTGGTGAGCTTGTACATCCACCTCATGTCTATGTGGTTTTCCTCCAAGTACTCTGTTTTTCCATCACCAAAGACATGCAGGTTAGGTTAAGTATTGATTCTAAATTGGCCCAAGTACGAGTGATAGTAAAGTATGTGAGTATGTGAACCCTGAGATGCACTGATGCCTGTCTGTGGCTTGTAACTGCCAGAATAGAGTCTGCTGACTGTTACCCTGAGCTGAACTAAGTGGGTTTGAGAATGTTATGTTATGAATTAACAGTCGAATTTGAAGAGCATAGTTTACAAGCAGTAGATCATCAAAAATATTACAAGGAGAAAAAAATAAACACATCTTTAGGATGTGTCACATGCGAAGAAAGGTTGACACAACACTTACAGGGACAGTTTTGAAAGGAACACTGGACTGGATTTAGAGATTTCTAGTGTTGAGCACACCAACTGGGAAGAATTTCTCTGAGTCCACCTTTAATGACCTACCAATCTGCAGGCTACCATGAAAATACAACAAATTGACAAGAAAACACCGGTGTGACCAGAGAGAAGAATCCCATTGTTTCCTTTCTTACTTTATCGATTGCTGGATGGCAGTAAACGAAGTTCACTTTTGATACTCAACACTTTTTATTTGCCACTTTTTCCATACGTGCCCTGTAGGTGTTACTTTGACACTATAAGAGCTCATTTGACGCTGACAATACACTATATTCTTGTGGGTTTTCTCACAGCATGGCCACATAATAACTACATTAAAATATTGCAGCGATGATGTGAAAAACAAATGGAACATTGCTGTAAGCAGAGAAAACGTTAACTGAGGCTGTAACTAGACTCTGAACCCCGCTACTAGATGGAGATGTGCTTTGCAGGCATTAAAATGCAGAAAGTGGTTTTCCTTCTTGTGTAACACTCTTTGCAATAAACTAAATAGTGACATATGTTTGTATATAAAAATGTTAATAAATGCAATATCTTTAAGGTTTATTAGGACCATATGTCAGCACAAAAATAATAACAATAAATAGAAGAATAAAAATCACACTAGGGAGCCTATTCTAATTCTTAATATTGATGACAAAATTGTAGAAAACCTTTCTCATACTGTCAACGTAATGTAAAGTCTTCACTTGATTCATTCATTTTTTTGTATCTATGGTTTTGAATTAAGACTCTGCAATTCAAATTCTACAAAAAGAGAGCTACTTAAAGCTGTCAAGGTGGGTTCAAATATGGTGAGCTGATAAAAAATGCCCTCTGTACATTGAAACAGGTCTCTGCATAATTCTCATCAGGTATTATTCAAAATGATACTCATTCAGGTATGTACTACTAGCCATCCCCCGGGGCTTTGCCTGCATATTAGTGAAACAGGACAGTGAGGAGGACCCCACCCAGCTCTCTACTCCTGACGTCCCTCTTCTCCCTCCCCTTGGCCGGCAGCCTCTGTCTCAGATTTGCGAGAATATATTGCTCCTGCAAACGAATTATGATTCTTAGCGCAATGAGAGAAGTCGCAAAATCAACTGGAATGTTCAAGCAAATTACTGTATAGAAAAAGAAGATCCAAATCCGTTAAGTAGTTCTGTCGTTCACTAACAAAACGGAGTTAAAGTTACACCCCGAGGCAGACGCGTGAGTGAGGAGGGCCCCACAGCCCGATGAGTCTCTCTCGGATTCGCACTAATAAATCGGTACAGCAAGTGAACTATGGTACTTAGCGTGAAGAGAGAGTCGCAAAATCAACGGAACGTTCAAGCAAATTATAGAAAGAAACCCAATATAAATCCGTTAATTAGTTCTCTCGTGAAAAGCGGAAAGACATACAAATAGGTTTAAAAAAGTATAAGAAATTTTGCGCTTGGACCACAAAATTTTTAAAACAGTTTCTTAGCGAGCACCTATGGGCCAAGGGTAACCTACTTTCCAAAGATTTTGTGATGTGTGAGTCAGTGGTATTTGGCTTTTATATATATAGATTATCCAATTTCTAAAAAAATATAAAACTAACAATTAAGGTTGTATTTCTGTTAAATACATACCGCCTATATGTAAATATTGATGAAACCTAAATGCCACTAAAAACATGACTGTGGAAGTAAATCTCCAAAATGTAATATACAGACCAAATTCTCAATCTTTCAAATAATAAAAAAATTAAAAGAGGCAAAAATTCAACAATTAAATCCTACAGCATAGAAAGAGCCAACTCAGTCTTCAGCAACACTGGTGCTAATAGAAAGAAGTCCGGGGAACAGATTACTGCTGTGGAGACATAAATTGCATTGTAACTGCAAAGAGAAATCTAAAAGGAAGTGGGAGATCCATCCATCCATCAGTCTAAACCTCTTTCATCAAGCCATTCTTTGGTGTTTTGAAACAGTCTCTAATGAAATCTACAATCATTATATTCTAAATCATACAAGGGCTGCCATTGACATTAAATTATTTGCTGCTGTCCAAAACATTCAGGCTAATTGGTTGTATTTTGTAGCATAAATAATAATCCAAGTCATAGGATGATTAATAAATTAACTTTATCAGCTAATTAAAAGTAGCCATTCAGTTGTAAATCATAATTTGAGTCTGCTAATTAAAACAATTATTTAGCATTAAATGTATGGTTATGTAGGCTGTAGTTAATGAGTTATTTGGATCTGACTTTGTCAAAAATATGAAATGGGACATTAGAAAAAATCTACATTCTTGTTTAATCTGCATTTGCATACCAGGTACTATATGAGGCGTGGAGCTGTCCAGCAATTTCCATCCATCCATCCATTAGCCACACTAATCCAACTTTACTGTAGCTTTCATAGCAGGTTTCATCTGTGGATGAGGAGATAGCCCACCAGAAGGCACGTTTACCCACACATTCTCACACTCATGCCAGGTGATTTTAGAAAAGAGACTTAACACCATCTGAGTGTCTTTGGTTGTATGAGAGAAGAAACATAGCAATTATACCAACTGTGATGGTATCACTGGTGAGATTTGTGGGTTTTACGTAGACAGTGATCAGACTAGGGTTCAGGAACTGAGACACAGTAGGCTGAACCAAAGTGACATTATGCCATGTATCCCAATATTAGTTAGTGTTTAAAATCAATCAAATTCTTATGTGAAAAAAGACATTTATTTTTGTGATCACTTTATTCAAAACTTTTTTCTGAATATGAGTGACAAATAAAGTCTTTGGTGTTTATTTAAATTGATAATGAAATTCACAGGATAAAAATCTTTTTAAGTGTCTGCCCCTTTAATGCTCTTTTATTCTAAAACATACTTGAAGTAAGGCTGTTAAAGAGCCTGGTAAGAACAATATCTGATTGTAAGGTGCCCGTTCATTATAGGGCACTATTGCATACACACTAACATACTGCGCCAATTTAGAGAAGCCAGCTTACTGGTCTTTAGGATTTGGAAGGAAACCAAAGTACCTGGACAACATCTGCATGGACATGGGGGAATATGCAAACTCCAAAGAGACAGCGGCAGTGGAAGAATTTGAACCTAGGAGTCTGAAACTGTGTGCCAGCATTCCAACAAATAGGCCCAATGTTGATGCATTATGTAAATTATTTATGTATTAACCTCCATGACAGATGTGCATTTTTGTAACTGTCATTAATAAGCAGACATAAAAAATGAACATGAACTGTACATGTCAAAAAAACATTGATCATGACAAGGCTTTGTTACCTTCTGATTTCATGTCTAATGCATTTAAAATAACGAAAAGACTAAATAATGTGAGCAACTCATAATACTATCATAATTCAGAAGGTATTCAGCCCTCCATCCATGCATGACTGAAATGGCTTAGTCCAGTCCAGGGTTGCAGGGCCTAGGACCTTATTATGGCAGCCCTGGCAGGACCAGCGCCTGCATAGGGAGCTGAATCAGTTACAGATCTCACACACAGGAACTAAACTGGAAGGGGAGCTGGGCCACTGCAGACCACACTCATGCACACCCCTACTTGCTCATAATGGGCTATTTAGAGCCACCAATTACATTAACACATTTTTTATATGTGGGAAGAAGACTAATAGAAATCTATATTTAAAAAATGTTTTTGAATACATAAGCACTATAGAAGATAAGCCATATGTGTATGCCCCATGTGTAATCAAAACTTTCTCATTTGCAGACAGCATATCTAGAATATATTAGCAGCTCATGAGCAGGACATATTGGCATTTCTTGTAGAATAATTTGGCTATGATTTATAAAAGTATTAAAACAGAAATGTCTTTGAAGCCAGTAATCTTTTTTTAATGTAAATGAACATAATAAGATAGAATTGAGGGAGGGGAAAGGGGGTGGTATTGTTGGTGAGCTTCTGTTTGAGGAAGACGTTAAAACATTAGCCAAAGTGAAGATATCTGGTGCAACAAAACATCTTCAAAGCAAAGATAAAATGTGAAGCGCTTTATGGCAACTTTGAAATAACCTATGAAAGTACAATGTGATAACTCACTACAAACGTGGGCTCTTTTAAATAAAACATGGCACAGTGACCCCTGCACCCTGGGTACCGGCCCGAGGAGGGAGGCCTTCAAGAATGTGTTTTGTGCTGTGAAATTCTCTGAGGTTCTCTGATATCAGAAACGCTTTGAAGGACAACTTGCAATGGACTGTACTCTCTTTTTGAACAACAGATAGACATAAGCACTACTCAACTCTCACCAAGATGAGCAGGATGGTGAGCGGTACACTTTTATTTTTAATTGAATTCAGTTCTTTTTCAGTTTCCTTGGGCTGCTTCATACATACCTGTAATTTAATATATAGTGCAGAATGGAGGTGCAGATGTTAGTGATCATGTATCCATATCCATTATCAATTATGGAAGCATAGTGACACAATAGTTAATGTTTGTGAATTATTTGTATAAATATGAGGGAGAATTATGATGCCCTGGTTAAAGATTGTAAATGTATCCGTCTGTACAGGTATGGGGCAGCGTTGTGATACAATGATCAGTGAATGTGTATGTGCTTGTACAAATATGGAGACAGCATGGTAGTACAGTGGGTAATGATTGTGTAGCTCTCTGTACAAATACGAGGGCAGCATACTGGTGTAGTAGTTAATGATGGTGTATTTATCTATCTGTACAGATATGGGTGCAGCATTGTGACACAGTGATTAATAACTGTGTATCTGTGTGTATAACAACTAGAGAAACATAGAGGCACAACGGTTAATGCTTGTAAACAGTCGTATCGTAAATATAAGGGCAGCATTATGATGAAGTGGTTAAAGGTTATGAATTTATCGGTCTACATACTGTAGATATGGGGCAGCGGTGTGAAACAGTGGTCAATGATTGTGTATCTGTTTGTATAAATACTGAGGCAGCATTGTGGAACAGTGGTTAACGACTGCACATATCGGTATGTACAAATATGGGGGCAACATGCAGGTACAGTGGTTCATGATTGTGTACCTCCTGTAACATGAGTGCAGCATTGTAACGCTGTGATTATTGACTGTGTATCTGTGTGTCTAAATATGGGGGCAGCGTGGTGGTATAGCGGTTAATGATGGTGTCTCTGGGTGGGGAGGATCCCGGTACAGTGGTTCATGATTGTGGTACCTATCACTGTTTACAAATATATGGGCAGCTTTGTGATGAATGGATTGATTCCTTTGTATCTAGTTGTATAAATATGATGGCAGCATAGTGGTACAGTGGTTCATGATTGTCTACCTATCAGTCAGTACAAATATGAAGGCAGCATAGTGGTACAGTGGTTCATGATTGTCTACCTATCACTGTTTACAAATATGGGGGCAGCATGTAGGTGTAGTGGTTAATGCTTGTGTACCCATTCTGTACAAATAGGAGGGCAGCTTTGTGATGAATGGATTGATTCCTGTGTATCTAGTTGTATAAATATGACGGCAGCATAGTGGTACAGTGGTTCATGATTGTGGTACCTATCACCGTTTACAAATATATGGGCGGCTTTGGATTATATGATTAATGACTGTGTATCCGGGTGTATAAATACTGAGACAGCATACTGGTACAGAGGTTATTGATGGTGTTTCTCTCTGTCTGTACAGTTATGAGTGCAGCATGCTGGTAGAGTTGATTGTGTATCTGTGTGTATAAACAGGATGGCAGCAAAGTAATACAGTGGATACTGGTTGTGGATGCATCTATCTGTAGAAATATGGGGACAGATTTGTGATGTATGATTAATGACTGGATATCTCAGTGTATAAATATGGAGGCAGCATAGTGGTACAGTGGTCATTGATGGTGTATGAACTGCATCTGTCTTTACAAATATGGGGCCAGCATGCAGGTACAGTGGTTAATGATTGTGTACCCATCTGTCTGTAGAAATATGGGGACAGCTTTGTGATGTATGATTAATGACTGGATATCTGAGTGTATAAATATGGAGGCAGCATGCAGGTACAGTGGTCATTGATGGTGTATATATCTGTCTTTAAAAATATGGGGCCACCTTGCAGGTACAGTTGGCTGTGTATCTGTGTATATAAACAGGGTGGCAGCAAGATACCACAGTAGTTAAAGGTTGTGTATGAATCTGTCTGCACAACTATGGGGGCAGAATACAGGTACAGTGGTTAATGCTTGCGTACCTATCAGTCTATACAAATATGAGAGCAGCGTCGTGATGAATGGATTAATTCCTGTGTATCTGGTCATATAAACATGGAGGCAGCATAGTGGTACAGTGGTTAATAATGGTGTTGTATCTGTACAGATATGAGTGCAGCCTGCTGGTACAGTTGATTGTGTATCTGTATGTATAGATGGAGTGGCAGAAAGGTAGTACAGTGGTTAATGGTTGTGGATGCATCTATCTGTGGAAATATGGGGGCAGCTTTGTGATATAAGATTAATGACTTGATATCTGAGTGTATAAATATGGAGGCAGCATAGTGGTACAGTGGTCATTGATGGTGAATGTTTCTGTGGCAGCAAGGGTGGCAGTGAGATAGTACAGTAGTTAATGACTGTAGAAATATGGGGGAAGAATGCAGGTACAGTGGTTAATGTTTGTGTACCTATCAGTCTGTACAAATATGAGGACAGCTTTGTGACAAATGGATTAATTCCTGTGTATCTGGTCATATAAATATGAAGGCAGCATAGTGGTACAGTGGTTAAAGATGGTATATGTATCTGTCTGCACAAGTACGGGGAAAGCATGCAGGTACAGTGGTTAATGATTATGTATCTATCTATCTATCTATTTAAGTATGAAGGAAGCGTGGTTGTGCATTGGTTAATGATTGTGCTTTTTCTATATAAATAATAATGTTTGGAGAGCTATCTGTACAAATATCAGGGTAGTGTGGTGGTGCAGTGGTTAGTGTGTTGCCCCACAGATCCAGGAGATTCTCTTTGAAAACCAGCCCAGCCGTCAACAGTACAGAGTTTGTATGACCTCATTGGGCTTTCGGTTATTCTTCTAGGATTTGGGTTTTCCTCTCGGTTCCCAGAGATGTGTAATTTTGTATGAGTGACATTGCATTTCTTTTCCCCCTGGGTTCTTCTGTTCTTTGCGGATCTCAGATGGACCTGCTACTTTAATTGGTGATTATAAACTGGCCACTTGTGAGTGTGCGTAGGCCCTGCCTTGTGCCTGATGTCGCCAGGATAGGCTCCAGACCCAGAACTAGGTCTGATGATGTTATCTTATGTTAGCAGTAAGTTCAGGAGCGTATGTGATGAGTGTACGCTGTGATGTATCCGTTCTCCATCCTGAAATGGATCTTACTTTGTGCCGAGTGCCCCTGAGATTTCGATTAAGCGGGTTTGTGAAAACATTATGAGGAGCCTGCCCTGTGACGTACTTGTGCTCAGTCCTGAACTGGATCTTGCTTAATGGAAAATGGATGAAATGTTGTTTATGGATTGATGGAGAATATCGCATGTTACAGCAAAAAAAAAAAAAAAATCTGCGTTCATTTTTAAGCCTGCTGAATAATGATTTCAAATCCACAAATTAGTTTGGGTGGCTTGTGTGTGATTGTGACTTAAAAGTGTGAAAATTGTGTTTTCATTCAACATAAAGGCAGACGGATAAGATCTCTTTGGAATATCAACTTTTCCAGTTGGATTTTAGTGTAGCTGGGCATGCTGTAGATCAGCAGCGACATTATATATGTGCAAAGAAGGTCTTTTGTTTTCTTGCATTTTCATAATCAGGATTAAACCGTTGTTAATTTGTGAAAAGGCAACGCAGGCGTGATTTTGCCACTGTTGTTTGTTGCTGCCATGCTCTGTAAAAAGCCTCTCCCAAATGAAAGGTGTCAGATTGAGCTCTGTGTTCTTGGCATGCTTCTATATGTATGGCTTAGGAATGACAGATGTCTTCAACCAGCTGCAATGAAGCATGCTAAAGTTTCCGTCTAATCCACTTACTTCATTGCCGTCACATAAACTAAAACAAATGGGCAGAGTCTCGCATTATACAAAACACGCCAGCATTACTCTGTTGGATAATGCGGCTGATGCTCCATATTTTCTTTTATCGTTTCACTCCAGCACAAAAGAAACATATCTCTCAGCTTCAAAAAAAAGGCTTTTTTTCTTCTTCTTTCAAGAAAAGGCATCAATCCTTGGCATTTTGTTTTAAAGTGCCACCTAAATCCATTTCATTTGTACTGTACGTCGCGTTCGCATCACTGCCACCCCAAGCATTTAGGTGCTTCGACATTATTAGTATTCTGGCTTCGTGTGAACCCGTGATCATTATGAAAAAAAAAGGAACATTTTGAATTTGGAATAAAAAGCAGCATTTTCCTAGGGAAAAGGAGCTACTTAGTGGCATTCAAACTCCAAAAAAAAAAAAATAAATAAATAAAATTACCAGGAAAAATTAATTATTCACCCCATTTTCATTTTCACTGGCATTATCCCAGCTGCCTAATTAACCCCCGAAGGCCTGATGCGCTGAGATCAGAGGCCAGCAGCACTGGAATAACACAGCATTCCTTCCTCAAAGAGCCCGCTACCCCTACAGCTTGTAGTGCAACAACCTTTTAAACCCTCCCTCCTCCATGCCTTGTAAAGAAGAGAAAGGACAAGAAGTCATGTGGCTCCTTCACTCCCCGCCAGCAGTCTCAACAGCTGTGAAGCATTCTTTCAGCTCACATTTAGAGAGAGAGAGAGAAAAAAAAAAAAAGACGCGTTGGATTTTGCCAGTGGCGTGGCGGAGTGCGGTTTCCAGGCCTCAAGGCTAAAACAACAAACGCAAAAGGAAACTCTGAAGTTCCCCCCACTAGCCACCACCTCTTCTCATCTTTCTACTCCCACCCATCAACAAACGTCCCCATACCCCACACCTCGCCTCCTGTTCTCTTAAGTCTAACATACCCACCCCCAAATAAAGAAAAAGCAGCAAAGCAAAATTTCAAAAGCACACTCGAATACTTTCTAACTGTTTCCCCCTGGTGTTTCACAAGCAGTGCAAGTTTGGCAGTGAATCAGAATTATTCTTATATAAATTCCATCTGATGCCAGCGCTACCATCTGTGAGCAAAAGAACTTTACCTACGTCTGCCGGCAAAAGCCACTCTCCCCGAGACATGGCAGTGAGCGAGAGAGCGAGAGAGAGAGAGAGAGAGAGAGAGAGGGGGAAAAATGTGATTAATTTGCAGAATGCTTGTGATTTGCTCATATATTATTATAACTGCTCATCAGCACATGACAAATTCCCAGCACTGTGCACAAGAACCCGCTTGGTTTCAGCACTTTTTTGTGTGCTGGCACCTGACAGACTGCAAAGCCACTAATGACTTTCAGATGCTTACAAATAGTAATTCTATCTTCGGAATAAGAGGAAAAAGCTGTAGGGGGAAAAAAAAGGCAGTTAGTCTGTATAATTTCCGTCCTGTGCATTATTTTGGTTTAACTGTTGCGAGGCTGCCAGGTTTCAGCAGACAATAAAATGATCATGAAAAGGGCATCCTCTGTTAAGGACACAGTGGAGTTGACACAGGAACACAATGCCGGGGTTTGAGGGAGATTGGACGTGGATCCTGATATTTCTACAGTTTTAGCCACGTGAACTCTGGCAGTTGTGCGATGCTATAGATGTGAATATAGTGTAGTCCAACCAACAGTGGAGTTGGATTAATAATGGGCGGCACAGTGGTTAGCACTGACATATTTTAATATTCTTGCTTTACAGTCATTCTGGTGTGTGTTCAGAGCAAAGTGTTTATGTATTTACTTACTTATCTGCCCAATTATGTATTTATTTATGTAAAGAGCTTCTGTAAAAAGCCAAATTTCCCCCGGGGACAAATAAAGTTCTATCTATCTATCTATCTATCTATCTATCTATCTATCTATCTATCTATCTATCTATCTATCTATCTATCTATCTATCTATCTATCTATTTACGTTTGCAGTCTGAAACAAAGAAACTTAAGATCTTATATGGCCTTTCATATGTTTCCCACCCCTGTTCATACTCCTTCTGTGTGGCAAACAGCTTAGCTTAATCAAGACCGAGATCTCTTCCAGAAAGACAGATCCTGTATCTCAAAATAAATCCCATTTTACTATAGCAAGCACCAGAGGATTCCAGAACACTGCATTTTAATCAGCTCACGGAATCCTGGATCGGTTGATCCACATTAACAGATGTTCACAGCAAAATTTTCAAGCTTTTCTGAATCTAGCAGTGAATAGCCAATCAATCTCAGACTACAAATCTGAAAAACAGAAGGAAAACCCTTCATGCTAGCAGAGCAAGAGGTGCTTGTGGCAGTGCATGAAGAGTATCAGCACACCTATCTATCTATCTATCTATCTATCTATCTATCTCTCTCTCCATGCACACCTAGCACACCTATCTATCTATCTATCTATCTATCTATCTATCTATCTATCTATCTATCTATCTATCTATCTATCTATCTCTCTGTCTGTCTGTCTGTCTGTCTGTCTGTCTGTCTGTCTGTCTGTCTGTCTGTCTGTCTGTCTGTCTGTCTATCTATCTATCTATCTATCTCCTGGACACTGAGTTTATGTCTCAGCCCAGTCCCTATCTGTGTGGGGTTTCTGTCTGTCTACGCTTATCTATCTATCTCCTGGACACTGAGTTTATGTCTCTAAATTGGACTGTGAGTGGGCCTTGTGAATGGAAGCCTGAATTGCTTTGAAGAATTAATAAGACTCTGACCAGTTATGGCAGTTTCATCGAACAGCCACTATTGGCTAATGTTCCCAGTGCTGCTGGGATAGGCACCATCTTCTAGTGACCCTAAAACTGATGAAGTGTTCAGAAAATGAATGAATAGATATGTAAGAAATTACCCCGATGGGATATGTCATAACTAACTGAAAATAAGCTTAAAGTGAAAGATGGAAATGAATTAATGCTGATTATGCTTAACAATGGACTATGATGAGGCAATAATACTTTCAGTCTGGGGCAAAGGGGAAGGGGCCATCTTTAATTGGAATTATCTGATTTTAGCCACCTCTACCCAGGTTAAGCTATATTTAATCTCATTTACTGTTTTTCTTGTTTTTTTAGTTCATTTGAAGTACTAGGGTGTTGTACCGTCTTAGTTCATTTGACATAAACATCTATCAGTAAACATCTATTAATTAATGTACTTTGTTAATTCATCTACTTTAATCTGACTAAAAGGATATGGAGGCAGAGAACAGAAAGCCAAAACACATCTCTGCCCAGTTCGTCAGATGGGACAACTCAAACACTTGTACACTCACTCATGCTGGGCCAGTTCACAGTGTCCAGTTATCCTAACACACATGTTTTTGGGTTATAGGAGCAAAAACCCTCATGGACACAAGTAGAATATGCTGACTGCACAGAGCCGCCATGGATAAAGACTGCCTTTGAACCCTGCCTCCAGGAGCTGTGTGGCAGAAGCTCTAACCACTGTGCTGCACTATCCTTAAACTATAAAGGATATTTCCATAAATAATACAATTCCAGCTAATTTTCTATCTCTCAAGAAACAGAATTTGAGATAATCACTTGGGATTTTATATGACTGTTAGCTGAAATAAAAAATGAATTACAGCACCCCTCAAAGCTGCTGGAGAGATACAGAAACGCACACCGGCATACGCACACATGCCTTGCAGTTTGAATTATCGATATACTGTGTGGGTTTGCTGCCTCTACGGGGGTGATTGGGTAAATCCCCTTCCATGCTATCATTCTCCCCATCATCCCCCCACCACCACCACCTTTTTTTTATCCATCACATTTTTAAAAAATATCAGTGCAGCACACCTTGATCGAGTTCATCTCCAAACAGAAAAATCTGCACAGTCTCCCATGGAAAAACCACAGAAGGTGTAAGCAATAAAATGCGATGCACCATCTGTCCAGGAATAATAACCTGCAAGTCTAAAGACGTACCGATTAGTCAGCAAACAACACTTGCGCACAGGGCACAGTCCCCGTTGAATATTAGTATGCACTTTCATACTCTAGCAGCCACCAGCCTGAATGGCTTTGAGAAATTAATAAGGCTCTAAGCAGTTATGGCAATTTTATCAAACAGCCACTATTGACAGCGTTTGGGGATCAATGCCACCACGACATAAATATCAGAACAGGTTCCTCTTTGTTTCAAATAAGAACTATTTGTACATTAAAAGAAGAAAATCACCCCGTGCTGAAATGAGCATTTTTTAACCTGACCAAAATATCGATTACTGCCGGAGGCCAACTGGTAAAGGTAGAAAGCGTGTGTTTAATAACGTGTATATGCTACCATTGCTAGCTTGTTTCCTGGCTCAGTTGCCATCTGCATTGTTATTGCAGTGAGCTCGTGACGCTTTTCTCCTGCTCCTCCAGTCTTCTCACACACTGTAAAGGCACGGAGGGTTAGTGTGATGAGCGGCTTTGGAATGGCCCCAGTGGAGCGAGTGTGCCCTGTGACGGACAGATGCTCGCCTGCTTCAGGCTTCTTGCTCAAAGATGTGCTGAGAAAGGCTTTGGCTGACCTTCAGGCTGCATTGGAATAAGTGGGCTCCGAAAATGGATGGATTTCAAGTCATTTCAATCCAGATAATACTGTACTACTGTAGTCAAAATGAAATGCATGAACTGATTCTTCAGACATCTATTATGTTTTAAGCTTTACGGCACGTTGCATTTTTTTGTCAATGCCTGCTATTTTTTTTCTTGAAAACTGAATAACAAAACTCACTCATTTTTGCAATTATACTTGGTACCTGTCCTTGGTATATCAAGTATTAAAATACGACCAAAATGTACATTTGTGTAATTTACAAATTTTTTTTTTTTTTCTGAGCTGGCTACACTGAATGAGTTTGGTAAATTTACTGTTCACTTTTCATTTCTTTTTAGTTTGCCTTTTCAGCATTTCATATTTTGATTTGCCAAATTACAATATTATAAAATTACATTTTGTCAGATTGTGTCAGATACGTTTTTTTTTTTTGGAATTTCACACATTGTTTTTCCATGCAAATGTTATAAAGAATTATTTTGTGTACAATTTGACTAGTGTGTATTTGCTCCAAAAGCAATAAAATAACGTAACCTGACTGTATTGCATTCATTATTATTGATTCGCTCTTTAAAAAAATAAAAGATGAACTGCATACAGCCACATCTATGGGTTAGCATGTTGATCTGGATAAGGCTGCTTAAATTATAATTGCATGTTGGCCAAAATATCCGGTCGTTGTGGACTATTTTTTACATCTTTAAAGTGCAGCCATCTGAACGTGCGTCTTGCTAAAGTTAAACTCGCAGGGAGCTGCCGCCAATTTGTAAAAACTCCCTGGCAGGACAGACATCAGGCAAGTTCTGGATTACTGTTTGACCGCAGCCGTGCCTTTGTGATCTGAGGAGCCTTACTTACTGATGAGCTCCTGCTCTGAACATGCAAACTACACCCATCCTAATGATCAAATTCAGCTCCCTAGAACTGTGCTCCCTGCTTCCACTGGTTTTCTTTTCTGGGCACTCCAGTTTCCTCCCAATCCCACTGGTGGACAGTAACTCACAACTCAAAATTGGCCTGGATGTTTTCTGCCTTGTGCCAAATGCTGCTAGGCCTGGCCGTGGCTGAGTGACCTTCACTTGGATTCCTGACGACTGTTCAATTTAAAAATCAAAAATAATGTACATTCTGGAATCTATTATACATAGGCAGTTTAAAGACATACAGAATCGGCAAACCAGCAATTGCACTTCCAAAAACAGAGCATAAAAGTCAGTTTAATGAAAATGAGCACGTAATCTTAAGAATGCACTACTATTGTCTTTACTACAACCCAGAAAAACAATGAAAATGCGGATTCCCTGCTTAGATGGCGAGCAAAACGGATTTGATAAAGCACAGCTAATTGTAAAATGCAGCAAATGTGATGTTTAATATGCCTTCTAATATGAAAGGTTTGTTCTCTCAGCGTTTTACTGTACACATCAGATAAATGTATAGCCTTCATATTGAGACAACTGTTCCCAGGGTCTTTACACTGTGTGCTGTACATTAGCGTTAATGTTATCAGCATGCACATTTGCATCAAGCTATGGTGTTTAATTGTCACTTCAACAACATTCTGAAAATAGAAGTACACGGCAATAGATATAAATAATCCCTCTGCTGAAAAAATATTAATCATAATCTTAACAGTAAAGATTAAATACTGCAGCACCGTGAAAGATTCTTTAAGAGACTCTCCTCCTCATTTTAGGGGCTTTTCACAAACGGGCTTAAAAAGAGTAAGACACTCAGCCCACTCTTTCGGCACATTATAGTGAAATCGTCGAAATGGGTGGTAAGAGTAAGGCCAGCTTTGTCCTGAGACGTGCCACGGTACTGCATGTGCCTTAATGTAGTCACACTCTGCATATGCGAATAACCTTCTCTTCACACAACAGGAATGAAAAACTGAAAGATTCAAAGTAGCAATAATTAACAAGCCACGTGAGTATGTAATCTATTCAAAACAGCGCCATATATTGTTTCATAGATGTGGCCTTTTTAATAAGGGCAGTTCATTAATTTGCATTGATGGTGCACATTATACTTAGAAAAGGTTCCTTTATTATTTGAATACAATTACTTTGTGTTATACTGTTTAAATCAGTATGCATTACTGTGAATATACTACAACGCCCAAGGATGTATGTATCCATTGAGCTGGAGGTTAGCAGAGAGATGGAGTAACTCACCCCAGATGAAGGGCCTAACCCTACGATCTTGTGGTTTCCAATAGGTCCATCCCTTAAAATGCTATAAAACAAAGCCTTGCTGCAATTATGGCACAGGCTAATTGTGGTTAGTTTAAAGAGAAATATTTTAGAATCAGGCATTTTATGTCACCATCATTTAATGTTATTGCCTGTCAATAAGCCCAATTTGGATCAACAACACTTAACATTTGTTTTCCAATTTTTTTTGAAACAGAGTATTTTGGCTTGTAGCAAAGCCTTGTGCATGAAGATGCAGAACACACATTTCTAAAAAATTTACTGGATTTTGTACACATTCATTTGGCAGTTTATAGAGGAGCTGCATTATAAGACTCCTTTTTAGAAGGAATATGCCGCCTTGTGTTGCATTGCTGGAACTGCACTGCCAGTAGGCTGAGCTCACTACAGCTTGATTTCACGGCAAAAGTTACATCGGGCTTGCCTACTCTGTAGGAGTCTGAAGCTTTTAATTAGGATTATCCTTCCCCATGGCCATGAGCCTTACAATGTGAAAATGCAGAAAAAATCCAAACGATCATTTATATGTTTACGGATGAAGTTGCACAATGCGTTAAAGAAATGTCATGGTGAACAAAGGCTTATTTCACAGTAGGCATTAGATCCAGTATTACACCCAGCCATTCAGGGTAGCTCATTCATTTACTGTATATCATTGCATTGTTACAGCATATGGTTTCAGGGTTTGGTCATTTTCCAATTATCTGATGTCTCTTAAATTTAAATAGAAGGGCTATAATATTGGGAAGGTGCGATAAAATCAGAATGACCGGCAAATGGTAGGTATGGATGACAGGGGCTACTCAAGACAAATAATGAATGGCTTTAAAGGAAAATATTTACTTAATCTTAAATATATGAAGTAAGCAATAGAATTAGTAAATAAAATCTATCTATCTATCTATCTATCTATCTATCTATCTATCTATCTATCTATCTATCTATCTATCTATCTATCTATCTATCTATCTATCTATCTAGGGTATAAATGTTGTTTTATGTTCTATAGAAAATGAACCTGTAGTGGTAAAATGTTAGTAGAAATCTGATAAATATTAAGTGTTTTTATATGTTATACACTGACATCCGTTAATATAACTGTAACTGTAATAAATAATTGTAATGTAAATATCTATCTATCTATCTAATAGCACCTTTCCTATCTATCTATCTATCATATAGTGCCTTTCCTATCTATCTATCTATCTATCTATCTATCTATCTATCTATCTATCTATCTATCTATCTATCTATCTATCTATCTATCTATCTATCTATCTATCTATCTATCTATCTATCTATCTAATGCAATGTTTAGAAAGGCAGCCTTTGTGTACTGCGTGTGTGACATTTATAACGTGTACATAATGTTACATGGATTTAACTAAATGAGTATGAAACACCAAAACTGAAAAAATCTCAGAGGTGCATTATGGTATAAAATATATTCAAAGACTTTGAATTTGGGAACAGATTATCATTTGGACATTACTGCTGTATTAGTATCCTTTGACCACATGATTTTCTTCTCCAGGTACTTTAGTTGTGCCCTTGTATTCCAGAGACATGGAGTTTAACAGGGTTGAAAAGTTTTAAGTTCACCCGGTGTGGCAGATTACTTTGCGGCTGCGACAGTCGTCATTCTCCCCAAATTAAAAAGTAGACTAAGCTGGATTAGAAAACAGAAAAATTGGGTGATTTAAAGATGTGCAAGGTAAAAGAAACTCATGATCAGAATAAAAGATTGTCATCCCTTTGAAACAAAGTGTGACAACAAATTAGACTGACTTATACAGTTTCGTAATTAATTCCAATATGGAAGTAGGGTTTAAAGAAGGCAGCAATGAAAAAATGCGGCCATTGCTTCAAAAGAAAATAAAGAACTAATGGAATTACTTTTGTCCAAATGTCAGTTATATTATTTCATTTTCAATTTGCTATAGCACATTATATAAGTGTAGAACAGATTAATTCTTGGTAGACACATAAATGTTATTCACGTCGTTGCAAGAACGCATAATACGTATTGGTTAAAAATTGAAAATAACCAGTTTGTTCCCAAATTGAAATGCAGTACAGCACTACACACCTTTGGGAGTTCCAGTTTTCCATAATGATTACTGTTAAAAGCATGTGTTTGTGCCAAGCTCGACTGCAAAAATAAAAACTCCATCTTTCCATTCCCATAGTTGTGATTATTACTTGTAACTAATCTTTTCAGTTTTTTTTTTTTGTTAGCCATGCTGTACTATCCATCTATTGACAAATGCCTTTTGACAAGTCGATCCAGTGGGACCTTCGGGAGTTTTGTCTGTTGCTGGAGTGTTGGTCTAAGGACAGAATGTTCATGATGGTTCATCTTTTAACACAACTGAGCTCCCCTGGAGTACATATTGTGCTGATCTGTCAGTAGAGACTGATAAACTTGGTATTATTTTATGTGAAATCACAATGTACCAAAAGTGAGTTGAGAACATTTTTCATGCCGATACAAGTATCCCATTAAATAAAATCTCGCTGTATTAAACTACCAAAAAAAAAAAAAATAGAAAAGTGCATGTTCACCTTTATCAAGCAAATAAACTTCATTTTAAAAGGTCTCTAGGAAAAAATGTTTTGTATTAACCTATAAAGACCTCATATAGGAAATGTGAGTCCACATTAACTTCCAAATTGGAATTTTATCAGTTATAAACTCTTAGCCCCTTTTTTGCTTTCATTGTTAATATCACACAGTCGGGGTCGCAGCCCATTCCATGCTACCGTAGTCACCCTCTGCGCTGGGACACGCTACGGCCCCTTCTCCTAAGTAATCACCCACCACCTTCTGTTCATACGCCTGATGAGAACTGTGATGAAAATACAAATTCTGGGCGATCAATTGGATTCCACTGAAATTCAAGTGGTTCTTGTTTGTCTTGATCACGGTAAACTCAACCTGTTCCATAAAAGTAAATATATGAAGGAAGGAATTGTATGGTTTATAGACAAGTATCATCTTTTGGTTTCACCTTATTTCTGCCCCTCATCGTTATTTACCTATTGTCTGTCACCAAACAACTAAAGATGCATTTGTAAATTCAAATGTTTTAACTTAAATTCCAATAGACCTCATTTTGTAGCCTTTTTCAAATGTGAGACCTGTTAAAAAATCACACACATTAGGCAGTCTTACTAAGACATTTGATAAGTAAGGTTATTGGTTCTTTCTTTCTTTCTTTCTTTCTTTCTTTCTTTCTTTCTCTTGCTCACTCGCTCGCTCACTCGCTCGCTCGCGTGCCTGAGTCTCGGAGTCAAGCAGCACAGCATGTTTGTGCCTCTGCAATCTTCCAGCTCAGCTATCTCCATGCTGAAGGGCCTATTTGTCTGCTTTAAGTGAAATCACTCAATTCTCAAAAGTCAGTGGAGGACTTTGAAGGGGGAGGGCTGGGAAGAGGCCGCACCAAATAAGTTCCATTAATCAAAAACCAGAGTCTAATGTAACTAATATTTTACAATTAGAGGAGACAAGATGGAGCTAAAAGCCATCTATCTCTCTTACACCACATGATCATTGATTCATAATCCAAAGCCTGAGAGTCGCACAAAGATGCTTTTACAAGGGGAGGGGGGGAGGGGGCGCTGTTTGGGTGGTGCTGGAGGGGGTTAGACAGGGGGTTGTATTGAGCACAAGATAATGAACATGATGAGAAAAAGGCTGAAGGCTGAGGAAAGATGACAGAGTGCTTCAATGGTGACAGATGACACACAGGCCCGAGTACTGATACCTGACAGACAGCAAATGATGGCTAGGGCTCTTTCTTACCTTCGCAATCTTCAATTATCTCAGCAGGGCTAACAGGAGCACAAAAGGAAGCTCAGCCCCACCGCTTACCAGTCATCCAAAATGGGGAATGATACAGAAGCCCAGGCTATGATGCACAAAGGCATGCCACTGCATAGGAATTGCGGTTTTCATGACTAACATACGGTGGGTGTGATCTGGTGAAGAAACAACCCCACTCTCTGCTGCCTTCATTAAACGGAGATGTAGAGGGTTTTCTTATCCATTTTTATGTATAATTAAAAAAAGTGGCAAAAAGGGGCAGCACTCTCAAATCATTTGGCAACTACTGGAATTGATGTCGAGTCTTAAGCTTGCAAGCCTTATACTTAAAAATCCCTTTCTGACCGTGAGTTGGCACTATCGGTTTAGCATTGGGGTGCCCCTCACCATGCTGATGGGGTGTGGAGGAGCCGTCAGTAATGTAGATGTAGTACTGTGGTGCTCCCGATGAGCCTGATGGGCAGCGAAGGTGCAGCTAGCCAAGCATATGTAGAATTAAGGTGCCTGTGTCCCTGATATTTGGGTGTGGAAGTACTATTAGCGATGAAGATTCAGTGTCGGGTGCTTCAGATCATTTTAATGGAGGGTCCGATTGCTAGTAGAGATGTAGATGGAGTGTTGGGATTCAAACCATGAGCCTGATGCAGTGAAGGTTTAGCACTGGGAGCAGGCCCGCCGCCAGGGGGGGCAAATGGGACTCTGGTCTGGGGCCCTAACGGAAGGGGGCCCCTTCACGCATGATTTTTTTTATGCTGATGTTGTGCGCGTAGATATATATTTGGACAATTATTCAAGTTACACGTAATAGAAAAGTTAAACCATTTAGCTTACAACAATACAAGTGAGTGTTTTAAAAGCCACACGCTCCACGCAAGTAGATATTGTACTCGTGTCATGTGAACCATGCTTGTCAAAGGGGGCTGGCAGCGGCACGCTTCTCAAAGACAAAGGAGAGCCGACGCCGACGTCCTTGATCTTGACGTTTAATGGTATGTTTGTTGTACAGGGTACGTGGATAATGGATTGACTTCGCCGCTGTAATTGAAAACTTCTGTTACACACACACAGGCGCTGTTCTGTCTCAGACAACAGCGATATTGTTGTGCACTATCGTGGATGTTGACGTGTATGGTGTAGCAGAAGTCTGTCTCCGTAGTTTGAGAATTCATTCGCTTGGGTGTTTATTGTTGCTTTTAAAGCAGTGACGAGTGTGCGTTGGTTTTGTGTGTATCACTAAAGATTCTGGATCGCCCAGATTTTTTGAAAACTTTGAAGTTTGATACAGCAAGTTACCATACCGACTGTACACCATGTAGATAACCCTAACCGTTAGTATCTATTAAAATGTTCAGATGTTACTCCTATTCATTGCATTGGTATAATTGTACCGTTACACGTTAGATAATACACAGGCCTATCTCATTAATGTATTGTTTCAATTCCACTACGAGCTTCCGTTACCACTGGCTTTCCTTCTCGCAGTCAAACTTTGATGTGCGAGAAGGCTTAACTCATCAAGTATGGCATTCATAAATGCAGCATTGTCGCTGTCGGATAAACTACGTTTTGATCATTTTGTATACGTATTTGAAGGTTTTGGCATGTGGGGACCCGGAGGAAGACAGAGGGGCCCACACGTACCCAATTGTCTGGGACCCAAATATTTCTGGAGGCGGGCCTGCTGGGAGGGACACGTCTTTCTGAAATGAATGAGTATGGAGGTGCTGTTAGGGATGCAGGCATAGTGCTGGGGTTATGATGGAAGCTGCTAGAGATGTAAGTAGATTTGCTAGGATTATGCTGATTATCTCAATAGAGTGTTAAAGCACTACAGATCTAGTATTGGGGTGCACCCTGACTTTGCCCATGAGGTGTAGAGGTGGAATGTGGAAGTGCTGCTAGTGATGGCTGTTTGGTACTTTAGTGATTCTAACTGTGCTGATCCAATTTGCAGGTTCTGTCTATGGTCCTAAGCCTCATTCATGGGATGTAGGCCATATGGTACAGTGCTGGGAGTCTACTGATGATCCTTATGGGGTGCTGAAGTATTGCTAGTGCCAGTTTAGTACCTAGGGTGCTTATGGCTATACTGATGAGGTCATCAGGTTGTGTTTGTATTGCTAAGATTTTTCTAGATATGTTGATGGAGTGTAGAGGTTCTGCTGGTGGCTTTGGTTCATCTCGCTGTGCTAATCAGAGCTAGGAATACTGTCGGAAGTGCTATGGTGCCTCTTAACTTGCAGCTGGGGAGCTTCTATAGAAGCACAATGTTACAGCATTGTTGTGGATGCAGCTGAGTTCTACCAGGGCTTTAGGTGCTCCTTGGGACACAGGTTGACTGTCATACATGTTGACGGGATTTGATTTAGCGTGTTGTTGGAAGCAGGAAATTGCTGACTGAGTTCTGAGATATTGCTGAGCATGTTGGCTAAGGATGGAGTGGCTTCTCTGAACACTGGCTTAATCTGAACCTGTCTGATGGAAGGAAATATTGTGGACTAGCACTTGTGCCCACTGTCAAACTCCTTACACAGGTAAAATAATAGGATCAAGGCAGGTTTATAGGCATTTATCTTGGTGTGTTTTTTTCCTTTCCTAGAGATTACAACATGTATGATGTAGCAGTAGAGTGTTGTACTGTGTTAGCTATAGATTGATACAGGAGAAAGTAGGGTGAAATTACACCTTGTATTGGCTAATGAAGGGACTTTAGTTGCCTCGAAAGTTTGCATTTGTAATCTATTTAGTTAACATGTATGATGGAAAGTTTGGGTTCAGAATCATTTATCCATACAAATAGATGAAAGGAGGACAGAAACACAGCCATTCGTTTTTGGGACCAGTCTTATTTATATTATATAGAAAAAATGGGACTGAAAGGTGTGTAACTTGGTGGAACAACTGCAGGAATAGCACAAGCACCTAGGCAAAAGGATGCGTCTCACTTGTCATCACCAATTTAAAATGATCTGCACAAGTTTTAAAAATAAATCCTTCAAGCAGATTTATCCCCATAGGTAGAAATAAAATAATCTCATCTTCTAATGGTAAATTAACAGATAACATGAATACAAATTAAGAATTTATACATGAAAGTCCTCTAGCCTCTGCATTATGTGTGACTAATTGTAATATGAACACAATAAACAACAAAGGAAGGAAAAAAAAGCTCACAGTTTTGCATTGAAATCAAAGCCGAGATTGCCGTGGTGTTCTAAAAATGCATTTAACACGCAACACTTTTAAGAGCGTCTGATCAACACAACCGCCTTTGGAGCGCTTTAAGGTGGTCTCTCTCTCCCTCTAGTGGCCATTGCTCTGAACTGCAGGACAGCCTCTTCTGTGCATTTAAATTAAACACAGCTGAACAAACCAGCACGTGTCCAGGTTCAGCTAGGGGTCACCATCTGTACAGTTACAGCCACTGGCACACTTGAACTGGGTCTCACTATTAGCATAAGCACAACCATCATAGTGTCCTTCACTCCTAATACAGACGCCCACAAAAAGGACAGGGCTGAATTCCTACTTTTTTAACATGGGTCACAGTTTAGCAATTATTTCCTCTTTTTTATTTAATATGTCATGATGGCAGAATAAAAAAAATAAACCAAAGCATTAAAAATGTAAAAATATGCAAATATATATTTACAAATGAAAATTTTTGTTCCCTTTATACACATTTACTTTTTAATGCTCATTTATTGCAGTGTATCCACTTCAGTGGTTACAGGTACTCAAACCAAGAAACCAAGACTTAAACATATGCAGTTAATTATACTGTACTTCCAAATAATACAGATTTTCCATTGATTGATATTCTATATAGATAGATAGATAGATAGATAGATAGATAGATAGATAGATAGATAGATAGATAGATAGATAGATAGATAGATAGATACTTTATTAATCCCAAGAGGAAATTCATATACTCCACAGCCGCAGCATACTGATAAAAAACAATATTAAATTAAAGAGTGATAAAATATATATATATATATAATATATATATATATATATATATATATATATATATATATATATATATACACTTTCAAAATCTATGAGTATATACAGTGTTTTATATACTCTTTGAGATGTTGGGGGAAAACCAGAGTATTTGACAAAAAAAAAATCCTATATATGAGGGTGAGTGGGAAAGGCAATACCTGTCTATCGATGTTCTCCTATGATCCTTGCACATATATATTATATACGAGGGGGAGTCAAGCTAAAGTTAGTAAATGAGGATTTATTAGAAAATGGAACAAACATTAACAAAACTGATAATGTCATTTCTCAATGTAGTCTCCACCCATCTCAATGTACTTGCTCCACCTGCCCGGAAGTGCCTAGATTCCAGCAGAATAAAAGGTTTTGTCTTGTCCTTGCAACGACTCGTGCACCCGAGTTATTGTGGAACACTACATGCCGTGGGGTACTATAATCACTAGTGCAAGTTGCTGTGACTTGCTGGAGACCAATGTCAAGCCTGTTATTTGATCCAAGCGGCAGGGACTGCTGTCTCGAGGAGTCCTTTTGCTTCAAGACAATGCCCGCCCGCTCTCACACTGCTAAGAACACCAAGGCTTGTCTGGAGAAACTGAAGTTTGAGGTACTGCCACATCCTCCTTATTCGCCAGATTTGGCACTGCAGTGTGATTTCCACCTTTTTGGACCGCTAAGAAAACATCTGGGTGGTCGTCGATTCAAGACAGATGACAATGTGAAGTGGTGCACAAGTAAGTGTGAGGACAAGACAAAACCTTTTATTCTGCTGGAATCCAGGAGCTACCAGGCTGGTGGCGCAAGTGCATTGAGAAGGATGGAAGACTACATTAAGAAATGACTTTATTAGTTTTGTTAAGGTTTGTTCCATTTTCTAATAAATCCCATTTTCTACCTTTAGCTTGACTCCCCCTCATATATACAGTATATATGTGCAGGGATCATCATAATCGAAGGAGAACATCGGTGGACGGGTATAGCCTTCCCCAGTCGGGAGGATGTAATGGAAAGACGGGGGTAACTGCTGCCTCCCAAGACCGTTTGATTCTCCAGTACACTGGGTGGCAGCATCCCACTTGTGTAACTCCTAATTGAACACCTGCAGGGCTCTATGGGAATTGTAGTTAAGGAGGGCAGTCCTACTGGGGGTATATAAAATATAACCTTCCAATTACTAAATTTCTAAATCTAGAAATTTAGAATCATGGTGGATCACACCCCATCACACCTACATAAGATATAAGCTAAAAACCAATCAAGCCAGGAATAAAGCAGTGAGTGCAAGAAGTAAATTGGGCTAATGAAATCAGCTGATTCCAAAAGATTTTAATCAATAAACCCCAAATATCGAGGGTGGAACGTATAAATAACAATATTTCAAAGAAGATTATGTCATAAATAAAAATGTTTCCCCTTCAAAATGGAATCACCAAAAAAGACAAACTTTTACAAGGCCGCCTTGTTTACTAACTACCTGAAGATGCTGAAGGTGATGAATTTAGGCAGGCCGTGCGGGCTTGTGGTCCAGAACAGGACACTTAAACAAAAGACTGCTTGTTGAGTTCTTGCGTCTGTTTCATTGTGTGACCCTCATCAAACCCCACTGCCTAGCCTGTGCTCCGTCTCTAACATTTCTTTTTAAATATATTGTATTGCAATGCAACATACATTTAAGTTGCCTGGACAAAGGTGTCAGTCAATTACGCAGTTTATTAGCTATTTGTGTAATTTAAAATTCCTCCTTAGAATTATAAATGCACAATCGATAACAATATATTATGTCACCACTTCTTTTTTGATTATACAGTGAAAACTGCATTTTGGGTTTTGCACAAGCAATTTTACTAAGAATTTTGATGTATGGATAAAAATGATAAGTTCTTAAGAGAATGATACGTCTTTTATAAATGGACAACATTCCTTGGCAAATTACTGTTTTATTAACTTTGATTCCCTCTTTGTGGCAAATTTGTAACAGTTATACAACAATCATTGCATGCCTACAAGTGGGAAACAGCTGAATGTAGTCTTTGTACAGAAACACGAGGTAGAGAGCCTACATCAGCGTAACCCTCTTCCTTTCATCGTGTTTAAATGAATAACGCGTTATTTATAATATTACCAGTGGGCTCACCGGAGTCCAAGAGTCATCAGAACAATCCGCAAAAATGAATCTATTACTCGTTTACTCTTATGTAACTAGACCTCAACAAACACTTCTTCGGGTCTTCATAACACTTACAAAGCATCAGTAAAGTGTTTATTCATCTCTGAAATGTTGACCTACTAACAAAAGAGGTGGCTTAACTGAGACTTGATATTATATATTTAGTAAAAGACCCAAGAACCGTTCAGATTAACCAGTAATTTTACCATCATGTCAAAATGCCACACAGCACAGAGATGTGCTATGCAGACCAAAAGAAGGGTTTTTTAAGGAATCGTTACATAAGAGAAATGAGTAATGGATGCATTTTGGGCATACCTAAGCTAATGTGTTACCGAATGTGGCAGAACGGGTTGGCTCCACACTCCCAGGTGGTCTAGGGAGCCTATTGAACCCGCTACCACTGATAATGTACCTGATGGATGACCCAGTGAATGAGGATACTCACACAAAGCCAGGGGCAGGTGCATAAAAGTGCAAAACAAAAAACAAATGGTGTCCAAAAGTGGAGTGAAAATCTTCAAAATATTAATAATCCAATAAATAAATGAACGGTGTCCAAGTGGAGATTAAAAACAGCTCAATAATTATTTTATTAAAACCAGAGGTTAAAATTCAAGAGACCGTTCACTGTTTCTTAAAACTCACGTGTCCCAATGCTGACTTCTAAAAGCCATCCTCCTCAACTTATCCCATATGGGATCTGGCAACTCAAGCGACAGGTGCAGTCAACCATTCTATCCAGGCTCAGGTTACATTTGCTGATCCCTCAGCTACCGTGGGACAACACGCCAAGCCGCATACATCTCCCGCCGGCGTCTGTGGGTGACACTGCATGTCAGGCCGCTCCTACTCCCTCAGTAGGAGCTCCCTCTCTTTGGCCTCAGACTCCTTGCCCTGAGGCTCTGCTCCTGACCACCTGTCTCCATTCTATCCCGCGTGGGCTCTCGCTCCCTCTCTCCTGCCTCTCTTCCCATTTTTCTTCCTCTTACTCGTTCCTTCCTTTCTCCTCTCGCTCCCTCACTGGCCAGTCTATGTTCTTCCTTTTTCTCCTGTGCTGCCTCTTCCTTCTATGCCTCCGTGGGCTCAGTGTCTCAATCACACACCGCTGGAAGTCGATAAAGTAACTCAGACAGACAAGCACTCTCACGTGCAGGAGCATCTCCCCCCAGTTACTCCACCAACCCCCTGCAGCTGCATGAGCAAACACACCCATGGAGATCGAGCCGGCCATTCAACTATTTATTTATTTAAAAATCTTTTTCTGAGCCACAGACCAACTATACCACACTTCTGACCAAGTGAAATTATTTTACTAGTCCATATTGCCCAGATGAATAACATCTTTACTGATGCTTTGTAAATGTTATTAATACCAGATGAAATCTATGCTGAGGTTGTGCTACATAATAATAGAATAAGTAATAGACACATTTTTGCAGAACTTAAATTGAAGTGTGTCAGAGATGGCTGGGGTGGTGACCCGGCTGGGACACTCAGGA